>NC_083319.1:30229670-30537951 GCF_963455315.2 Globicephala melas
TCCATCTGTTTGTGTCCTCTTCAGTTTATTTTATCAATGTCATAGTTTTCTGAGAATAAGGCTTTTGCCTTCTTGGGAGGGTTTACTCCTATGTATTTTATTCTTTTTGATGTGATGGTAAATGGGACAAATGGTATTGTTTCCTTAATTTATCTTCTGATAGCTTGTTGTTAGTGTATAGAAATGCAACAGATTTCTGTATATTAATTTTGTATCCTGCAGCTTTACCAGATTCATTGATGAGCTCTAGTAGTTTTCTGGCAATGTCTTTAGGATTTCCTATGTATAGTAAGTGTCTTGTCATCTGCAAACAGTGACAGTTCTACTTCTTCCTTTCCAGTTTAGATTCCTTTTGCTTCTTTTTCTTCTCTGGTAATCTGTGGCAAGGGCTTCCAAAATTAGGTTGAATGAAAGTGGCAAGAATGGACATCCCTGGCTTCCATCCTTGGAATACTGTGGGAGAATTAGTGTGGGCTTAGAGTGTGTAAGCAATTGTAATGTTTAGTGTCATCAGTGATCGTAACCTACATATTTGCGTTCCTTTTTTTTTTTCCCCCAGCACTCAGCTGCCATGGTTCAGGCAGGCATGGAAAAGGTGGGCTTGAAATATATAAAGGATGGGATTCTCTGCATCCTTAAAATAAAGCCAAGGCTTAGCTAAATAAGGAGGTATAGGGAGTATCCAATGAAAAATTTCAAATTCAAAAGGGACTTTATTCATCTTGGAAATCTGGAAGAGACACGTAAGGTCTTAGGAGAGTACAGTATTTGGGAACTGTCAGGTAAAAGGAAGTCCAGGCAATCCATGGAGAAGAGAGGAAAGACAAATCTGGTAGAAGGAATTAGACTGAGGAAAACAAGAAGAGAAGAAGTATGGTACAGGCTGTTCTTTTGAGAAGGTCCAGCATTCAGACTTCATAGCTTGAGGGGGAGGCCTTCTAGGCATGGTGTTAGGAAGATATTTCTTTTTTCCTAATGGTCTGCAGGTTGGATGTTGGAAGAAGAATGAAATTAATATTATTTCATATTATGTCCATGGTCCAGGGGCAAAGGGTGGTAGGTGGCAATGGTGGCCTCTCATGCTTCAATGCATCTCAGAACTTTGGGACCATTCTGTATCTAAAACTTCTAAGACAACTACCTGTTTTACTCCAGTATTCTGATTGGTGCTGCCTTAACTTTTGTTATAGATTCAAATTAAAGGAAGCAAAAAAATATTTTCTCCCTAAAAAAGGAGAATCACATGTTCTATTTTCCATCACCCAATGTTTGGTCCTATATATTGCACCTCTGTACATTCCAATCAAGTACACAGCAGTGATTATAATTTTTTAGGAAAAGAAGAATGAAAGTACTTGTCATTAAGCCTTATAGACTTCCCCAAATAGTTTACTGAAAGAAATTACTAAGATATATGGTTTAGGATTGATACATATTTTCCCCCAGGTATGGACATATTAATTTCTCTTCTTTCTGAGAAAGGTGTGGTTTCATTTTATTACCAAGGAAATAGTCAGCAACACCAAGATTTCTTTATCTGAGGCTGTTTTTTCCCCTCCATCATTATAAAAAGAAATTCTTAAATGAATTTCTTCAGAATATTTTATTTGGTATTTCTCAATTTTATCTGTGAATATTTGTTCTTTTGTTCACTTTAGACAATTTAAAAGAAAAAAAAACACAACATTTCCAACTGCCAGATACAGCCATTTTGATATATTTAGTTTGTAGTTTATTTTATTATACTATGGTTTTTTTTAATTAATTAATTAATTAATTTTTGGCTGTGTTGGGTCTCCATTGCTGCACCCAGGCTTTCTCTAGTTGTGGCAAGTGGGAGCCACTCTTTGTCGCGGTGCACGGTCTTCTCATTATGGTGGCTTCTCTTGCTGTGGAGCACAGGCTCTAGGCATGTGGGCTTTAGGAGTTGTGGCACACGGGCTCTGGAGCACAAGGTCAGTAGTTGTGGCGCACAGGCTTAGTTGCTGTGCAGCATGTGGGATCTTCCCAGACCAGGGCTCGAACCCATGTCTTCTGTGTTGACAGGCGGATTCTTAACCACTGCACCACCAGTGAAGCTCTATACTATGTTTTTTCCCCAAAAAACCTAAAATAAAAATAAATTGGAGGAATATAAAGTATTACTTTATAGCCTGCATTTACACTTAACAAAAAATTATAAACATGTTTCACATACATGAATGTTTTCTACTTGTACTTCTTAATGACTAATTTTTATTTTATACATGAAAGTAATTTATTTATTAAATTTCATACTGCAGTATGTTTACATAGTTGTAAAATTTATGATATAAACTACATAGCCGAACATTCTTATACATAAACATTTTTCATGTGCATGATTATACCATAAGGACCAAACCAAAGAAATTCAACATATCTATGGACGTGCACAAGTTAAGGTTTTTGATTCATATTCCACATTGACTTCTGGATTTAAGTTAGCAATTTAAAATGAGGGTGTTCATTTATACCCATCGTCTGAAAAACTGATTTTTAACCATTCATTTTCATCTTTGTTAATGTTAGGATAAAGTTGTATTTGTAATTTCTAATGTTATATTTTTTGTGAGGTTGAGCAATTTCATATTCATGTGTAATTTATTTTCAATATTACTTTACACTCTTACTGTTTTCTTATTGGTTAGCAAAAATATTTTTGCATGTTAAAAATATTAACTATTTCTCCTGTGCTGGGCATTATTTTCCAGTTTATTGCTTGCAAGTTATTTTTATTTATGGTGTTTTTGATTCAAACCTTTTAAAAGTATTTTTTACAAAAGTTCATAAAAGTGATAACAAATCAAGTGATTCTAAAAAGCTAATGATTTAAACTGTTTGCTCCATGTCTGCCTATGTAATCTGCTCTCCCTGAAGAATCACCCGTCACCTTTTTATGCATTTTGATTGATTGTTACCAGTCTGACTCTATGTAAACTAATTCTTTCTCTATTTCTTTATTCATCAACCTTAAATAATAACTATTCTTGTCTCACTGTGCTGGGTCACAGTTTAGGTCACTTATATTTTCCTGTTTCTTCCTTCTTCCTCATGTTAAAAACTGATAGTTATATTATTATTTCCTCTGTTGATTGGTGACTTTTGTTCATTTTAATAATAAGCTCTCGATCTCTACTTATTTTTCCATCAATTTCATTCAGTATCTCATTTCTTCTCCAAGTAGAATGAGAATATTAGCAATCCCAAGCTTTCCTCCATTTTTCACTCTCCTTTTATCTCCTACTTTCTGGCAGCTACGATCTGATTTTACTTACCAAGGTTTTTGACCTAAGCCTGTGTTTATCTTGTATTTTACAGTCACAATAATGTCTTCTGTGCTTTCATGAAAACCAATAAGCAGTGGCTATATTATTATAGTTAAACATAGGAGTAATAACTATATTGCCCAGCCAAGCATTGTGATAGGATAATAGTTCCTTCTCTCCAGATATTCTACAAGTAGAAGGCTTCTAACATCAAGGTTATGATTTTAATTACTTAAAACCACACTGGTATTTAGTTTGCCTGTATTTGAGTGTAACTTTTTATACAGATTCCTGAGTTTCCTAATGTCTTTTTATTCCCCCTAGTTGAATGAAGAATTAGATGCTTTTTAAATATCTCATGTATTCTGTCTCTTCATTCAAAGCATCTACTCTGTGGGATCAGTTCATTCTCAGCGAGCTCTCTGAAATAGCCTTCTATCCTTTGCTGCAATCCAAACTGATTGCTTTTTAGGCCAACTATACTGCTTCTGTTATGAGATTTCCCTTTACTCTTTTCCTTATCTATGCCCACTCTTTCCTGGAGATGTATCTTCCTCATTAAAAAAAAAAACTCTCTTAATTCTCTCACGTATTTTTAAATTTACCCTCATTATTGCCACATGGTATAATAATTGCAAATGCATACTGTGAAAGAAGGCTTCACTGCTTGCCAGCTCTATGATCTTGGATAATTTGTTCAAGTTCTTTGATATTTCACATCTGTAAAATGGAGGTTTCTAACAGTACATATTTTATAGGGTTGTTATGAGGATAAAGTATTAGTATTTATAATGCACCTGTGACACTGTATGACGCCCAGTAATAATTTTCTTATCAGTGTTTGTTAGAAAGATTTTTTTTAATAAAATTTTATTATTTTATTTAATTAAATAGAACACCTGGAATATTTTTTAAGTGATAATGATAACAAGCTGCTCTTTTATTTTTTTCAACTCTTGTGGAAATATCTCCATTGAGTCATCAGGAAATATGATGCAGATGCAGCTATTGCTTGAAAATACATATATAGCACCTCATTTTAAATATATTCCTCTAATGCATGTTGAGCTTCTTTTTAAATCAAAAATGCTTGTGAAATTTTAGCAAATAGCATTTGGTATCTATGAAGATCATTGTTTTTATTATAATTATTACATTAATAACAAACTAATTTTAAAGGTTCTTTATTTTATATGATCACGTATTCTATTAGCGTGATACTATATTTCTGCAACATTTGATTAATTTTTAATTTATATAATTAGTTAAACTTGCTTTAAAAAAATCTACTTTTGTTAGATTTTCATTTTAGTGATGATGCTATATTTATAAAACCAATTGAGAACTGCATTGAATATCTATTGCTGCATAACAAATTACCCCCAAAACATCTTAAATCAGCAAACATTTCTTATTTCACACAATTTCTGAAGGTCAAAAATCCAGGAGTGGCTTAGCTGATTCGTTTTGACTGATTCTCTCACAAGGTTGCAGTCAAGTTTCAGCCACGGCTGCATTTTTCTCAAGATTCCATTTGAGCAGGAGGATGGGCTTTCAACTCAGTTTAATGATTGTTGACACTCTTAGTTTCTCTCTGCAGTTGTTCATAGCATTTCGTTTGTCACCACATGGGTTTCTCTCTAGGGTTGCTCACAAAATCGTAGCTGCTTCCCACTGAGAGAGAGAAAAGAATCCAAAATGATGCTCAAGTCCTTTATTACCTAGTATGAGATGTGACTGACCATCGCTTCTATCATATGCTATTACTAATCACACAGACAAACCCTGGTAAATGTGGAAGGAAGCTACGAAGGGATGGCAGTACCAGCCTATGGAGATTGTTGAGGGTCATCTTGGAGGCCAGCTACCATAGGAACTAATTTAACCCTTCTTTCCATCTAACCTTCCTTCCATCTTTCTTAGTCCTTTGTTTAAATTTAATTTACACATCTTTTAGTTAACACATTTTTTAATTTTTATTTTTATTTGACAACGTTTTTTTTTTCACACTCATTGCTCTGGAACATAATAAGCCATTTAAATTTGTATACCTGATAACATATGAGCTTATATCTCCTAAATATTTTTATTTTTGCTAATTCTATTAAAATTATTCTTGCAGTTCATCATATACATCAATTACATACATCTCTCTTCCAGATCCCTCTTCAGATATTATCTTCCTTCTTAGAATTTATATCACTCTATCCCTCTGAGGGATCTTTTCTAGTTTGTACTATATACATCATTGATTCATTGTTCTGCAGTGCCTCTTCTACTATTTATTACATCCCACGTGAATTTTAATTCTTTTATTGTAGCTTCCTAATTTAATTTTATTTCATTTTTATTGTTTTTATTGTACTCATCTCACTTTACACAACATTCTGTTATCGATTCAGTTCAATCTATTTCATTCTTGTAATTCCCTATCTTTACTCTAAATAGGACCCAAGTATTTCCTCACTTACTTAAGACACCATTTCCTTTCTAAAAAAAAAAAAAAAATCCAGATTGTGTAGGACCTTATTTTTTGAGTTATTGATTCTCTCATTCTGAGTCTTCAGTGTGATGTTTCTTCCTGTTGTTCTTGAGTTATCCTGACTGTTCTGACTTAGGCTGCAACTCCATATTCTTTCTGCTGTATGAAATGAGGGCATTTCTGTCCACAGGTGTATAGGTTTCTCCTGGTTCAATTCACTTTTCACTGAGTGTAATAATGGATACACTTCTTTAATTTCAAGTCAGAGGTCAGCAAAAAATGTTTGCCACGTGTAGTTTCTAACATTTACTTAGTGCAGCTCTGCTGTAAAAAGGTAAAGGACTTCTCAACCCATTCTGAAATGAGACACCAGTTATAACCAAGAAAAACTATAATTCCAATGGCATATTGTTAACATAAATGTTCTTTTGCCTATTCCCAATAGTTTGTTCTTTTTTGTACTACTGCCAGCTTCTCCTCACTTAATACACACGCACAAACATCCTTAGTTTATGATTTCTGTACACTGTCATTAATGAAGATACTCATCCAGAAAAGTGGTGAGATAAATATGCAGCCATAAAAGGGAAAGATGGATAGATGGATGAATGGATGGATGGATGGATGGATGCTTAATGAGATAAACTTTGAGTCTCTGAAATATGAACATCTAATTACAGAAATAAAGATAAATATATAGGCAATAAATAAACAGTATATCAATGGATCTATAGATAAATAGATCAGTAGATTGATAGATTTTTTTCCCCATCAGACTTTATTGATAAGTTGAATTCTATACAGTTTGAGTTCTTAATGGGTGGTACCTGTATGAATCACTCATTTGGGTCTCCAAATTTAGCTCTATCTACCCTTTATCATTAGGAGATTTCATCGAGATGCAAATAATATGCATTAGTAATTAGTCTTAATTTTTATTGTGTTGTAGGATTTCATGTTTTTCCATGTTACTCTATTTTAAGAGAGTTGCCAAGAGACTGCTTCAAGTGTTTTTAGCTAGATTCCATTGTTGAATATGTAAAATCTTGCTTCCTAAAGTTTCTTAAATTGATTTTTGTCTTCTGTAATCTCACAGATTATTGATCCCAGTTTTAGATTCTAATGCACTATAGGTTTGGTAATTCCTTCTCTTTAGCTACTTCATCAGTACCTTTTAATGCTTTCCACTAGTTTATCCATCATTCTGATCACATCACTAGTCTCCCAAAACTACATAAGTACTAACTTTGGAATTATGTTTATGTCTTTCATTCTCAATACTCTAATTTCTTAGAAAAATCAGCCCTGTAAATAAATTTTTGTTACTATATTACTCAATTTATTTTTTTAACAAGAGCTAAAATATACCTAAACATCTTCTAATCATTTTTAAATTTTGAGAATATTATAAATTTACACACAATTATATGAAATAATACACAAAGATCCCATGTACTCCTTACATATTTTTCTCAAATTGTAACATTTTGTAACACTATAGTACAATATCAAAACCAGAATATTGTCCTTAATACAGTCAAACCAGGATACTGACATCAGGTTGCTAATTTGTAGCCACATCTACTTCCCCACAACCCCACACTGTCCTGGCAACCACTAAACTGTTCTCCAGTTCTATAATTTTGTCATTTCAAGAATGTTATATTAAATGAAATCATACGGTATGCAACCTTTGTGGATTGTCTTTTTAAACTCAGCGTAGTTACCTGGAGATTCATTTAAGTTGTAATTTATAACAATAGCTCATTCCCTTTTACTGGTGAACAGTATTTCATGGTGTGCCTGTATTACAGTTTCTTTAACCATTTACCTGTTGAAGCCCGTTTGGGTTGACTCTATTTTGGGGGTTTTACAAAAAAAATATGCTTTAGCCATTCATGCCCTGGTTTTAATTGGACTTAAGTCTTCATTTCTCTAGGACAAATGCCATAAATATAGCAATCACATGTTTAGTTTTTTTAAAGTAGAATGTTTAATTTTCCAAAGAGGCTGTAGGATTTGTGGCATTCTCACCAGTAATACATATGAGCAATCTACTTTCCTCACATCGTAGCTAGCATTTGGTGGTGTTACTACTTTTTAAAAAAATTTTAACATTTTAAAATACACGTAAAGATATCTCATTATGGTTTTGTCATTTCCCTTATGGCTAATTATGATGACTATATTTTTCTTTGCTTATTTTCTACCCATTTATCTTCTTCAGTGAAATATCTTATGTTTTTTGCCCATTTTCTAATTGGATTGTTTTGGATTATTTGCTTTTTTTTAGTGTTGAGTTTTGAGAGTTCTTTATATATCCTAGATAGTAGTCCATTGCTGGATATATGATTTGCGAGTGTCATCCATCACACTGCAGTTTAGCTTTTCATGCTTTTAACAGGGTCTTTCACAAAGCAAATGTTTAAATTCTGATAGCATTATATTTATCAGAATTTATTTATCATTATATTTAGTTTTTCCTTTTATGGATTGTGCTTTTGATAGCAACTCTAAGAATACTTTTCCTAGTTCTAGAACCAAAAAGTTTTATTCTTAGTTTTTCTAAAGGTATTACAGTTTTATGTTTTACATTTAAACCTGTAATCCATTGTGTGTTAATTTTTTTTTAACATCTTTTTTGGAGTATAATTGTTTTACAATGTTGTTAGTTTCTGCTGTATAACAAAGTGAATCAGCTATATGTATACATAGATCCCTGTGTTAATTTTTGTATAAGATGTGACACTTAGTTCTAGGTGTTTTTTTTTTGGTCTGTATCTTATTTATATTTTTTGTTAACACAGTTCTGCCTCGTTACTGCCAGGTGGAGGTAAAAGTCTAGCTTCACTATTTGGCCTCCATTAAGAAAGAGGGTTTGGGGTCCTCATATATGCTAATGGGGATGGCAATTCTGGCTCCCCGGTTAGACTCCATTGACACCATGTTTGTGTTTGCCTTGTTATTTCCAGGCAATAGTAAAGTCTTGGATCTCCACCTGACAATATCACAGTGGGAAAGGGGTGAGGCACCTTGTTACTGTCCAATGGGGATGGAAGTCCTGGGTCCCCACTTGGTGTCCACTGACATCATGGGCGGATGTGGGTTCCTTCCCAGCTAGCAGGTTTGAAAGTCCCAGCTCCCAACTAGGTCCTCTCTGATAACACCCTGATAGGGGCTATAGGGGTACCTTATTACAGCCTTATAAGGGTGGAATTCTGGCCTCCCCAGTTGGCATTTGCTGCGGTGGGCTGAAATAAAGTGCTGAAATAAAGTGCTTATTGTCTGAAACATTTTTGTCTTGCTAGCCTACCACCTTTCCTGGTCCTTTGGATAGAGAGAGTAGTCTTTTTAAATTATTCCCCCAATTTGACCCATTGACATTTCTGTGTTGTCAGTCGTCAGCTCTATGTCTGAGGTGTATATAGTAGACAAACAAATGATACAAATGGACTTGTTTACAAGACAGAAACAGACTCACAGACTTAGAGAAGGAACTTATGGTTGTCGGTGGGGAGGGGGTGGGATAGTTAGGTAGTTTGGGATTGACATGTACACACTGCTATATTTAAAATGGATAACCAACAGGGACCTACTGTATAGCACAGGGGACTCTGCTCAGTATTATGTAACAACCTAAATGGGAAAAGAATTTGAAAAAGAACAGATACATGTATATGTATAACTGTATCACTTTGCTATACACCTGAAACTAACACAACATTAAAAATAAAAAACAACAAGAAAACCCAGAAACTCACCTCCTTGTCATTTCTCAGATCCTAAATCTGCTAGCTAATCTGCCTTTCTCTCTCCACCTTTGAGGCTTCTTATATTTGTTTTGTGTATAATGTCCAGAGTTTTTACTTGTACTTAACAGGAGGAATAAGGAAAAGTTCATCTGCTCTTTTATTTTTATATTGAAAAACGTACTAAGCCTCTTCATGCAAATCTTACCTTCAAGCTTACCTCCTGTTTTAATCAGCTGCATCTGAAGAATTATCTTGTTTTTAGCTACTGCAGTCTATCTTGATTGTAGTCCAATATTTGACTCCTCTGTTCTTCTTCCAGATAGGACTTTAATTTGTCAAGATATTTACCTTCTTCTTCACTGGAAGCTAGTCATATGCCAGCATGGGGAGAAGGAGGGGATATAGATGGGGCTAGTAGATATACACCATACTATGGCAGCTCTTTCCCTTGTCAATTATTATTTTAGGCCCATGCTTGTGACTCACCCTAGGGAATGTGACATGAGGGCAGACCAGTGGGAGACATTTGGGAAAGTTTTCCTCAATCCTAAAACAAGCAAACAGCATATTTTCAGATGTGGATGTGACCCTGGAACTTGCATTGATAGAAAGGAAAACGATGGCAGGGGGCAAAAATGTAAAGAACCTGGGATTTTGACAATTTTATTCAGGTATGAAATTAACCATCTTTAGAGCTGACCTCCTCCTGGAACTCTTGTTTTGTGACATAAATTTATTGAATTTTAAAGCCACTTTGAATTAAGTGTTTAAAATTCTTATTACTCCTTGTTACTAAAAGCATACTAACTGCTTGTAAAGCTATCAGAAATATCACTTGAAACAAGCAATAGTAATCATAAAAAATAATCCATAATCAGTGACCTCATCATTTTTAGAACATGCTCAGAGAGTCAAGAAAACTATATTTATTTAGTCAACAATACTTTCATAATGCAAGCTTATAATGTCATATTATTCTCACTACGTTTCACAGACGAGTGAGACTGGTTCTTCGGGAATAAGAGATTTGTTTACAGGCACACAGATTTGAGTGGCTGGAATTCAAGCCAGGACTTGTGGTCTGAATCTAGCGATGCTGGTTATTATATGTACGAATTCTGTTCAGTAGTAAAGCCACCAGTGTGCTCTGTGGTTAAGACATTCTTCTATCTAAATGTATTACCTAATAAATTGGCACCAACACAATATTCTCTAGGGAGTTAGAACTCATTTTCATCTGTAGATGGAGAGATTTTTCTTTAATTGTTCTGTATATGTAGCAGAGAACCTAGGGAAACTACTAACTGTTCTTGAGAGACACACTAGTAGAAGAACAGCTGGAAGACAGTGTGACTCCATAGGCA
This sequence comes from Globicephala melas, assembly GCF_963455315.2. Taxonomy (NCBI): domain Eukaryota; kingdom Metazoa; phylum Chordata; class Mammalia; order Artiodactyla; family Delphinidae; genus Globicephala; species Globicephala melas. Next base: position 30,240,556 of record NC_083319.1, read on the forward strand.
GAACAGCAGGCTAGAGATCAAGGGACCAGAATTTCTGATCCCATTTCCCATTCCTAAGGAGGAGTGACCTTGAACAGATCCCTGTGTCTGGTAGGCCTCTGCCCCAGCAGAAATGAACATGGAGATTGGAGGCTAGGTTTGATGTACATTTAATATTTCCAGTCTATATACTAAGGCTGTTTCCATGGAAACTTAAATGTATTTGCTGGTAGCAGATGTTTGTGGTATCATATCCCAGTGCAAATGACATCTAATCCTCTTTGTGATATCAGGTAGGGGCATTCTCAAGGGCTACTGAGAAACTCTTAAAATTATAAAACAATGTTTATCTTAATTTGCTTTAAAATATAGAATTATGGAGCTGAGAATTAATACATTGGTATATATTAACAACCCCTGATCAGCCTCTCTAATTTCTCATTAAAATGTTAAGTAAATAAATAAATAAGTAGAATAGAATAGAATAGGGTCAAAACATCAACAGTAAAGAAAGCAGAAATATTGTTCAATAATATAATTGACTCGAAAAAGAATTTCCAACAACCAAAATGTAGAGAAAATGTCATTGCAGAGCAATGAGACAATGAGAGCTTGTTTTCCTATGCTTCTACAATATTCATTTGATACAAGGATATAGATTCTTTGTCAATGAGAGATGAAAAAGGCCTCCTACCTCCCATAAAATGCTACTTCCAAGGTGTTTCGTGTTGTTTGTGGCAGAATACTGTGGTTGTATAAAATCCAGACTTTTAATATGATAAATTCTCATTGGAAAAATATTGACAAGTGTCACAGAAGTGGCTTCTTTTCCATTCTGACGTGCTTTCTGGTTTGCTCCCCAAGAGTCTGTTAGCTTTGTTCTTTTCTATGTTCTATTTCATAATGACCTATTGAAGCACTCACTTTAGCCATCCAGATTGCCACAGCATGGCATTGTATCATGCTGAGATGTCACTAAGCCTCAGTCTCCAAGCCTGGAAAAATGATTAAAGTGACTGCCTTCCTAAGGGAATACTTACATCACTATCCTTGAAAAATAATGAGAGGCCGCCATAATTGACATTATCACATGTTGTTACTATCCCTAAGGCTTTTTAAAGTAATCATAGACAGTGTAGACAATACCCTGATAATAATGTGGCCTCAAATACAGATAGCTATTCCCTTTTATGTTGCAGTTGCACTAACCTCAAGCTGTAGATTAATGAAGGTAGAACAAGTCAACTCAGAGCTGGTTAAAGACCCAGGCAAGTACAACAGTCACCTCAAAGGAAGACAATAGAAATTTAAAAATCAAAGCTACCAATGAATATTTATGGAATCCATGTGGGGAGTTAACATAATAGATTCAGGTCTCCTAAGGTCAGGGATCCCCTTATGCATTACAACCAACTATGTGTACAAATATCTGTCTGTGCTCATTTGTGTCACCTCCATGAATCCTTCTCTGACCCAGTAGTCTTGTCCCAGAATCCGTGAAACTGTGGCAGGTAAATTCATCAGGTTGCAAGTAAGATAAAATCTCAGATGCTTCACAATCCTTAACAGTTATGGCAGTGAGGATATATGATGCTGAGGAGATATGGCTTTTTGAAGAGGAAAGACAAGGGTTCCATGACAATGTTAGGGGATAAGAGAAAATTCTTTGGTATCTGGTACTCAGCTAAATGGTGGGCAAGGGTGGAGGGGATTGGAAGTAAGGGCCCCTTACTCTCATACCTGTTTATGAACTTTAGAAGCTGAACAGCAAGAGGTAGTATTGAAACAAGCTGCCAAAATGGTGCCTTGTGCTGCTCACTGTCTTCTGTGCAGGCAGAGAAAGGGCTGTTAGTAAGACAGTGGATTTGCAAACAGCATGGCTAGAGCCAAAACTGTGTAATTGTAGATGCTGGGAAAAGGAGTCCTCTAATCTGAAATAAATGACGTCAGCAATGAAGACCTTGTTATTCAACACAAAGCTTTGTATAGACTAACAACATTAGAAGTTTGATGACTGAGTGAGTGAATGGTTTCTGGAACTAAAAGTAAATGTGCATTGCGTATGCAGATTCACTCTCTCTTTCCATGCCGGGCCACCCATGCCCCGTGTTTCCCATACCTTCTGCCCTGACCTCAGCTGCTTTCAGGAAAAAAATGATTAGGGATAGGGCAGTGGATGTCCTGTCCCCAGGGAGGGCCAATGGCCAAATACTATCATTCAAGTATGCTGGGTAACTTCAGGGAGGGAAAGGACTCCAACTTTTATAGCTCTGTTGGATAGAGGCACTCTAGCCACCATCTTAACAGTGGGAGGAGGAGGTGCCCAACTTCAACAATGTGTTTTGAACAAACTTTGCGGTAAAAAAGAGAAATAAAAATAATCTCCTAGGTAGAGCTCTTTACTAGCAGGGGTTGATTCTCACCTTAATGTATCCAAGGAGTTGATGTGTTCTGGGCTTGTACTTCCCTATGCTAAAAGTGTCAGAGGAGATAAAAGTAGAGAAATATTAGTATAACAAATTCCCCTACCATTGCCACCAGTGGATAGGTAAAAATTTAGCCCAAGTACTTCTACACTCAGAATTTCGAAGCTTTCACTATATAAGTGATAGCCTGTTGACTGCTAAGTCAGAAGCATGAGTCTCAACAGCTGTGACAACAGTGTTACCAAACATTTGCCAAAAGGGAAGGATTATAAATTCCAACAGAAACCAGGGGCAAGTAGCTGAAAAAAGTTTCTTGGAGCCATGTAGGCAGATGCACAACACTCAGTACCTCCTATGGTCAACACTGTTATCTCTTCAGCTATACAACCACTAAGAAGTATCCAGCATCTTATTGGACTCTTGGTGTGGGAGACATCATGTGCCTCACTTGAGCATCCTACTTGATCCTTTATATCAGCTAACATTCAAACCAGCATCCATCCTTTCGGTGAGACACACACCAAGGAGCTGCAGTAGAAGCTGTCAAGTATACTGTGACATGCTCTCTACCTTTGGATCCCAGCTACCCCGATGACCCCTTTGAACTACTAGTCTCTGAAACTTGGTGACATGGCTGATTGGAGCCTCTGGCAAAGGGAGGCTGTCTTACCTCAAAGTGTCGCTTGGGGTTGTGAATGTGTTGCTTTCCAGACACAGCTATCAGCTCAACCCATTTTCAAAAGCAGCTCTTAGCTTGGTACTGGATTCAAGTTGAATTTGTATACCTGATCCATGGAAGTCTGTGACTCTCTGACCTGATACTCCATTTTGAGGAGAGTCAGCTTGGATTAAATGACTAAAAAGACTCAATTGTCAAGTGGAAATAGTAAATAAGAACACAGCCAGCCTGACCCTAACAGCACTTCAGCTTTGCAGTTTTAAAAAAAGGAGCACATAATAACTCATATGTGGTTAGTGAAAGTGCAAATTGGTTCAGTCTTAGGATGTTAATTTGGCAATAATTAATTTAAAACAGGGATGAAAAAGTATATTTCCATTCAGTGTGTATATTAAAATGCTGCAACTTAATGGCAGTAATGATTTAAATATTTGTCAAGTTAAGAAAAAAAAAAGAGTAGCTCTCAGTCTAGGGTGAACTTTGTTCCCCATTCCACCCACTTAAGGAAAAAACACCAGCTCATTGGGGCTCTCAGTTCAGGTTCCTCTAAATGCCTGGACTGTTTCACTGTATTTCAGCTAAGCCAAAACCCAATGATGTCTACTAGGCTGATGCAGTTCTGCCTAATGCAAGCTATTCAGAACTGAAAATAGATGTACTTGTTCTGCTCAGTGGGAATAACTCAAGACTTTTCTCAAAACACAATCCTGTAGTCACGTCAGTGAATCTTTTGATATTTTATTGACTCTTGAACTGTTGACAGTGGCTTAGCTATTTGGTGCCCTACTTGGAATACTACTGACTGGCGAAATAAAGCAATACTTTGGGGTCCAGGAATGATTGAGACAAATCATGGCTGCTGATTGAACTCTCTGGACCACTCATGTACATGCCCACAGTAAGGCTGTGTTTCCTGATGAGACCCATCAGAATCAAGTTGCTGACTGAACCACACAACTCGGATTGTCACTATTGCTGTCTAGATCTAACATTATACCAGACATGGAAACGTGAGCACCATAGTATACTGGACACAAAGAAAAGAACTATGTTTCTGCTGCAGTGGATACCACTGCATTGCCAGACATGCAACTCCAGCCCAAATTGGACCCATATCACTATGAGAGGGGGGATTTAGCATAATCCATTTTCCTGGCCCCTGCTAGTAGAATGACTACATCAGACTTCTGGCCAATTCCTGGGCTATTGGTGGTGGTCACCACTGATCAAGATGGCTTGACTAAACTTTAGACAGCCTTCTTCCTGCCTTCCCTGGCCTCCTTCTCACCCTGGCCCTTACTGAATCCAGATGGCCTAATTATAGAAGTCCCTCCCCTCCCTTTGCTTACGGTATTTACTTTAGAAATGTGTTATTGTAAATTCTTTCTCTGACTCTTTGAGATGTAAAAATGTTTTAAAGCCTCTCTCTGTGTAAGACTCTTTCTCAAGGACCTAGGAGCCATTCCCTTGAAATATAACCAATCAAGGAAGATATCTCCCTATCTCCTATCTCTTTGCGAAGGTAAGAACCTAACTTCAGTGAACACTGCACTCCAAGTTGTAAAACTGCTTTCTGTTATTGAGACAAAGTTTGCTTTTCCTTTGGGTAAGGTCAATTAGCAAACACAAATGGCCTAGGACACCCTGACCCTATTCTCCTGTCCTTTGTTTTTGTAGAGTTGAATTTAGACTGTGTTTTGATTTCTCCTTGCTATTGCTGTAGCCTTGAGTTAAGTGTTTCTTACATGTTTAACTTTGTCTATTGAAATTTTTTGCTTTGATAGCACTGTTGACACTTTTCAGATTAAGATGTGGCATACTCTGGTTTGATTAACTCAATATAGCCACACTCTTTTGGTGATTGAAACTAAGCTGAACCTTTTGTTTGGCTTTCCAGACCTTTTGCACTCTGACAATGGTGAGAAAAAGGCACTCAGAATGACTAAGAGGGCTTCCCTGGTGGCACAGTGGTTGAGAGTCCGCCTGTTGATGCAGGGGACATGGGTTTGTGCCCTGGTCCGGGAAGATCCCACATACCGTGGAGCGGCTGGGCCCGTAAGCCATGGCTGCTGAGCCTGTGCCTCCAGAGCCTGTGCTCTGCAACCGGAGAGGCCGCAACAGTAAGAGGCCCGCGTACCGCAAAAAAAAAAAAAAAAAAAAAAAAAAGACTGAGACAAGCTATTCAATGAACCTTCCCTGATTCTTATCATCCACAGACATCTGATATCATTTAGCACTGGAATGACTACCTCAAAAATTTTCTCAAAGTATTTTCCACTATACCTCATTAACTTCCTTCTGATTCATTCCCCTTAGTAAAGTAGTTTGGCCACTAAATATGGCTGCTTCCAGCAGAAAAGGATCATCTCCTCTAGACCACTTCCTAGATAATGATCAATATAAAAAAGAGTAGGTTTTATATAGCCTAACTTTAAGAATCCTGCACTATTTCTGGGCATGCTGCTTCTTTTTTTCCCCTAATAGCAACCCTGAACTAGTCTGGTTGGAGTACTCTATGTGGAAAGACAGCCAAAGAAGGGCTCAAAAATTCAAACTTAAGGCTGGTTCTGCCACCTGGATTCTCTTGTTAGACTGACAAGATCTTGTGTCATAAAGATAATGATCCCTTGGTTGAGTACATTACTTGCTAAATCCCCCTACAGTGGTTCATGGGAGCCAGAGAGGGGCTATAATGAGTCTCTGCATCTTATTAACATACCCTTGTCCCACTTCTATCTGACCCCTCTGAATGAAAGGATTGGGTGAAAGCAGGGATTATTGGGGGGAAAAAACGGAAATTTACAGCTAGTATAATGAGACATACCCATAATTTTGTGGTGGAGGGAGAGCAACATCCCTGTCACTTGGGGAGAGGACGCCTTAGATCTTGGAAGATAAAGGGAAGTGAGGAACATTAATGATCTTTAGAATAGCTTTTGGAGCCTTCCTCATGAAGGAAAACACCCTAGCGTGGCTCTCGCAAACTATTACAAGCCCATTAATTTTAATGACTGCTGGGTCTACCCTCACCTACCAGAATTAATTCTGACTAATATTTGACTATGATAAGATTTGGTCCTTTTTTAAAATTTTTTTTAAATTGAAGTATAGTTGATTTACAATGTTGTGTTAATTTCTGCTGTACAGCAACATGATTCAGTTAGACATATATTGATATATAGTCTTGTTTAATATTCTTTTCCATCATGGTTTATCATAAGATATTGAATATGGTTCTCTGTACTATACAGTAAGAACTTGTTGTTTGTCCATTCTATATATAATAGCTTACATCTGCTGACCCCAACCTCCCACACCACCCTCCCCCAACTCCCTCCCCCTTGGCAGCCACTAGCCTGTTCTCTATGTCTGTGAGTCTGTTTCTATTTCGTAGATAGGTTCATTTGTGTCATATTTCAGATTCCACATATAAGTGACATCGTATGGTATTTGTCTTTCTCTTTCTGACTTACTTCACTTAGTATGATAATCTCTAGTTGCATCCATGTTGCTGCAAATGGCATTATTTCATTCTTTTTTATGGCTGAGTAGTATAAAAAAGTAGTAGTACTGTGGTCCTTTCAGTCATACCAAGAAGTGTATTAGTAACTACAAGGCATAGCCCCAGCTCCTGTACCTTTCACACCCAAAACTTGTTAACAACTGTAGCAGTCTTTTAGTGGGATGGGCAGATGTCATCTAACTGGTGGTGTAGAAAAACAGGATAGGTTGGACTGACCATTGCTCTCAGTTATTCAAAATGAACTAGGACCCCAAGACGTACTAATTGTCCAGGAGGTCATATTGGTGACACAGTCCACTAGTGGACTCTGATTAGTATAAATAAGGGTTTCTTTACAGGGGCACCATGTGCACCTGGGACTTTACTTCTTGTGTAGAATTACAAATATTAACTTAATTTTCTTCTGAAAATAATTTGATTTCTACCTTAACCGTGGTAATAAGAGACCTTCAGGTGTTTAAGAAAATACTGCCAGTAGATCATGTAACCATCAGATAACTGGGGAGGGCTTCCCAATATGAAGAAGTTCTTGGTTACTGAGGGGGGTTTCTGGAGGGATAATTTACTTGATATTTATGTGCGCTCTGTGGGCAGTTATCCCTAAAATGGGAGCTGTCTAATTAGAAAACGTGATATTAAATTGGTCCCTGACTTTAGCTGAAGTAATCAATGGCATTACCTAGGCTGTAGAAGGCATTCAGGCTAGCTTTAGCTCACTGGTCAGACTTGTTCTGTAAAATAGACTTGACCTGTGCTTTCTTTATTTGGGTGAAAGTAGAAGCTGTGAAACTGCTAACATCCCCTGCTATACAAGGATTAATGCCTCAGGAAAAAAATGAAGGTCAGAGTAGAGTTTTAAAGAGAAAAGTAATCTGGCTTTCTAAAGCACATACTAATTTTTATGGTGATGGAGGATTAGTTCAGCTTGCCAGGTCCAGGAGTTGGGGTAGGAGATCTTAAGGGGTAGAGTTGAGGTCATTGCTACAAGTTAGCCTCATCTTGATGCTTGGATTCCTGTTGGTAATAGTCTTAATTAAGTGCTATTTGAGGCAAGGTAAGTGGACTTTTCCTCAGCTTCTGTCAGTCAGTTTAATTAAGTGGCTGAAGGAGTGCTGTACTAATGGGAAAATTCACCTCAAGTTCAAGATGGTGTAGAAAAAATAAGTGGAAATTATTGTGAGACAGTTGGCCATGGGTCTCTTGAATTTCTGCATATCTTGCAAACAGAGGCATAGATTGTCATCTTTTCCAGACTATATATTCAAGGATATTTGTATAGAAAACAACCAGAGAGAGTGTATTCTTCTGGAACAAAGATCTGGGATGCTTCCTGTTGAGTGTTATAAAGACAGTGTTCTTTCTAGGGCAAGGACAAAAATCCTCACTGCCCATTATAAAATAATTGGGTTTTCTAAGCTCAGGATTTTTTTTCTGTTACGCATACCACGGAATATATTGGCATCATCTCGCTTTTGTCTTATCACCCCATAGAAATACAGGGGCTTGAGGTACTGGATATTATTAATGCTATGAGAAATAAACTGTCTTTTACCTAGAACTCTCATGTCTTCTGTTTGCATAATTAAAGTAGCAATGGGCTAACTTATCAGTTTGCTAGTAGTGTATTGTAAAATCACACACACTTCATAGTTCTTGATAAATATGATATAAAAATAATGAAAGTAGCTTTAGCTAAAATAACTAAGAAAAAAAGACAAATTAAAAAATAATAAATGAAGAAACATTACAACTGATGCCACAGAAATAAAAAAGGTCATAAGAAACTACTGTAAATCATTATAGATCAATAAATTAGACTAGAAGGAATAAATTCCTAGAAATATTGAACCAACTAAGAGTGAATCATAAAGAAATAGAATATCTGAAGCAACTGACAAAGGATTACTCTCCAAAATTTACAAGCAGCTCATGCAGCTCAGTATCAAAAAAAAAAAAAAACAATCCAAAAATGGGCAGAAGACATAAACAGACATTTCTCCAAAGAAGATATACAGATAGCCAACAAACACATGAAAGAATGCTCAACATCATTAATCATTAGAGAAATGCAAATCAAAACTGCAATGAGATATCACCTCACACCAGTTAGAATGGCCATCATCAAAAAATCGAGAAACAATAAATGCTGGAGAGGGTGTGGAGAAAAGGGAACCCTTTTGCGCTTTTGGTGGGAATGTAAATTGATACAGCCACCATGGAGAACAGTATGGAGGTTCCTTAAAAAACTAAAAATAGAACACCATACGACCCAGCAGTCCCACTACTGGGCATATACCCTGAGAAAACCATAATTCAAAAAGAGTCATGTACCACAATGTTCACTGCAGCTATATTTACAGTAGCCAGGACATGGAAGCAACCTAAGTGTCCATCAACAGATGAATGGATAAAGAAGATGTGGCACATATATACAATGGAATATTACTTAGCCATAAAAAGAAATGAAATTGAGTTATTTGTAGTGAGGTGGATGGACCTAGAGTCTGTCATACAGAGTGAAGTAAGTCAGAAAGAGAAAGACAAATACCGTATCCTAACACATATATATGGAATCTAAAAAAAAAAAAAAAAAAGGTCACGAAGAGCCTAGGGACAGGACAGGAATAAAGATGCAGACCTACTAGAGAATGGAGTTGAGGACACAGGGAGGTGGAAGGGTAAGCTGTGACAAAGTGAGAGAGTGGCATGTACGTATATATACTAACAAATGTAAAACCGATAGCTAGTGGGAAGCAGCCACATAGCACAGAGAGATCAGCTTGGTGATTGGTGACCACCTAGAGGGGTGGGATAGGGAGGGTGGGAGGGAGGGAGACGCAAGAGGGAAGAGATATGGAGATATATGTGTGTGTATAGCTGATTCACTTTGTTATACAGCAGAAACTAACACAACATTGTCAAGCAATTGTACTCCAATAAAGACGTTAAAGAAAATAGTATTGGACCTTCCCTGGTGGTCCGGTGGTTAATACTCCACTGCAAGGGACACTGGTTCAGTCCCTGGTGGGTGACCTAAATCCTGCCTGCCGCATGGTACATCCAAAAAGGGTCCAGAATAAAGTGTCTTAAAAATGTTTGTTAAAAAAAAAAAAAAGAAAATACTAGGGGTAGTACTCAGAATATTAAATATAATTATTTTCATATAATCCAGAAATCCCACTTCTGGATTTATATACAAAATAATTGAAACCAAGATCTTGAAGAGATATTTGCACTCTTGCAGCATTATTCTTTATAGCCAAGATAAGGAGACACCTCAAATGTCCATTGACAGATGAATGAGTAAAGAAAATGTGGAATATACATACAACGGATTATTTTTCAGCCTTAAACAAGCAGGATATGCTGCCATATGGAACAACGTGGATAAACCCAGAGGATATTATGCTAAGCTAAATAGACCAGTCACAGAAGAACAAATACTGCATGTTTCCACTTATATGATATATCTAAATTAGTCACATTCATAGAAACAGAAGTAGAATGGTGGTTTCCAGGATCTGAGAAGAGAGGAAAATGGAGATTTGCTGTTCAACATGTATAAAATTTCAGTTATACAAGATGAATAATGAATGATTTCTAGTGATCTGCTGTACAACATTGTGTGTATGATTAATAATACTTTATTGTGCATTTAAAACTTTGTTCAGAGGTGTCACATTTAGTATTCTTGCCACAATAATTTTTTTAATGCTATAGTGTAACAGTGGTCATCACATTGTTTCAAAATATGCTTTTATTATTTTTACATATTATAAGAAGACAACTAGTGATAATCAAACACTGAAAATTTCATTGAACACACTTTAATCCCTAGCGTTTTTCTTTTCAAAGTCTTCCTTCGTTCACAATTATCTTTTTTTTTTTTAATGGAAATGCATTTCTTTTATTTATTTATTTTATTTTGCTGTGTTGGGTTTTCGTTTCTGTGCGAGGGCTTTCTCTAGTTGTGGCAAGCGGGGGCCACTCTTCATCGCGGTGCTCAGGCCTCTCACTACTGTGGCATCTCTTGTTGCGGATCACAGGCTCCAGACGCGCAGGCTCAGTAGTTGCGACTCACGGGCCTAGTTGCTCCGCGGCATGTGGGATCTTCCCAGACCAGGGCTCGAACCTGTGTCCCCCGCATTAGCAGGCAGATTCTCAATGACTGCGCCACCAGGGAAGCCACACAATTATCTTATAGGTTAAATTTACTGTAGAAAAGTTGAGGGATCTGATGGCTCATCCTGGTTCACCCCCAGACAGCCTGGCTTTTATCCTTTTCAAATATTGCTACAGAATTTCATAAATCTTTTGAAAAATCTTAAGATTATTTGACTGGTAAATAAATGTACTTTTTCTGGGCAAAAATATCAGGGAAACAAGAAGGAAAGGAGTGAAAAAAAGAAGTATAATAGTTGAGAACAGAAAATATTATTAAAGATTCATTTATTCATTCAACACATGTTAATAGAGCACTGCTATTTGTCCAGTACTAGTCTAGGTGATGGGGAAATACAGTGAATTAAACAGGCAAAGTCTGTGCCTTTCTGCAATGTTCATTCTTTTGTGGAGAGAGAGAAAAAAACAAATACGTGATGACACTTAAAGCAAGATTAAGGATAAAGACTGTTGATTGGCAAGGATAGGGTTGCTTTTCTACATAGAGTGCATAGGAACAACCTCAGAGATAAGATTACATTTGAACAGAGAAATGAAGAAAATGAGGGAATTAGCCATATGGATATCTGAGGAATGAATACTTGCATCTTCAGACCTTTCTGAAATTGTCCCTTATAAATACTATTTTGAGTCTAACTAACTGTGTAGAAAGTTATATAAAAGTTAAATGGTTTAGATAAGGACAATCACTGGTTTAGACAGTATTTAATGCTAACTTAATTGAGTCCACTTTGGCTAATATACTTTTCTCTGAGAATTACAATCAAACTAAAGGCAAATTTAGTTCCAACATGGGAATTGAACAGTTCAACTTCTGGCTTTAACTTTATGTTCTAGCTTCAAGCAATTTGGTGAATTGGCACGTTTATGAATTAATGACCTCATACTAATAATAACATGATAAAAAAATCTTAAGATTTCCAAGAAATAACTGTTCTTCAGAAAGATCAATCTTGTTTAATTTATAGCATTTGTGTATGATGTCCGAGATATTTCACAGGGGAATTTTAAAAATACTACCTATCCTTTGAAGAAAATTCACTTCCAGTGTTTTTTCACTATGATTAATAATAGAAATATATAAAAATAACATATTGTTTGGCAATCAAATATCACGTTTCTTGGGGAGAGGAAAATGATCTGCTCAAAGAAAGATTGCAACCATGTGTAAAATCCCATTTTAACATGTTTAATCTCTTAAAAGCTGATGCTTTTATAGCACTTAAAAATTATAAAAATATTTCTCATCAATTACCTCTTAAATTCTTATAAAATCCAGCTAGTATATATCACAATTATAATTGATAATGTTTAAAGTTTTTTCCATTTTACCTAAAGGAAAACACATATAATTCTTTTCCAACATAGATCTGTGCTAACTTGCTAGGTAGTTGTCTATTGCGTATTTGTGGTCTTTATGTCTCTCAATTGATCCCTGAGAGTTTTTAGCTATTTTTGTTGTTGTTAGTTTGGGTGCAGTCTATTTCAATTTATAATCTCTGCAAAAATTCCAATGAAAGTACACCTGAGTTGGTATCCCCAGGTCTAATTTTAAGAAGAAAATGTGTTAAGAAGGTTCTGTCATTTGGGAACATCTTCCTTACCTTATGTGGTTGATAATATGATGATCTAGTCCTGTCTACAAATTGTCCTGTTGTGAAGTCAGGCTGATGATTTCACTTCATCTGAATTTTTTAGGGTAACTTAATATGTATGTTAATTCTACCATGATGTGTGTAGCTGTAATGTTACTTCCATTTTGTCATGTCTTTATTCCCACCTTGTAACTTATGATATAAAGGCCAGGGTTTAAGGGCAATAGTTCATTATATCAATATAAATTTAATCGAACACATTGCTGTAGCTAACAGGTGGCAGTTCATCAATAAAAATAAGTGCGTCTGGCAGTACCAAGTAACTCTTTTATGACATTTTGTCCTAGCCAATTTTTACTTCCATTTTGACATTTATACCGTAGTTTCTCCTAGGAGTAATGAATATGGATGCCCCATTTTCAATGCCATTTTATTTATCAGAATTGTCCTTCTTCATTCCTTTACAATCTGATTTGTGGGTCCTTCGTTTTTATTCTGAGTTCCATTTAAGTCAGTATACAAATATGTATAAAGTAATTAATTCTATTGATCAAAAACAAACAAGATCTGAGAAAAGAGAAATATCAAACATATAAAATACTTGTTAACTTGCCTAAACTACTTGTGTTCTCAAAACAGAAAAAAAAAATAAAGCTATTGATTAAAGTGATGGAAATTTGACACTAATATACATACAGTATGATGTGAGTAAATCAGAAATGTTATTTTTCCTTTTATGAAATATTACTAGTTTTGTAAGCATAGGTGATCTACACATAGAAAATAAGGAAGTGAAATCTTCATCTTCCCTTTTGAAGGCAGGCAAAAAAACAATAATTTTACTTTTTCTTAGCACAACTAAAGCAAAGAAAGTTTCTACCTTTCATTAAGAAGCTGACCATGAAAGAATTTCCTCATCCAACTATAATTGGGGTCAAAACTTATTTTCATAAAATAGTGGGTAATAGAAGTTGATAGCACAATTGTCAAGTAAGTTAATCTATTGCCCTAAAGTAATCGTGGCTTACTTTCCTGGGCTTTGCTAAGTTTCCTTAACCCCAGAATATTCTAACCGTCCCATATGCCTGTGACTGTTGATTTTCACAAGGACCGTGAAATAGTATGTGTGGTTGGCTCAATTCCAATTCATTACTACTATTAAGAAAACAGTTGAAATAATACACAATTGAATAATAATCTAAGATTATATTGGTAAGGCCAGTTTTGCAGAGGACAGCATCTGTGTGATTCATCCACCCAATCATACATGCTTTTGTTGCCTATTGGTGCCTTCCCCATCTTGTATGATTCAAGTCAGATACGCTCACTTGTCAGGAGACAACGTAAGGTACTTTACAAACTGAGACAAGCCATAGAAGGTAAAAGCCAGACACTAACATATTATCTGTAAAAAAAAAAAAAAAAAAAAAAAAAAAGGCCTAAACTTTAGTGAAACTTCAAGGAAATTAAGAGGACATTACATGAAAATTATGGGTTTTTAAGGTGTAAAGTCTTTGGCATGTCATATAAATTTTCTTTATCTGAGTTTCCTCAAGTACAAATTATGGATAATTTTCCCACCATGCACATAGTATTTCAAAAAATGACATGTTCTACATGCCTATCACAGTGCTTGGAACATAAAAGGTATCCAGTAATTCACACCGACAATTGTTGTTGTTATTGTTACCAGTCTTTTTGTTCATAATACTTTTGATAGAATTTACTAAGTCCTATTGTCTTATAATGCAACTCTTCCATCAAAAGAGGTTGCATTCTCCCATGCAGTGGGATGGGTGCTGTATTTTCCAAGAAAGAAAATGTCAACCACAGAAATAAAACCTGTGGCCTAAACAGGATAGACACTTATTCAAAACATTTGCTCTTCAGATATATAATACTTGAAATCAGATAATTCAACCATCTTGGATTTCTTAGACATCTTTTATAATTATAAAAACAATTATAACAACAATTTCTCTTCATTTCTCCTCTCTCAGTTTTACATCCTATTACTACTCTGTTTATTCTCCTCTTAGAAAAATTTGCCATCTCTATACAAATCTTTCTGTTGATCACTATAGAACTACTACATCTTTAAAATTTCCATGTAACACTGCTGATTGTTACCTGGTTGAATCTTGGCTCCCCCTACATAGACCACTGTTTCCCCACAGACCATCCCAATGTAGAAGAGCATCTGATCTCCTGCAGATATAAGAAGGGACTTTAGGATTCTTTTCCAGTTTCCCTCCAAACCAGTACTATCTGAATTAACATTCCCCCTTTTACATCAATGTCATTAAGTTATACAACAGTTCATCTCCTTCATTTCTGCTCTACTGAACTCCTGGTCTCTCTCCCCATCCCCACTCCATTTATTAATGACTGCACTGTTGTTTAATTTCCCTCTCCATTTCTCTTAGTGATTTCTATAACCATGTACATAGCCTGCGCAGCTCTCAAGTAGAATCAGGTATATATCCTTCAAAAGAATGATCACTCTTCTTCCATCTCATGCCCTAACCAACCTGGACTTTGTTAGCCTCCAGAACTAATCCATTTAAAAAAAATTATAAGTAGAAACAATCTCATGCTCTTTCTCCAACTTACAATCCTTATACCTTTCTCCCTCATTCTAACAAAAGCTGTAATTCAGCCTCATGAATTCTTTCTCTAAACTTTTTGTCCCTCAATTTTCTCTGAAAATTTCATCTTCTGTTTTCAATTCCTTCTACATGTATTAAAAGTCACATAATCCTCACTTAAACTATTACTGAAACATTATCCTCAAGAATCTCCCCCCTTGGCTTTTCTATTTCAACAAGAACACACAACAGCAATCCTGGATCAATCCAACTGTTATGTACTGAATGTTTGTGTCCCCCCAAAATTCACGTGTTGAAATCCTGACGTCCAATGTGATTGCATTAGGAGATGGATCCTTTATGAGGTGACTAGGTCATGAGGGTAGAGCTTCCATGATTGAGATTAGTGCCCTTTTAAAAGAAATTAGACCTCAAAGGGCTCTATTGCCCCTTTTGCCTTGTGAGGACACAGGGAGAGGACAGCCACGTATGAACTTGGAATCAGGCTTTCATCTGACACCAAATCTGCTGACACCTTGATGTAGGACTTCATGGCCTCCAGAATTGTAAGAAATAAATTGCTAATATTTGTAAGTGACCCAGTATATGCTATTCTGTTACAGGAACCCAAATGAACTAAGGCACCAACCATTCTGATAAGTGGAAAACCTACAAAACAGATAATAACAAAAGAAAAGGATCCAGAGCATGATAGAAACTAAAAAACGCTTTAGAATTTTCACCTAAATATAAGTGGAAAAGATTTTAATCTCACAAAATAATACTTAGAGGAGTAGGAATAGGAAGGGAATAGAAGAGGGTAACACTTTTGTTTCTGAACAGAGAACATAACACTATCCTGCTTTTCACATTAAAACTACTAGGTTCAACATAGTGTAACAGGAATAATAACTTTATAGAATAAATCACTAATATCAAGAGACAAATCTAGTTTCTTTAAGAAATCCTAAGAATTGATTTTAGGAATCATATGGATTATGTTGAAATAAGTTTTCAAAATCACTGCTTTAGATGAAATGTTGGTTATAGTTAGTAAGTAAACTATTTTTAACACCAAAACACCATTTTATAAGGCATGTTATAGTCAACATTTCTAGATAATAACCAAGAGAATAGTTAGTTTAAATATAGGTATCTCAGCTCTTAGATAATTGTGATAGTTGTATATTGTTAGCTGCTCTCTGTTTTTAAACAAATCATGTGTAGGAGGACATGTGCCTGCTTTACATAGCTTTTAACTGTGTAAATTACTAGATACTAAAATTAAACCATCTTCAAAAGTTGATTGATGTCTGAAGAATATACACTCTTTAAAGCAGTGTACATGAATTTCAAATGCAGGTAATTCTATGTTCTAATATGAAAACAATTAGTGCCATAAGTTTTAAAGAAGTAAAAAAAAATAAAGAAGTATGTTCCCATATTCTTGTACTCTTTAAGACAGACAAAATCAGCAGTGTGACTGCATGGATAAAAATCTGCTGAACCAATTAATAGAGAACTGGGGAGGTAATTTCACAGCAAAATTTCCAAAGGAAAGGAGAAGAGGGCCTTCTGTATCTAAATCAGGACTGCTCTTGCAACAGTATTAGAAACTATCACTCTTCAAGAAAGATAGAAGTACAATTTTATAACTGATGGAGGAGGTTGAAGAGAATCTTTTTGATGAAAGTCTCAAAGTACAGTCTATTTCTACCCAGATCAAAAAGGAACAGGAACAAAGAAAAGAAAAATCAACCTTGTAATAGGTTATAAATGGAGTGAAGGGATGATTTTTTTCCATCTCTCACCTTTTAAGGTGATGTGGTGTGACATTTTGAAGAATAATTACCAAATCTTTGTGAAATATGGTATTATCTGTATGAAATATGGAGACAGAATATAAGTTGGGTTGTATGATTGAGATTATACAGAATCACATTTATAATATTCATAAGTAGCTGGACACTATATAGTTAGTTGGTCTTTTAGAACTCTAAAGTCAGAGTGAAGAATGTGACAGTTTGTTCCCTTGTAGAATATAAACATCATGGCAATTGGCTATTTCATTTACACGTGGTTTAAGCACCATCCTTCCTCGAGACAAAACACAAAAACAAAAACAAAAAACTATGATTCTTGGGATCATTTCTGACTCTTTTATACTCTATGAATGAGATCAGTGACTTATTCCAGCATGTATTCTTACTGTCCCAAAGAGGCTTTATAAAATTTAATTTAGTACAAACAAAATTTTAGATTAACTAAAATGTATTCTTAGGAGGCAGCATCATGTAGTGGAAAGGGCACTGTATCTGAAGAGAAAAAAATGTGAATTTGAGTTACAAATGTTCATTCACTAACTACATTGTGTCTTCACTTATAAAACATGATATCTATTCTGGAAACATCACAGAATTATTATGGTTATTAAATGGAATGATATGTTTAAATTTTCATAAACTAGAAAGCATTATAGGAATATAATATATGATTATTATTAGCTGCTAAATTAATAGCGGTAAAGTGAAAGGAATTAATATTTGTTTATTACCAAATGTGGTATTAAGCAGTTAGCATATATTATCTCATGGGCTTCTGTTAATCTTTATTTTAGAAATGAGAAAGATGGTATTAAGAGAGGCCATGTAACTCGTTCACCATAACATATCTAGTAAATGGAAGAATCAGGTCTTCTGACTGAAAACTCATTCTCTTTTCACCTACCTTAACACTATGTCATAAGAATTGGAGTTGTGAGGACAGCACAGAAAATGCTATTTTAACCCATCAATTAATGTGTTTAAGTCTGATAGGTTGTATAATATATTAGACACATTTCAAATATTACTTTAGATACTTTTTGACTCCATCTCTTACTCAAGTCCATTTATGTCAGTCTGTTCCATGTAGGTTTCAAATACCTTAATACTATTACAAGCAGAAATACCTCACTTTGTGAACCTGCTTGGAATGCATGCGCGTGCAGTCTAGACGTAAGAAAGCCAGTGCCCAGGGGGCTACCCATGACTAATGGGACATAATTATAAAGGGATAAATATTGCCCCCTTTCAACTCATGGGGAAATAATTCTGAGACACATTTTCTAAGGCTCCTCAGGAGTTACACCCTAGTGAGGGAGGATGTCTTGATTCCCACTCAGCTGTTGCTGGCAGAAGTAGGAGTGGAGCCATCTAAAAATTGTCTCTTTTGCTAAGCTGCTCTTTTTCTGGTCCTTTAGCTAAAGAGAGCATGTTTTATTAGAGCTTTTTTTGCATTGGTGTTTATGGGTTTCCTGTTTGGTTTCTCCAGAGGCAACCCCCCCCCCCAAAATCCAAAGACAAAAACGGAAAAACAAACTCACCATGTTTTTCTGTCCTCAAGTCCTGATGTCCCTAGCTGTTCTGCCACCTTCTCTATATATATCAGAGTCTTCTTACATATATTTTATGTAAAATGTTCAAGCTTTTTAGATATAATTAACAGGAGAAATAGGGGAAAGTATTTCTACTCCATCTTTCTGGAAGCAGAATTTCCTGGGGAGCTTTAAATAGTACTTATACTCACAACTCACTCTAGACCATTTAGTCAGATTCTGGAGATAATCATGTGTATTTATTTAAAAACTCATACATATGCTCAATTAATTAAGGGATTATTTTGAAGCTTTCATTACTTCTACCCTCAAGGCCTGAGTACCTCATTCAGAAGATCTAACTCACACCTTGTAAATGCCAGCAGCTGGGCCCCTGAATCTGATGCACTCTTTGGCTTCAGAATCTCTATACACAAACACTCTTTTCTAAAGTCTCCGTGTCGTGAAAAATTACTATTCATGGAAGGCTTGTGGTATGAATCCCTCAATTTTACAACCTTTTATCAGAAAAATGTTACATTTTCAATATCCTTTCTTTTACCATGTAAAATGAGTTACTTTGTAATTTTGTTGCACATGAACTATTGAAAAGTGTGTGTTTGTGTGTGTGAAAGATAGAGAGAGAGAGAGACTTAATTGCATTTACTGTCAGGGAAGCTTACCAATATACATACTGGTTTATAGACTGTTAGAAACCCATACATACATTGAAAAAAAAATGTGACTTGTTCATATAAAAGAAATATAATTACAGACCCTATGAGATTCACCTTCCACTTATAAGAAGCACAGTACTATCATCTGCATCATTAATGTATGTCAGATTAATTTTTTTCTTAAATTCTATTTATCAGCAATAAATTTTATTTATATATTCTCTGTTACCCATGCATCAATAGTACAGTCAGCTACTTTCAGTTTTAAAAGAAATCAAGAGGAATTTTTTGTCATAGTGCGTTAGTATGATAATATTTTATATTTATTTTTAACATATTATTTTAGGATGAAAGATACACAGTAAATAAATTTAAAACATTAATGGCTGTTTGCAAACGTGTTTGTATATACATGCATGCATTTACCTAAATGCCCTTAATAAAAATAAATCTTAGTAATTGCTAGTTGAAAGACTTTTTTCATTGTTACAGCAGAATATAAATTTTTGAAAGAGAGACACCCCCCCCCTTCTCTTTTGGTGGATACTCTAAAAGAAAAGAAAGAATAATAGAGCCACAAAAGTAAAAACTAACCAGGTTGAGAAAAAATAAGGATGGCTCAAGATCTGCTGTGCCAATGGTAATCAAAAAAAAAAAAAAAAAGAAAGAAGTAGAAATATAAATGCCCAAATTCATCAGCTGGAGGAAATACAGTAGACAAAAGTATATATGGAAATTAAGAATGATGGACAGAAATAATTAAACTGTGCTAGCATTGTGTGGTAAGCTAAAAAATGGTCCCCCACAAGATAATTTTGTACATGAAAGATGCGGAATATTAAATCACTGAGGAAGAAAACATAAGGTCTGCTTCAGATTATTGTGTAGGAATAACTGGTAAACATTTTGTAGAGAAAGTATACCCTAACTTGAATAATAAACAAAATAATCTCCACAAATGAAAGATCAAAACAAAAATAAAGCCATAAAAGCTCTAAAAGTAAATACAGGTAAAAAAAAAACACCAGTCCTGGAAACATTTTTAACGAATGAAATGAACATAAAATCACTAAGTCTTTGAGTGAAAACAAAAGATACTAAAGTACAATAGTATATATTTGGACGCATCTCTGACTCAAAGGGTAGATGTTGCCTTCCAAAAGAAAAAGGAGACCAGTTATAAAAACTGAAAAATGTCTGAACCAAAACTCAGTGTAAGACTTCAGGTCAACAGACACTAATACATGAGAGGAAGAAAATATAACAAATTTTAAGATGACAACAATTGTGAAGTACAGTTGTATTAAATAAGTTCAGTAGCTACTTACATGTAGTACATTGATAGGGATTTATTTTATTATCATGCCCTAAAGCATAGATATTTTGCAAAACAAGCTGACTTTGCAAGTTTCATTAACCTGCCACATAGTTCCTTTGTGAGAGAATAAAATAGAGTATAGCAGTAGTCCCACAGAATCTCAAGTTTTGGAATACCCTTGTTAGTTCAACTTCCACCAAACATTTCCCTTAGATATAATGATTAAAGAAATAGTTATTGAAAATTTTAATTGTTAATACCGTGATGTCATGCTCCATTCAAATCACAACTGCTAAGCTTAATCCATATTTTATGGCTAATTTGTTTTTCAGCATTTGATGAATCAGAAGTATAGACGACACACATGCACACATACACATAAAACATCACATAATTTTCTTAATTATTTAATTGTTTGCCCTATTTCTTCAGCCATCTGACCATGTTAGGCTAGCTATGGTTGGTTGCCTGTTTGATGCATAATATTAAGTATTGCAGTATAAAATGTAAATGATATCAAGCATCAAAGAGTGGAGTTTTCAAATTAACTGCCAATTACTTGCTCTATAATTCTCATCTTCTCAGTATTCTCTTTGTCCTCTCCCCAGTTATTTCTCTTACAAATCATTTTACTTCTACCTTCAAAATGAAAGATTTTTCATCGGTAGTAATTTGTGATAATAGTGGCAATAGTGCCTAGGAAACGTTATACTATAGAGTTGAAATTTAACTAGATTAGTCAAAATACTTCAGAGATTATTTTACTTTAGTTTCTTATATATCTCTGATTCAGACAATTTCTTTAATATTTTGCAGTTTTCTCTGAATTATATCCATCAATACATTAACTGTAAGTGTGGTAAAATAATAATGTTAGAAAAATATATTCTTTCTGTTGTAAATGAGTTATTAGAAATTATATATTTTATATATATATATATATATATATAGAGAGAGAGAGAGAGGGAGAGGAGATGAAGTCTTTGTGATTTGAAGAAAAAGCTTGTGGGGCCATGTTAAAAGAGAAACTAAATACAGCCTTTTAGACTTAAAATCACTGGCCAGAAATCAAACTGAAAATTGGTAATGGGGTCTATTGAGCTTTTTCATGTCATATAAACATTGACGAGCTCTGGCTCAGCGGTTAGGCAGCACTGGCTTGAATCTGAGCTCTTCCATTTCCTTAGGTAAGTTATTTAACTACCCTTGGCCTCCTCTGTACAGTGGGGGAAGTTATAACCTCTATGGACATGAGATAAAAGTGCAACACAGTTTTGATAATTTGAATATTTCTTCCACAAATTCTCAGGAAAAAAATAGACCATGTGCCTTTGATAATTACCCTATCTGGAGTTTCATTCTATTTTTAAATATCAGAAATGTTAGAAAAATGCTTGAATTCACTATATATTTTATTGGAGTAAATGTGTAGGAAAATATGAACACCTAAATCATTAAATGTATAGCAGTTTATAATCATTATGGACACTGATAGTTGTGAGTGCTTTTAGTTTAAATTTTGGTTGGTTATTTTGCAAAGGTAGAAGTGTATAATGAAGAAAGTTGATAACTAATGAGAACTTACTGTATAGCACAGGGAACTCTACTCAGGGCTCTGTGATGACCTAAATGGGAAGGAAATCCAAAAAAAGAGGGGATATATGTATAAATGTAGCTGATTCACTTTGCTGTACAGTAGAAACTAGCACAACATTGTAAAGCAACTATACTCCAATAATAAAAAACAGATTTAACAATAAAATTATATTGGAAGTTCAGGACTCAATCTCTGAGAGGCATTAGAAGTTCACAAGGGCATGTTGATCTGGAATTGGAAAAAGTGTGTGACTGAAAGCAAAGAAATTCTGGGACAAGAATATAAAAGGAACTAATGGTGCATTAAGAGGTCTGCACTATATCCAACAAAATCATAATTAAGTCAGGTCATTGCCATGCCTACTCACATCAAATTCTGCTGCAATTAGCAAGCTGGAAACGTTATCTTGTGTTGATAAGAGAATGGTTAGCAACACATCTGGCTACCTCACATGATGCTTAGAGCTAACTCAGTGTCCATCTGATATTCTAAGAGAGTTTTCCTTAATATGGATTTCAAAATAATCGGCAAAAATTCTGTTTAAATCTTTTGGCAAGAGACTGTACCAATAAAACATTACTTTCAGATAGTTATGGAAAGAGAGTAGAACCTTAGATTCAGCTAGCCTGAATTTTATCCCTGTATCTGCCTTTTACTGTGCTTTTGATATTGAACATGAACCTTCCCTTATCGAAGACTGTTTTCTTAACTGAGCCTAGACTTCAGAGAAGGCATTCATAATGTTTTTGTACTTCCCATTATGTGTTCGCAAAAATAGTGGTGAATCTTTTTGAATTAGGGTTCTTATTTCATTATTTTATTCTTCATTGTCAGTAACAATTGCTTGATTAAATAAAGTGAATACTTCCATAGGATTCAATGCATTTTGATACAATAAGAAAGACTATTCTACCAAAGTATTTTATTAGCAGAATGCTGGAAAATATAGTTATTAGTTTGCCATTTCTATTGATCAGATTTTCCTATTATGTAGAGTGGTAGAATGTATTGCAATTATTTACTAATCATTAAAAATGTAAATTGCCTAAAATCTTGCCATTAACATTAGATTTATATGCACGATGTTTACTTAAAACATTTATTTGAAATGAATTAATACAATGTATTAAATATAATGACACTTATAATTCCAAAATGGGTTAAATTGTACTACTGATAATGTTACTTATTGTCTGAAATTATTTTAAATCAGAATTTTCTCATCTAACCAATAATAGAAATTTATCTTTTTATACTTTTGTCCCTATTTTATCATCATTTGACACATTGGTTTGCTCTAATAATAACAGAGTGTACAACTCCAGCTTAACTTTTATAAAGTAGTTAAGAAACAGTGAAGTTTTGGTAAATAGTTATGTTATCTTTAATCAGAGAAGTGCTGATTGTTTTATGAATAATATTGCAACATTCATGATAAAATAGGAGAATAGCTATCACCATATGTTAAATTAAAAGCTTTTGCTAATACCATAAAACACAGCATAGAATTCAGCCAGTGCTTAATAATACTTTTAAATTTTATTCAGTTAAAGCTGTATCTTAATAACGTATATATTAAACACTGAAACACTAGTAAAAAAAACACAGTGTTTTTTCTTTGTTAATTTCATAATAACTTAGGCCATATTTTTGAGGGACATCACATGGAAAAAATTCAGTCTCAAGCACTTTCTTTACTATGTTTAATAAGGAGAAATATTGTAGCAGAGAGAAGATGATCTATTATTCTGGAGAGAGCCTGGGTTCAAATCCCAGTTACCAGTTTTATTAATTTTGAAGAAACAATTATTATAGAATTTTTTGAGGCTTATATAAGATAATGAATTCAAAATTGTCCTAAACCTGGATGGTATGCAATGCATGTTAGATGAGGCTCCTGTTTTGTCAGGAGAATTTTAATTTAAGCCAAGGATTCTCTCTTCTTCTGAGCTTCCGTTACTATTCCTCTTATAGTTTATATACATTTTATAAGACAGTATACTATTTAATATGACGTTTAATAGAGTGAATTTATAAGTCTAATTGCCTGGACTTAAATCCTGGCTTTGTCATACAAGATGTAAAGAACTGAAACAAGTTATGTAATTTTTCAGTGTTCAAAATTTCATCATGCGTAACATGGGGAGCACATCTTCATCTTCCTAAAGGAGAGGTATGAGTTAAAATGAAATAGTGCCTGGTGAATAATAAGCACTCAAGCTGTCATCACTATTTGAAAATTGCTGTGAATCCTTCATACCTGGGTGCTAGTTCTAGTTTTGTGTGTGTCTGATCTTTAAAAAATAAAGAAATTAAGGGCCAGGTAGTTATTTAATTTTGTTAGTGTAGAAATCCATTAAATCAGTTACCCATTTAATTACCCAGATAGCCGTTTATCCTTAAAGGATGAAATGTGTAATGGCCAATACATTTTGTGAGTATTCAATAATATTAAAACCATAGAGATAATTACTGTCTAATTAAAAGTGAGTTTAATCTATAAGAACCAAAAAGTTAAATAATTTTTTAGTGTAATTATTTGATGGAAAACAGTTCACAGTTTTGAATACTACAATTAATATTTGAGATCAAATATTATATGACACATAAACAAAGATTGAGATCATTTACATAACTCAGGTAATTTTAGCCTATGTCACCTAAATTAATAAATCCGTGATTACCCAGGCCAAAGAATAAGTTTGTCTTGGTAGGTGAAACCATTAGTGAACACTTCAAATTTTCATTTACTAAACAGAGTGAACATATTTTTAATGAATTTGGGTCACTTTAGAGTGGAGTTTCTGTCATTTTTATTATTTAGGAATAATTTAACATTCAAAGTTCTAAACTATTGGAAACTATTCAAATACGGAAACAGTTATAAAATATTCCATTCAAATTTGCCATTGATCTGACCTGAGCTAGCAATGTAACTCAGATGGTAGAATGGTATTGTTTTCCCCTTCTATGAGTAAAAAGATGAAAGTTATAATCTATTAGTAATTTTAGCTAATAATTCAGAGGTTAGAGCTACACTCTCCCTGTTTCATTCTTTCACACCTGTTGTGTCTTTTTGAAGACTTTGAAGACTCTGATCCACATGGGTTAGGTGTAAAAAAATCACATTTAGGAAAGTGTACTCCCATACTCTCCAAATCACTAGAAAGATATGATGGAGATGACAGAAAAATGTCTTGAATGAAAATAATCTTTTATAAACAATCAGCAAATATTTAATAGCCTGCTAATACAAGTAATTAGCTTTGAAATAATCCATAACTTAACATCAAATAAACTGAAAACAATTTTATCATTCAATAGGGCAATTGTTATGAACATTGATTACTGTGCTCTAATAACTGTCATACCTTCAGGAACTACTGGGTTTGAAGGTATAGATTAGAAACTAATTACATACATTAACGTTTACCTAAAGTTGGATCATCTAGATTTCTTTTTCAGCTGGGAGAATAAAAATATCTCAAATATCTAGAAACAACTTAAGGTGATTAGATTATAGGATTTATTTAAATTGCCCAGTGCAGTTTTATTATTAAAATTGTATATATGTAATATGACACATATAACACTTTTTTTGCACTAAGTCAACCAAGAAATATAGAGAATAATTGAGTTAGACAATCAGGTACACTTGTCAATGTTTATAAAATGTTTTTTTTTTCTTTTATGGCTGCGTTGGGTCTTCGTTGCTGTGCGCGGGCATTCTCTAGTTGTGGCGAGCGGGAGCTACTCTTCATTGTGGTGCCTGGGCTTCTCATTGTGGTGACTTCTTTTGTTGAGAAGCATGGGCTCTAGGTGCACGGACCCAGTAGTTGTGGCATGCAGGCTCAGTAGTTGTGGCTCGTGGGCTCTAGAGTGCAGGCTCGGTAGTTGTGGCACACAGGCTTACTTGCTCTGCAGCATGTGGGATCTTCCCAGACCAGGGATCGAACCCATGTCCCCTGCATTGGTAGGCAGATTCTTAACCACTGTACCACCAGGGAAGTCCCTATAACATGGTTTTTAAATGATTAAAAACTTGGACTCTAAAATGTATCCTAAAAACCAAAACAAAACAAAACAGATGTACTTTAAAGTGATTGCATATAGTTTGTCTTGGCAACACCATTGTAATTGTGAAAAATTGAGAGCAGCCAAACTGTCCAGAAATAAGAAATTGGTTAAGTATGCTGTGACTTATCTACAAATGCAACATTATACAAATATTATATAATGATATTTTCAAGTAATATTTTACAATATAAATAATTTAAAACAATGTATCATGTTAAAAAGAACTGTAAAACATAGTGTAAATATTATACCAATTTTGTAAAATATAGAAAATGAGCTCCATGGGGGCAGCTACTCTAACTTACATATTCTTGCAAGTACATTGTCTCAAACAGAGTAGGTACTTATCAGTATTTCTGAATGAATGAATAAGTAAGACCAAAAATAAATCCATAGTAGTAGAAGAATCTAAATACTTTGTAAAGAATGTAAATATCTGAATTCTAAAATTAAGCAAATTAATGTAATATTTTGCTTTTCAAGACTGTATGAAGAAAAAATCATTTTTAGTGATTATAACTATTAGTGGTAAAACTATCTCTTGTGAAGACACAAAAATGAGGAAGAAAACTTTCATTTTGCTACTGTACAATTTTGTTCTCCTGTGAGATAATCTGTACCAACAAATTGGTTGTTCACACATAGATCTACAGCACGCACTTCTTTGCAATGAACAAAATACTGGCTGCTGATGAGCTGATTCAGTGTTATAAAATTATTATATCACCATAGAAATACAGACAATATGTGCCTGAACCATTTATTTCCAGGGAGATGTCTTTCATATTTTAGCATTAGTTCCATAATATCTGCAATGGATTCATGTGGTAAAGTGTTAGAATACCCATTTATTTGACCAAAGAAGAAAATGGAAGGATAACCGGTTTCTTCATTTAAGAGGAAGATTAGAAAATTAACATTTCTTAGGCATTAATGACTTAGAATAATATCAGCACGCAACTTTTTTTTAATATAAACAACGTTTCTTGACATAAATGTTTGCTATATTTTCTATGATGCCAGAGTTTCAGGAAGCCAAATAAACAACACCCCTTTTTCTGTTCATTGAAAAAGAGATAGCTTAGCTCTCCTCCAATTCTAGGAGATACATTTACCACCAGGTAATTAATTTACTGTGCCTGAAAAACAGCTTTCTCTTTTCTAGACCAGGATGAAACAGAAAGTTATTCTCTTCACTCTTTTTCTCTTCCTACACCCATGTCCTTTGCTTTTGGGCCCAGAGAGTCAGCTCACCTGGGAACCTCAAGTAGATGTGTTCTCCAACATCTAGATAGATGTAAGGTAATAGGGATAATCCTTCTTCTACCTAACCTTCTATATGTACAGTTTTTTTGTATGAGAGTCCTGTCTTTGCTCCTTATTCAGATAAGTTAAACTAGTAGCGAATTTTGCATTTGAATTTTGACTTCATGACCTTTGTGTGGTCTCCCCTTATAAGACACCATTGATGTCAGAGTTTAATAGTACCCCTTATGTCTTTAACAATTAACAGTAGAAGAGAGGCTGACAAACATTATTGCCTAGAAAGGATAACTTCCATTGATATTTGTGAGAGCAGAGTCAGGAAGAGGAATAGAGCATGAAATCTTGGGAATTATATAGATTCTAATGAATTATGTTATTTAGGGTATCAGAGAATTAGAAAGTGAGGCAGGTGTGGCAGCTCTGGGCTAGAAATTAGAATTTGTCTGAAAACTATTATAGACACTAACCTGTTCTCTAGTTGCTAATCTGAGTAAAAGAGTCCAGCCAATGCCTGCATGCACAATGAGAGGAATAAAACATACACAAATCTGGATATTTGGATATTTCATTTGAAAATAACTAGAGAACATATAACAAAAGTATAGAGATTATGAAAAATAATTCAGACCAAAGAAAAAGGGACCAGTAAGCTACAGGCTTAAAGGTAAAAACATTCCCCCAATGAATTATTGTACGAAGCAGATTGAATCCTAGGAAAGTTGCACTTTCTCAGTAAAGGAAAGCTATGATGATTGAATTGGCTGACATAAAAAAATAACAGAATTAAATTAAGATGTAAGTGGGTAGATAAATTTATAAGTGAACTAAAGTGCATTAGAGGAAATAAGGGAAAAAACCCATGAAGAAAATAAAATTAAGAATATGGAGGATAAAAGTGAAAATTCATCAGATTAGAAAGAAAACCAAAAGACTAAACAAAAGAGAAGAATAATGCTGTGGAGTCTGTGCATAAAAGTTAAAATGACTCATTGTATCTGTGGATTTTCTGTTATGTTAGAGTTGAGACCTACATTGTTTTTAAATCCCCGAATAGTTACTTCATTCTTCCTCTAAATAAAACTCTGAGTCTTGCTTGTCAAGCTCATAGATGATTTTGAAGTAGATATTAGACACACACACATACACACACTCACAATTTATAATAATGCTATGCTGTATAATAGTTGCAGTTTTTGTTGGCTTTTTCCCCCTAATAAACTACAAATAGTTATGATATTTATATGTTGGCCAATAGCAGGCACCAGTAACACCTGACTATCTCTGAATCAGGTAAAGTGTCAGACCCAGGTCATACCACACCACTTACATGTTGTGGACCCTGGATCCAACTCATAAAAGATGTTTTTTGAATACATCAAAGAAATTAAAACCTTAGGTTATTAGTCTTATCTAAGAGTGAGGAAGCGATCTATGAACCGGGATACAAAAAAAAAAAAAAATTGCATTAGATGCTAGAGAAACTGGGAAGGCAAGAAACTAAAGATGAGCGAGGCTAAATAAAAGGAAGACCAAGAAAATAAAAAATCCAAGAGATTAGCTATGGTTCAAATTGTCTTAGTGACCTCCTTTAAGAGAGTGTACCTAATCAAATGATAATGCAACCATCTTCAAAATGCTAGATTAGTGTGTTTTAACTACTTGCCCTGAGAATATTATCAATGCAAGCCATCACAGTATTTAAATTGAGGGGGAAAGAACTGAGCTCTTCTGATTTTTGGAGAGGTGATTGTTTTAAAGCTAGAATGAGGGAATATAGAGGTAGGATGGCAGAGCCTAGACTAGAGTCAGGGAAGGGAAAAATTACAAAAACTCAAAAGATGTTGTTTGTCTATGTGAAACCTATCTGAGTTTGCTAACTGTTGCTTATCAAAGTTAGGCTCCTACCCTTCCGTAGAGGCTGGAAGGCAGGGGCCCTTTCTTCAGATGTTGGCTGGAATAAACCGTAAATACTTGAGGCAGCCTTGATTTTTCTCAGGCAGGCATTTAAAGGGAATAGGGCTGCACCCTGGGGATGCTACTAGAAACTGTGTTAAGTGTCTGTTCAAGTCTTTATAAGCCACGGTTTTGGCCTAGTCAAGAAGAGGGCTGAGGGGAGTCTGGCTAGAGTTTGATCAAGGAGAGAGTTTCTTTGTCAATATATAAGAATTATTGTCTGTTCTGTGTATGTAACAATACATCCTCTCCTAACCTATATAACTGCTACCTAGTGTGTCTGACTAAACTGAACATAATGAACAATTGAAACATAATGGGTCAAAAATTAAACTGTTTTCTCATAAGAATTAGTTTATCTCCTATGCCTCCTGTATTGGTTATTGAGACTACAATCCAAAAAATTCTGGAATTAGAAACTTTAGACTAAAAATGATCTCCTCTCTTCTCCTAATGCACATCCACCTTGACCTAAAATCACATAGTTATTGCTCAGATGTATCATATTTCCTTCATATCTAAATAGAAACTTCATCATTTTGGGCCTGGATTCCAGCAGAATCTTTTTTCCTTAACTATCATCTTTCTTCCAGTCTCTTTTCCTCTTCAGCCCAGCCCACAAACCAATTTTTACATAGCCTGTAGCAAAATCCTGGTTTAAATGCGTCATTTGATTTTTACCCCACATAATAAAATAAAATACATCCTTATTTATAAGACAATGACTTCATAAACTTGGTCCATGTTTCTATCATTATTAACTAACCACTCTGCACTCTCAATGAGGAAATGTGTGTGTGTGTGTGTGTGTGTGTGTGTGTGTGTGTGTGTATTTCTGCGTATATACATTTGCACTTACTATTTTTACTCTCTGGAAATGTTAATCCACCTCATCAATGTTTACTCTTATTCCAGAATAAGGTAATGTAAAGATTTTGAAGAGTCTTACAGAGTAAACTGTTTTTGATAACATTTACTGAAAAGTCTAATGGTTTGCTATTTATGTAAGTAGGATTTGGGGGAAGTTCCTAGAAGGAACAATGACATTCTTTACATCTTTTATCCTCCTGGAGAACATTTCTCTGGTATATTAAAGCTCAGTTACCGTAAGAGTAAGCGGCATGGTAGTAAATGGCGTCTGTTCTCAATATAAATGTGTGCATGAGGCTGGGTATTTATTGTTACTGCCATTATTGTTATGATCTTACCATCACTTCCAGACCAGTGTAACTTGAGGAATGAAGGGTTGCACAAGAACCATAAAACTTAATAAAACAAATGTATGCACATCTAACAGGTTGTTTTACTGTTTGTGTGTTACAAATGTAGACCAAATTAATGGTAATTCTGGTAAATTAAGTTACTTTAAATTTGATATGCATATGAAAGCATGTTTAATTTAAGAAGCTGTAAGAATACTTTGTAAGGATGCTTCTTCCAAAATGTCTAATTAGGGAAGTAATCTGTGAAAAAAGGAAATATTGAATTTATAAAGCAAAATTAGGTGATTCTCATTTGTTAGATTTCGGTAAGCAGAAATTGAATTAGAAAACAGAAAATTTATCACTTTCAATCAATTCCTTTCCATCACATTAACCTATTATTCTATATATTTTATCCTGACTTATTTTTCTTCAAAGAATTTATTACAATTTTATAAATGCAATCCATTTTTATCTATTTCCATGCCTCCACTACCTTTTAAGCTCCATAAAATCAGGAATTTTGTCACCCCAGATTGTAGAATAGTGTCTTGGACGACGGAGATGCTCAATAAATATTTGTTGGATAAATGGATGAAAGAATGACATTTTCCTCTTGATTGCAAATCACTCAAAAACAAGTGGAATATTTTAGCTATGCATTGCTCTCCTTATAGTAGCAGTTTTTGCTATGTTTTAGGAACTCAGATATCAAGTAATATAAAAATGAATGGATAGCTTTTACTAAGACAGAAAAATTTAAGACATTAAGTATGTAATTGGAGAGTTGAGTGTGAAAGTTCAGAGAAACCATTTGATGAAGTAAGATGGGAATAAATAGGAGATACATATCAAGGGGAAAAGATATGCATAAATGCAGACATAAGAACAAATAAATAAGTTCCAGGATGCAAGTGCCTAGTAATTTACATTCCATCAGTGCTTTCCTCCTTCTTGAACAGGATTGACTCCCAATAAGAAGTATCCTGATTGCTCTCTTCCTCTTCCTAAAGATGAAATATTCAACTAGACAAGTTAAAGATAAAACGCAAACAAAAAAATCAAACCGAAGGACAGAAAACAATGAATTTTCATCTTTTAGTGGATTAATATTTCCATCAGGAGTCTTCAAATGAAGTTTGTAATTACTACACTAACTTTCACCAGCATTACTTTTATGGTCTGTCACTAATACCATGTTTATTTTCTCCATTGACTTAGTGGACCAGAGAACATGCCAACTCTGTTGGTTGTCACCTGTTTCATCTTCTCTTCACACAGATACTTGATCTCTAGTATATGTAGCGTATGTCCATCTTTAGATTTGTGGGTTTCTTCAGTATTGTATATATTCTTGAGTACTAACCAACCAAACTTCTCCATTAATTCAATTTCCTTATTATGCCCTAGATGAGATTTACCAAGATGTGAGAAAGGTATTAGAGAGATATATGATCTTGAAGTCAGTAGAAGCCCTGGGGAAACAAGGGCAGAAGAACAGAGTAACCACCTGTGATCATTGTCATAAAACCATGTACAATATGGAACACTACCATTTGCCATTGCAGAGGTTTCAGAAAATTGTATATTATTTTGTGATAATATACTTTTTATTATGATCAGATATACATAACATAAAGATTACCATTTTATCCATTTTTTACCTTTTGACCTCCTTTATCCTTTTCTCCCCCCCTCCCCCCTCCCCACCTAAGGCAACTACCAATCTGTTCTCTATAACTATGAGGTTATACTATGGTTTTTTTTTAAAGAATCCACACCACATAAAGAGAAATCGTCTGGTATTTGTCTTTTTCTGACTTATTTCACTTAACATACTTCCGTTGAGGTTTGTCCATGTTGTTGCAGATGGCAAGATTTCATTTTTCTCTTTATGGATGAGTAATACTCCATTGTGTAAATATATATCACAGTTTCTTCATCAATCGATGGACACTTAGGTAATTGTTCCCATATCTTGACTATTGTATCTAGTACTGCAATGAACATGAGGATGCGTGTATTGTTTCAAGTTAGTGTTTTCATTTTCTTTGGATAAATACCCAGAAGTAGAAATACTAGATCATACAATAGTTCTATTTTTAATTTTTTGAGGAAACTCCATACCGTTTTCTATAGTGGCTACACCAGTTTACATTCCCACCAACAGTGCATAAGTGTTCCCTTTACTTCACATCCTCACCAACACTTATTTCTTGACTTTTTGACTGCAGCCATTCTGACAGGTGTGAAGTGATACCTTGTTTTGGTTTTGATTTACATTTCCCTGATGATTAATGATGTTGAGCATCTTTTTGTGTACCTGTTGGGCATCTGTACATCTTCTTTAGAAAAATATCTATTCAGGTAGTCTGCCCATTTTTTAATTGGATGTTTTTCCTTTGCTATTGACTTGTATGAATTCTTTATATAGTTAGGATATTAACCCCTTATCAGATATATTATTTGCAATTATTTTCTCCTATTCAGGTTCCCTTTTCATTTTGTTAACCTATGTTAAGGAACTTATCACCCGTTTTCTTCTGGGAGTTTTATGGTTACAGGTCTTATGTTCAAGTCTTTAATCCATTTTGAGTTAATTTTTTGTGTGTAATGTAAGAAAGTGGCCCAGTTTCATTCTTTTGCATATGGCTGTCCAGTTTTCCCCACACCATTTATTGACGAGACTGTCCTTTTCCCATTGTACATTCTTCGTTCCTTGTCATAAACTAATTGACCATATATGCATGGGTTTACTTCTGGGCTCTCTACTCTGTTCCATTGATCTATGGGTCTGTTTTTATACTTATACCACATTGTTTTAATTACTATAGCTTTGCTATATAGTTTGAAATCCAGAAGGATAGTGCCTTCAGCTTTGTTCTTCTTTCTCAAGATTGCTTTGGCTACTCAGGGTTTTGTGGTTCCATACAAATTTCCATTTTTGTTTGTCTCAGGGTATTTTTTTCCTCTTTTGATTTGTTCTTTGACCCATTGGTTGTTCAATAGCATGTTGTTTAACCTCCACATATTGGCTGATTTTGCAGGTTTTTTCATGTAATTTCTAGTTTTATACCATTGTGGTCAGAAAATATGCTTGATATGATTTCAGTACTCTTAAATTTATTAAGACCTGTTTTAATAAATATGACCTATCCTGGAGAATATTCCATGTGCACTTGAGAAGAATGTGTTCTTTTCCTTTTGGATGGAATGTCCTGTGTGTATCTGTTAGGTTAACCTGGTCTAATGTGTCACTTAAGACCAATGATTTCTGATTGATTTTCCACCTGGAGGATCTATCCATTGACATAATTGGGACTTTGAAGTCCCCTACTATTTCTGTATTACTGTCTATTTCTCCATTTAGGTCTGGTAATATTTGCTTTATATATTTAGGTGCTCCTACGTTGGGTACATGTATACTTATAAATCTTATATCTTCTCATTGGGTTGACGCCTTTCTCGTTAGGCGGCAACCCCTTTCTTTGTCTCTTGTGACAGTCTTTATTTTAAAGGCAATTTTATCTGATATAAGTATAGCTGCTCCAGCTTTCTTTTAGTTTCTATTTGCATGGAATATCTTTTTCCATCCCTCCATTTTCAGTCTATGTGTGTTCTTAATGTCTGACATGAGTCTCTTATAGGCAGCACATAGATAGTTTTTTTAGCCATTCAGCCACTCTGTATCTTTTGATTGGAGCATTTAGTCTATGTACATGTAAAGTAATTGTTGATAGTATGTACATATTGTTATTATGTTCATTGTTTTCTGGCTGCTTTTGTATTTCCTCTCTCTTTCTTCTTTTCTGGCTCTCTTCCCTTGTGGTTTGATAACTTTCTGTATGGTATGGTTATATTCCTTTCTCTTAATCTTTTATGTATTTACTGTAGTTTTTGCTTTGTGGTTACCAAGAGGCTTACAGATAACAACTTATATCTATAACAGTCTATTTTAAGTTGATAACTTCAGTTTGATCATATTCTGAAGCTCAACGTTTTTATCCCTCCATGTTTTATGTTTTTAATGTCACATTTAACATATTTTGTATTGTGTATCCCTTAACTAATTATTTTAATCATAGTAATTTCTACTATTTTGTCTTTTAACCTCCATACTGGCTTTATAAGTGATTAATCCATTACCTTTACTATATATTTACCTTTCCAGTGAGATTTATTCTTTCATATGTTTTCTAGTCATTAATCTTTTTTAAGTGTATAGTTCTGTGGTACTAAGTACATTCACATTGTTCTGCACCATCAGTACCATCCATCTCCAGAACTTTTTCATCTTCTCAAACTGAAACTGTGTACACATTAAACACTCCCCATTCCTCCCTCCTCCCAGCCCCTGGCAGTCATTCTACTTTCTGTCTCTAAATTGGACTATTGTAGATATCTCATCTAGGTGGAATCATATAATGTTTGTCCTTTTGTGACTGACTTATTTCACTGAACGTAATGTCTTCAAAGTCATTCATGTTGCAGCATATGTGAGAATTTCCTTCTGTGGTAATATACTTTAAAAATATTTCAGTTAAGAAAAATGTGTAAGGTTCATTTATGATCTGAATAAATCAAGGTATACTGCCCCTTTCTTATCCCCTGAATGTCTGAAGTTAGATTGTTAAAGTTGAGCTAATACTAGGAAGTTAAAGAGAGAGGGGAAATTTTGTCTTTATTATCAGCTATCACTTAAAGCCCTGTATTTCTTTTTCTGAAGAAAGTTAGGCGGGATGGAAGAATCACATATTTTTAGAGCGAATGAATTCCTGATACCCCCCATTTACAATATGACCCTGATGAGCACTCTTGACCCAAATACTATGGATGTAGAGATTATATTGTACCCATAATTGTATTCCCACTGCATGGCAACGTGCCTAGCACAGAGTGATTGTTCAAAATTTGCTGAATAAATAGAAACCTTTGATAATATTCTATAAATTTGGGAGGGGGCTATAAGAAAAGACAGTAAGCCAAAGATATATTTTATAAACTGGTGTAGGGAAAAATTTGCTGTGCTTGAGATACTGCCTTTTTCAGAGAATGAGTGTAAAACTATGCCTTTAGCAAACCATAGTTTGGTCCATTTATTTTCTTTTCCTTCTCTGAAGTTCTCTGATATTGACAGTTTACATGCAAGTAAACTCTAGTAGGAAAGTAGATAATGAGATATTTATACTGAGCAGGATGAGAAATTGGATATGGTTGTTTAATTGATTTTTGTCATAAGATCAGGTTGGATAGCAGTAGACCAATTTTAAGTTTGTTTTTGTTTTTAGTTTAACATTTTCCCATACTTGCCTCTGCCTGTGAGATGTTTCTTGAATTCTTTACCATCAGACTGGTCACAGCAAGATGTCCCATCAAAACAAAAGAATGCAATCTAGCCAATTATCTTAGCTTTCCTGTCTGCTAATAATTTAATTAATTCTAAATAATTTAGAGTATAAACCATGTTAATGGAGTGTTATTTGTTTTATGTAATCGAAAGATGCATGTTAAATTTGGAAATACTATTACATTATGTGGATAAAAATAAACTCTAAATATGTAACTAGCTAGCAATAAAAATATAGTTTGAAATGTGCTTTTTTTTCTTTTATTGGAATTTTCACAAAAAAGACTTATCTCTCAAATATAATAAAAGTTTCTACCAAAGACAACTAATTATTTTTTATTACAGATCTCTACCACAGTATTCACCAGAGTAAAACTACCTTATTCTACCATATTTTACAACTGCCTTTATTTAAGAGGCTGATATCTTTGTTAAAAGCATAAACAATAACAACAAAGAAATAATCAGTAGTATCTTGTTTCAACTATAATAGTGTTAAATTATTCAGGATCTATTTATTCCTTAAAATTCAACTTTAATTAATCTGAATATTTCTCAGTCTTCTCAACAAATATAATTTTATTTCCTAATTTTTGTTAGTCAAAGACTATTACCAGATTATAAACTCTTTGAAGGCATTTCTCCCTGATAGCACTGTACCTTACATTTATTTAGTGTTTAAAACTATTTGTTGAGTAAATAAATGAATGAACTAATGACTGAAAAGTAGCATTAAAGGGCTTCCCTGGTGGCGCAGTGGTTGAGAGTCCGCCTGCCAATGCAGGGGACACGGGTTCGTGACCCAGTCCGGGAAGATCCCACACGCCGTGGAGCGGCTAGGCCCGTGAGCCATGGCCGCTGAGCCTGCGCATCCGGAGCCTGTGCTCCACAACGGGAGAGACCACAACAGTGAGAGGCCCATGTACTGCAAAAAAAAAAAAAAACAACTACATTTGAGGTAAGGAACTGAAAACACAGTTCCACAGCTATTTTTTAATGAATATAGGTAGTTAAATTGAATTTCTTAGCTGTCAGGGTTTTTTGTTTGTTTTTTGGGTTAGTTTTTTTTTTGTTTTGAGCAATGATCAACACAATTTTGAAAATCTGAAAATTCTTGATATTGAAATTTAGCTTGATTTGTGAATTTCTTTTCAGAGAAATCTTTATATTATAGTAACTCCTCTTGCTAGAAAGCTGCTGATTTGTAAGTTTCTCCATAGGAGATTTCTGTGGCTATTCACTAAGTGTAGAGTTTTATCAGGTAGTTGTACGCATACACTAAATAGCCTCTACCCCTTCAATAGCACTAAACTTTGAGAGATTGCAGTGTAATACAGGCATTAAGTTGGGAGCTCCCATCTCTGTCTGGAGTTTAATTACAGTCTGTGGCACTTACTAGCTGTGTGACTTTGGGAAATCACATAGCTCTTCTAACCCTTGGTTTCTGCAACTATAGAGTGTATATAATAAATATAACTTACTCACATGGCCATTGTGAAAATTGAGTAAAATAAAACTATTAAAGCTCTTAGCATTATCTGTTATTATCTTGATGTAGAACGTTTACCATAAACTCATGAGTATTGCATAATCACTGTCCTTTTATTTTTTTTTACAGCTTTCCTTATTTAAAATTTATTGAAGTATAGTTGACTTACAATATTATATTAGTTTCAGGTGTGCAACATAGTAATTTGACATTTTTATAGATTACACACCATATGGATAATCCCTGTCTTTGATCTCTATCCCAAGGAACTTTTGAATATTGCTTTTAAATTTTTAAAGACTACTCAATAAATCAGTCTGTAATTCATTATTTTATATTTCTGTTTGATGTTACCAATATTGTAGCCTTCAAATTATGGAGTTTGATTTCTGAAATAAAAGTTTCCAGGTCCAAACCCTGGCTGTTTCATTTGCTCTATGTATAACTTGAGTCAGAGTTTGTAACCTGTATATCCCACAGCTTCCTCACTTGTAAAATGAAACTAATATTTTATAGAATAGGGTGTTTGTCAGATGAGAATGATGCATGGAAACCACTTATGCTTGGCATATAGTAAGCACTCAATACATGATAGCTGAAAGAGAAAAATAATTATTTAGTAAAGCTCCACAGTCCTTCTCCCCTGTTTTAGTCTGACTTTTATGGATAACATTCTTACAGATACTAATGGATAACTATTAATAAGTATTGAATATTCAGAATGGTATTGATTTTTATGAAGTTAAAAATCCATTGAAAATTTTAAATTAGAAGAGTAGACATTTACTGGATATGCCTTGGGAAACTGATCAGATTTCAAAGTTTCAGAATATGAAATGTGAGTCCAAAATAATGTGATTATTAAAGATTTATTTCTTTGGAATAGAGCCACCATAACTTCTAAACGTATGATTTAGAAATAAGGTCTTGTCAAATAACACAGAAGAACAATGAAACATAATATCTATCAGGAAAAGAGAGAAATGGCTAACTCAGCAAAACTGACTTATCCAGTAACTGAGAATTGAGCTTGTTACTAGTGAAATGATTTTTCCAAAGATGAGTTGCTCCTGGCAGTTATTACACTTGGAAGTACCAAGCCCTGACTTGTGGTTTTTAGATTTTCAGCTTCCTGAATGACTGCTGCTAGCCACGCAGTTGTTAGATGCCTTATCTACTCCCATCGTGGATATCCTCTAGTTAACTTATATCAGAATCATTTAAAAAGACCATCCTGAAGTTCTGGCACTGTTTGAAGAGCATACGAAAGAAAAGTGAGTGTGTGTGTGTGTGTGTGTGTGTGTGTGTGTGTGTGTGTGCACTCACATACATGTGCAGTCATATGATTGGTCTAGGGGAAGAAGAGGAAGTTCAATGTGCCTGTGTGCCTTAGAATCCCTAGAGGGAATGATGGAAAACTCTGTACAGCTCCCAGGGAAAATATATCTTCAGAGAAATTATCAGGGCTAGTATGTAATTAAATTTTCTGTAGAAATGGAAGGCTGTCCCTATAAATATTATAATGTAGCAATAGAACTGAATCCACTGAAGATAGGAGGAAAACAAGGTTAGTTTAAAAAACTACTGTGTTATTGCTAAACACAAAATAATTCTTAGAAAAAGGATGATTTTGATAGATACATTGTTTTTCCTTTTCCTTACAATAACTTTTTGTGTGTTGTTTACTAGTTATGCAGATAATTTTTGTTCATTTTATGAGATCAGGAATTTTTTTGGATGAAGTTTCATTTTTCACAATTCAACCACCCAGAAATAATCATTATTGATAATTTTGTGCTCATAGTCTAGTTTCATATATATAGTCCCAATTAGAATTTAAAAATTAGTAATAATGTCTCCTTCACAAATGAAAACAGGTATAAACCAAATGTATAGATGTGCCATATTATTATACTTAGCAATTCTTTTCTCAACATGAAATATTATTTCTGAATATAAATAAAATTGTTTTAAGATAATTTTTAAAGAACTTTAACATAGAAGTGTTTTTAATTTACAGAAAAATTGCATTATGTTTTCCTTTTAAATTTTCTTTTGAGAATTCTCAAACACAGAAGAGAATTAAGTATAATACTCTCCCATATTATTAATACACTGTTTGTATTCTTCCCTTATTTTTCTTGGTTCAAATTTTAAATTTTATTCTGTTGCGTGATTGTAAAAAACCACTGAAATATCTTCCAAAGCAGCTGTGTAGTTTCACATTACTACTAGCAATCAATGAGAGTTCCTGTTGTCCTGTTTCCTTACTAGCAACTTGCTGTTTGTCTGTTTGTTTTACTGAAGTACAGTTGATTTACAATATGGTATTAATTTCAGGTATATAGCTTAGTGAGTCAGTATTTTTACAGATTATACACCATTAAAAGTTATTACAAAAATAAAGGCTGTAATTCCCTGTGCTGTACAATATACCCTTGTTGTTTATGTATTCCATACATGGTAATTTGTATCTCTTAATCCTCTACCCCTATCTTGCACCTTCTACCTTTCCTCTCCCCACTGGTAACCACTAGTCTGTTTTCTGTATCTGTAAGTCTGTTTCTGTTTTCCTTTATACATTCATTTGTTTTATTTTTTTTGGCTCCACGTATAAGTCATATCATACAGTATTTTTCCTTCTCTGACTTATTTCACTCTGCAAAATATTCTCTAGGTATACCCACATTGCTGCAAATGGAAGGATTTCATCCTATTCTTTATGTCTGAGTAATATTCCATTTTATATATATATATACATACACACATACATATATATGTATGTATGTATGTGTGTATATATACACACACATTCTCACCAACAGGGTAAAAGGGTTCCCTTTTCTCCACATCCTCACCAACATTTGTTATTTGTAGACTTTTTGACGGCCACTGTCGACAAATAACAAGGCCAAGGGTGTTGGTAAGACTGAGATTCTGAGATTATCATATTTTCCTTAGAGCAAGATTTCAGGAAGACGTTATCAAGACGTATGTCTAGCATGCTAGTCCTTAGCATAGAATTTTCTGAGAAAAAGTATTCTGAACATCCTGTTTACCTTTCTTACCCCAAACCCCAACATGGTACGGAAGTTGAGATTCTAGTTAAAGTTTATCCCTGGGTAGCAGTGGAATTGCCCCATGAGTCTTCTCCATTGAGTTACTCTTCAGCTGCTAAGACCTAATTATAGGGATGTAACCTCAAAAGTTACTTCCTAAGCCTCAAAAAGAGTGTCTCCGTAGCATAGAAAACATGGAAATAGACAAATATTAGACTGAGTTAATAGTCATGGCCTAGTCAGATATACTGAAGAATGAAGGCCAATTATGAGGAATTACACCAGATTTAACTCAAGAAGCATATTATTAAAATCCAAATAAATGTTCTCTAGGAATGATATCCTTCTGTCACTATTTAAATTCCCTCTTTATAAGTCATAATTCTCAAAGAAAAAGGTAGCACACAAAAACAGGTCGTTTGAGAGGATATTGACAAAACAGTTGAATTACAAGATTGAACAGGACTGAGGGCAAGAATGGCGTTGTTCCTTGAGACTGGTGACAGTGGGGGAGTGATTACCACCCTTAGGCCTGAAGTTCAAGGGGAGAAAGTAGTTATTAAAACTCAAAAAAAATAGCTATACGGAGAGGGCAACCTGAGAAGGGCTCTGGACTTTGGTAGAGGGGTGCTGCCAACCTATACAGAGCAGGCAGTGAGGGACAGTGAGGGGGCCAAGAGAGTAAACACTCCATCCTTACTTTCCTTCTCCCCGCCCTGATATTCTGTCAGGGTCTCCGCTTGCCTGCATCTAATTGAAAGCTACGAGACAAGGGGAGTTGGTTAAAGCAATGCAAGGGTGTTAGCTTCTCTAGGCACAGAGCAGAGTGAGAGAAGGGAGAGGAGGTAAAAAGTGATTCCTCTCACTTCAAAAGAGAAGCTTGAGTCCAGGCTGCCAGACGCAGTCTGCAATCCAACATGTTAAGTCTAGGAATTAATCAGGCCAGTTTTGCAGAGAGTAGAATGAGGAGCTGAGAGTTATCTAAGAGCACATACAGAGCAAAGTCCAAAATACAAAACTGGACAGGCAGTGCAGTAAAGGTAATCATCCGAAAGTGTTGGCAGAAAGGTAGATTCTAACGAGAAACTATAGGAGATTAGAGTCATCCCACAGAAGAGGGAGGTCTGAGTGGGACAGCCCTATGTGATCTCCTACTAGATAGTTCAGCACACAAAACTGTTTCTGAGTTATGAGGGAAACACAGTTGGCATAAGGAAATGTTTAAAAATTAACTTACATTGCCTGTTTGGGTGCAGTAAAATGAATTCACTTGTATACTGCTGGAAGCAGTGAAAATTGTTCATACCCTCTGGGAAACAATATGTAGCAAGAGCCCTAAAATGTTCCATACTCCTTGACTGAAAATAACAAGTTTTACTGGATACTTCGTCATATTTATTTTTAATAAAAGTGTATTTAGTAAGTAACACTGCTGAAAACATCTTAATGTGAATTTAGGGGAGGAGATGCATAATATTCTCCCCCTGCAGCTGAGTTGGACTGGGATTAAACTGGCCATGCTGTTTTAGCAGGAATGCAGAGGGAAAACATGTAGCACATATTCCAGATTGTGTCCACGAAAAAAAAAAAATAATGCTAGGGTGAAAGCTGGATGATAACGTTCACAAAAGTTTATCAAACAAAGGAGCCTTAAGAATTATGTGGGGCGTTGAGATCCTGAGCCAAGGGTTTGGAATAGTCAGGAAAGACACAAATAAAGAGCAGTGTGTCAAATGGACAAAGGGGAAGTGTATTTGGGAAAATAGTAAAAGCAATGATTGTTCCCAATAGCTGACATATGACATGATGCTGCGAGGGTGGAGGAAGATGTGAAAAAGAAGGATTCACTTAACTGATAGCAGCCAGGGACCAGGGAGAGCGACCGCTGAGTCTGTCAACAAGCACAGGAGGATTTCTAGCACCAAATCTACTTCATAAGGAGTCTTAACAGTGAATGTGGGCCTTCCTAGGGCCTGGGGGCTCTTGTGACAAAGAGTCAAGGTGGGCTCTAACAATTAAGCCTTGTATAGCCAAAATTCATAGGTGGTAGGGCATAAGGGAAAGAATCTGCTTTAAGTTGATTACTTTTGTAATAACCCACTTTAGAGAAATTATGTGACATCCTTTATTAAATCCAAAGCACCTAAACTCTGGCACCTTGAGGAGACGATGGGCAAGAGGAAACACCGTAAAACAGAAGTGATTATTTTTACCCCCAAAAGGCAGTGACAGATCAGGCCAGGAGTTATGCATTCTTAGACTGACAGGCAACGGAGTATGGTAAGAAAGTACAAGGATCTGGGAGACAGAAAAGATCTGATGTTAAATCTCAACTGTATGATCTTGGACAAGTCACTTAATTTCTCTGAGCCTTTTCTTTGATGACAGTAAAATATAACTGTGAGTATTGTTGTGAGAAGCTAATAGTGTTATGTATATTAATTTATAGACTTCTACATGTGTGCCAGCTAGCTAATTCAACTGCAAAGTTTGATACAAGCACCAGCTCTGAATCACTGTTAGGAGTTAGTCATTATCGATTCTTCCTCACTGTTATTTACAAATTAAGTTCTCCTTTTATGAGAAAATCCACGCATTGACTCAGAACTGGAGAATGCTATGCAAATTCTGTGCCTGTTTACACTTGCCTAGAAATAAGGATGCTAACAATTTTAATTAATCTTTTGACAGCTATCAAAATCCAATCCTGAGGGTGATGGACACAAGGGCACCTCACCACCAATTCTTAAGGGAATTAAAAGAATAAAATTTACTTTAACCATTGCTCAGAGCTTTTTTGTAATACATACATAAAGAAAGAAGGGTACATATGGAGTCTAGAATGTGCGAAAAAGAAGCCTGAGGCTCATAGTTAAATTGCACGGATAAAACTTTCAAAACATTTCACATTGGCTTATAGAAGGTCATATTACAGATTTAACAGATACTACCTTCCATCTTTAAAGAAACATAGTTATAAGAAAGAACATTATTTTTTCTTCACATTAGTGGTAAAACTTTGAAATCCAAGTAAAGTCTGGAGTTATTTGATAGAAATGTACAAATGCTGGCTTATTTGTTGTGACAAATGCATCATGGTGGTGCAAGATACTAACATTAGAAGAAACTGGGTAAAGATAGTACAGTAACTCTCTGTACTATCTTTGCATCTTCTCTGTACACATAAAACTATTCTAAGATAATAAGTTTATTTTAAAAGTGACAGTTTTAACTTACCACTAAGCATTTCTATGAAACTCAGAATCCAAATTTTGTACTACAGTATACACACAGTGTACTGTGTATAGTATTAAAAGCTTAGACTATCACCAATCTATTATTAGAACTTTAGACAAAAATCTTCTACTTATAAAATTTAAGCCGGAAATATATTAGAAAGCAAGAAGTGGCACGAATTTTGTCACAAGATAAAGAGAAATTGTGACCTAAGTTCTGTACTCAGAACAAACCAGAAAGCTGAGCAGTCACTTTTCAAATTTCCAGAAAATTTCTGATGTTACAAAAGGCTATTTCACAGGCCCTTTCCTCCATTACTGTGTCTCCTCTTGTATCCATTCTGGTTCTACAATTCACAATCACGCAACAGAATAAAATTTAAAATTTGAACCAAGAAAAATAAGGGAAGAATACAAACAGTATATTAATAATATGGGAGAGTATTATACTTAATTATCTTCTGTGTTTGAGAATTCTCAAAAGAAAATTTAAAAGGAAAACATAATCTTCCAAAATCATACACCAGAGAAAGTGAGTGGAAAAACCATTATTGAAAAAGCTATCTAAGATACAGATAATATTCTCAAACTTCTTAGGAGGTAAGACAAACTTTCTAGGAAAATTCACTATATAAATTGTCTAATTTTTTTAGTCCTGGACAGATAAAAACTTTCCAAAATCTTACCCAATTCTGTAAATGTTTTCTAAATTTCAACTGTTGAAGAATCAAATGATTCCCCTAAGTTAGGATCCCCACAGCACAATTCCCCACAGATGAAGGGTTGTATTTTAATGAAACATGGTTCTTACTCTCTAGTGACTTTCTCTTTTCACCAAATTTTCAAAGGTGAATATTTAAATAGCTGAGACAATAATTTGCTATCTTTCACATGTGACACTTTAAAATCCTTAGGTGAAGGACTATGAAATTTATCCTTTTTCTAATAACACCTAGAGTTTTAAAAATGGAAGGATCATCAGCGCTCCTGTATTGATAATGGACAAGTTTCAGAAAGGGAAAAAAAGTT
This sequence comes from Globicephala melas, assembly GCF_963455315.2. Classification (NCBI taxonomy): domain Eukaryota; kingdom Metazoa; phylum Chordata; class Mammalia; order Artiodactyla; family Delphinidae; genus Globicephala; species Globicephala melas. The sequence goes on from NC_083319.1 coordinate 30,285,133, forward strand.
ATCAATTATTAAGTATCTACTGTATGCACTTTATCAAATTCCTCATTTAATTCTTTTAGTGAACCATGACACTGATGACAAGCAAAGTATCTGAGAAGCTAAGTAACCAGCATGATGCAAAGGTTACTAATTGATTGATATGGAATTCAAACAAGCTTGTCTGACCCCAGAGACAGACTTCATAAGCACCACAGTTGTCTCAGATATTTCTTATTGTATATGTTCAAACAGCATTTTCTAATCTCTCCCATGGAGACATTTACTAGAAATGTGTAAACACATTGGAAGATTTTCCAAGATGAGCAATCTAAATGTTGAAGGCAGACTGAAAATCAGTTATTATGAGGAATGAAGGAGACTGCACTTACAGCCATCTGACATTAAGGGAGGAACTTGAAATCTGTGAAAAAAATCTCTGCAATGGCAAGTAACATGATTAATGAGTTGCTTAGTAGAGTATATTAATAGTATAATGGGAAAAGTTGCATAACTAACTTTTGGAGAAAATAACTCAAGAACAGGTGCCTTTTAAATTGCCTGTTTTAAAATTGTATTTTTGTTGTATCTTTGTTATCAAAATAGTGAATTTATCCACAATAGAATATTTGAAAAATATTTAAAAATCATCAAATATAAAATATATTACAGTTTCGACCATCCAGCAATAACTACCACTAGTGTTGTGAATATATGCTTCAACTTAGTTATACATACATGCACATATTTATATATATATGTAGATATATGAATATACCCATATAAGTATTATATGCATATAATTTTTCGAGATTTTAGATGTCTGTTCTTTGGAAATAATTGAGAGTATCTTTGTGACTTCAATATGTAATCTAATTCTTTTAAATATTTGAGACTAGAAGAAAACTTTCCCAACATTTTCCCTTAAGAATTTAAAAGCTATAGAAAAATTCCAAGAACAACACAAGGAATATCTATATGTTCCCAGATGCACCAGTTGTTATCATTTTACCATGTGTGCTTCATCTCTCATCTCCCTCTCATCTCTCTTTCTCTCCCTCTCTTTCTGTCTCTAAATATATATATATATATAGACACCTACATTTATATGTGTTTATGAGTTTGCAGACAGTGTGACACTTTACCTCTAAATACTTCAGAATAAGAATGTTCTTTCTCGTACATAATCACACAAATGCACACACTGAGGCAATTTACCATCAATATAATATTAGTAGCAAAATTACAGCCCATATTAAAATTATTCCGCTTGTTCCAGTAATATCCTTTATTGCTTTTGGTTTGTTAGTTTTGATCCAGGACCCAATTAAGGATTATGCATTGCATTTAGTTGTCATGGCTTTTCGTCTTCTTTAATATATTAAAGGAAGAAAGAAAAGTTCCCAAACCTCTGTCTTTTGTGCTACTGAAATAGTTTATGCACCCAGGCCAGTTGTCTTGCAGAATTTCTGTCAGTTTGGCTTTGATTGTTTCCTCATGATTAGATTGATTGAATTTTGTTTTCTCTTTTAGGATACAATATAGTGATGTCTTTCCCGTTTCTATGCAGCATAGCAGAAAATCTAGGAAGTCAAACTAACAGGTCAAACTCCCTATCATTAGTGTTGAGTTTGGTCACTGTGAAAGTGGTATCCACCAGATTTCTCCATGGGAAAGAAACCTCTTTCTCTGCGATTAAAAGCCATTCTTTGGGATGACGCTATGAGACTATGTGAATATCCTATTCTTCATCTTTCTCACGATGGTTTTATCATCCACTGATAATTCTTGTCTGACTCAAGTATTATGATCATTTTACAATTTTGATTTTTTTTAATTATTGTATCTCTTTTATAATTTAGTTGTCATTTCTGTGTAAAGAGATTTTACCCACTCGCATTTCATTGTCCTGTATTCCTTTGGTCAGTGTATTGTAACCCTATTCTGACAGTGTTTATTTTTACTTGCAAATTTTCCCCAATTTAGCAGAGGGAACTCCCAAGCTGCCCTTGTGTCCTTTTAACATCTTTCCAACAGTTTTTAGTTTTGTTGTTGTTTGGTTGATTTTTTTTTTTTTTTTTTTTTTTTTGGCGGATGGAAACAGCAACTTCCTTTATTTCTGGTACAAACAGATATTCCAGGGAACCCTTACTTTCCCTGAATCCGTTATTTCTCATTTCCCCAAAGAGCCCTGATTCCTTCGAGTTAATGGGAAATATTATTTAGAAATGAAGGTTTGGTGTTAGGTGTTCTGCTTGTTACTTGAGTGCAACACTTCTAGACCATGTCAGTAGACAGTTGTATGAGTTTATACTGATTCTTCTAATTTCAGTCTGACACCACAGACTTATTCCTCTCATTTTTGTTTTTGAACATGTTTATTGGAGTATAATTGCTTTACAATGCTGTGTTAGTTTCTGCTGTATAACAAAGTGAATCAGCTATACATATACATATACCCCATATCCTCTCCCTCTTGCATCTCCCTCCCACCCTCCCTATCCCACCCCTCTAGGTGGTCACAAAGCACCCAGCTGATCTCCCTGTGCTATGCAGCTGCTTCCCACTAGCTATCTATTTTACATTTGGTAGTGTATGCATGTCAGTGCCACTCTCTCACTTCATCCCAGCTTACCCTTCCACCTCTTCATGTCCTCAAGTCCATTCTCTATGTCTGCATCTTTATTCCTGTCCTGCCCCTAGGTTCTTCAGAACCATTTTTTTTTTTTTAGATTCCATATATATGTGTTAGCATACGGTATTTGTTTTCCTCTTTCTGACTTACTTCACTCTGTATGACAGACTCTAGGTCCATCCACCTCACTACAAATAACTCAATTTCGTTTCTCTTTATGGCTGAGTAATATTCCGCTGTATATATGTGCCACATCTTCTTTACCCATCTGTCAGTGGACACTTAGGTCACTTCCATGTCCTGGCTATTGCAAATAGTGCTGCAATGAACATTGTGGTACATGACTCTTTTTGAATTATGGTTTTCTCAGGGTATATGCTCAGTAGTGAGATTGCATGGTCATATGCTAGTTCTATTTTTAGTATTTTAAGGAACCTCCATACTGTTCTCCATAGTGGCTGTGTCAATTTACATTCCCACCAACAATGCAAGAGCGTTCCCTTTTCTCCACACCCTCTCCAGCATTTATTGCTTGTAGATTTTTTGATGATGGCCATTCTGACTGGTGTGAGGTGCTACCTCATTGCAGTTTTGATTTACATTTCTCTAATGATTTGTGATGTTGAGCATCCTTTCATGTGTTTGTTGGCAATCTGTATGCCCTCTTTGAAGAAATGTCTATATCGGTCTTCTGCCTATTTTTGGATTGGGTTGTTTGTTTTTTTGATATTGAGCTGCACGAACTGCTTGTGTTTTTTGGAAATTAATCCTTTATCAGTTGCTTCGTTTGCAAATATTTTCTCTCATTCTGAGGGTTGTCTTTTCATCTTTTTTATGGTATCCTTTGCTGTGCAAAAGCTTTTAAGTTTCATTAGGTCCCATTTGTTTATTTTTGTTTTTATTTCCTTTTTCTCTAGGAGGTGGGTCAAAAAGGATCTTTCTGTGATTTAAGACATAGAGTGTTCTGCCTATGTTTTCTTCTAAGAGTTTTATAGTGTCTGACCTTACATTTAGGTTTTTAATCCATTTTGAGTTCATTTTTGGTGTTAGGAAATGTTCTAATTTAATTCTTTTCCATGTAGCTGTCCAGTTTTCTCAGCACCACTTATTGAAGGGGCTGTCTTTTCTCCACTGTGTATTCTTGCCTCCTTTATCAAACATAAGGTGACCATATATTCATGGAATTATCTCTGGGCTTTCTATCCAGTTCCATTGATCTATATTTTTGTTTTGGTGCCAGTACCATACTGTCTTGATTACTGTAGCTTTGTAGTATAGTCTGAAGTCCGGGAGCCTGATTCCTGCAGCTTCATTTTTCTTTCTCAAGATTGCTTTGGCTATGCAGGGTCTTTTGTGTTTCCATACAAATTGTGAAATTTTTTGTTCTAGTTCTGTGAAAAATGCCATTAGTAGTTTGATAAGGATTGCACTGAATCTGTAGATTGCTTTGGTAGTATAGTCATTTTCACAATGTTGATTCTTCAAATCCAAGAACATAGTATATCTCTTCATCTCTTGGTATCATCTTTAATTTCTTTCATCAGTGTCTGATAGTTTTCTGCATACAGGTCTTTTTTCTCCGTAGGAAGATTTATTCCTAGGTATTTTATTCTTTTTGTTGTAATGGTAAGTGTGAGTGTTTCCTTTATTTCTCTTTTTTTGTTGTTATTTTGTTGTTATTTTGTTGTTAGTGTAGCCAGAGATTTCTGTGCATTAATTTTTTTATCCTGCTACTTTACCAAATTCATTGATTAGCTCTAGTAGTTTTCTGGTAGCATCTTTAGGATTCTCTATGTATAGTTTCATGTCATTTGCAAACCGTGACAGCTTTACTTCTTTTCTGATTTAGATTCCTTTTATTTCTTTTTCTTCTCTGATTGCTGTGGCTAAAACTTCCAAATCTATGTTGAATAATAGTGGTGAGAGTGGGCAACCTTGTCTTGTTCCTGATCTTAGTGGGAATGGTTTCAGTTTTTCACCATTGAGGACGATGTTGGCTGTGGGTTTGTCATATATGGCCTTTATTTTTTATTATTATTTTTAATGATTTTGGATATACATATATTTTTTAATAATTAATTATTTTTGGCTGCATTGGGTCTTCGTTGCTGCACAGGGACTTTCTCTAGTTGTGGCGAGCCGGGGCTACTCTTCATTGTTGTGTGTGGGCTTCTCATTGCAGTGGCTTCTCTTGTTGCGGAGCACAGGCTCTAGGGCGTGCAGGCTCATTAGTTGTGGCTCAGGGGCTCTAGAGTGCATACTTAAGAGTTGTGGTGCACAGGCTTATTAGTTGCGCCATGGCATGTGGGATGGTCCCAGAAACAGAGTTCAAACCCATGTCCTATGCATTGGCAGGTGGAATCTTAAGCACTGTGCCACCAGGGAAGTCTCTATAGCCTTTATTGTGTTGAGGTAGGTTCCTTCTATGCCTGCTTTCTTGAGAGTTTTTATCATAAATGGGTGTTGAATTTTGTCAAAAGCTTTTCTTGCATCTATTGAGATTATCATGTGGTTTTTATCCTTCAATTTGTTAATATGGTGTATCACATTGATTGATTTGCATATATTGAAGAATCCTTGCATTCCTGGGATAAACCCCACTTGAGCATGGTGTATGATCCTTTTAATGTGCTGTTGGATTCTGTTTGCTAGTATTTTGTTGAGGATTTTTGCATCTATGTTCATCAGTGATATTGGCCTGTAGTTTTCTTTTCTTGTGACATCTTTGTCTGGTTTTGGTATCAGGGTGATGGTGGCCTCGTAGAATGAGTCTGGGAGTGTTCATCTCTGTGCTAGATTTTGGAAGAGTTTGAGAAGGATAGGTGTTAGCTCTTCTCTAAATGTTTGATAGAATTCACCTCTGAATCTATCTCATCCTGGGCTATTGTTCATTGGAAGATATTTAATCAGTTTCAATTTCAGTGCTTGTGATTGGTCTGTTGATAATTTCTATTTCTTCCTGGTTCAGTCTCAGAAGTTTGTGCTTTTCTAAGAATTTGCCCACTTCTTCCAGGTTGTCCATTTTATTGGCATATAGTTGCTTGTAGTAATCTCTCATGATCCTTTGTATTTCTGCACTGTCAGTTGTTACTTCTCCTTTTTCATTTCTAATTCTGTTGATTTGAGTCTTCTCCCTTTTTTCCTTGATGAGTCTGGCTAATGGGTTATGAATTTTGCTTATCTTCTCAAAGAACCAGCTTTTAGTTTTATTGATCTTTGCTATTGTTTCCTTAATTTCTTTTTCATGTATTTCTGGTCTCACCTTTATGATTTCTTTCCTTCTGGTAACTTGGGGTTTATTTTTGTACTTGTTTCTCTAATTGCTTTAGATGTAAGGTTAGGTTGTTTATTTGACATTTTTCTTGTTTCTTGAGGTAGGGTTGTATTGCTATAAACTTCCTTCTTAGAACTGCTTTTGCTGCATCCCATAGGTTTTGGGTTGACGTGTTTTCATTGTCATTTTTTCTAGGTATTTTTGATTTCTTCAGTGATCTCTTGGTTATTTAGTAGCATATTGTTTAGCCTCCATGTGTTTGTATTTTTTTTACAGATTTTTTCCTGTAATTGATATCTAGTCTCATAGCATCATGGTCAGAAAAGATACTTGATACGATTTCAATTTTCTTAAATTTCCAAAGGCTTGATTTGTGGCCCAATATATGGTCTATCCTGGAGAATGTTCCATGAGCACTTGAGAAGAAAGTGTATTCTGTTGATTTGGGATGGAATTTCCTGTAAATATCAATTAAGTCCATCTTGTTTAATGTGTCATTTAAAGCTTGTGTTTCCTCATTTGTTTTCATTTTGGATGATCTGTCCATTGGTGAAAGTGGGGTGTTAAAGTCCCCTACTATTATTGTGTTACTGTTGATTTCCCCTTTCATGGTTGTTAGCATTTGCCTTATGTATTGAGGTGCTCCTGTGTTGGGTGCATAAATATTTACAATTGTTATATCTTTTCTTGGATTGATGCCTTGATCAGTACATAGTGTCCTTCTTTGTCTCTTGTAATAGTCTTTATTTTAAAGTCTGTTTTGTCTGAAATGAGAATGGCTACTCCAGTTTTCTTTTGATTTCCATTTGCATGGAATACCATTTTCCATCCCCTCACTTTCAGTTTGTATGTGTCCCTAGGTCTGAAATGGGTGTCTTGTAGAGAGCATATATACGGGTCTTGTTTTTTTATCCATTCAGCCAGTCTGTATCTTTTGGTTGGAGTATTTAATCCATTTACATTTAAGGTAGCTTTTGATATGCATGGTCCTATTACCATTTTCTTTATTGTTATGGGTTTGTTTTTGTAGGTCCTTTTCTTCTCTTGTGTTTCCCACTTAGAGAAGTTCCTTTAGCATTTGTTGTAGAGCTGGTTTGGTTGTGCTGAATTCTCTGAAGTTTTTCTTGTCTGTAAAGGTTTTAATTTCTCCATTGAATCTGAATGAGGTCCTTGCTGGGTTGAGTAATCTTAGTTGTAGGTTTTTCCCTTTCATCACTTTAAATATGTCCTGCCACTCTCTTCTGGCTTGCATAGTTTCTGCTGAAAGATCAGCTGTTTACCTTATGAGGATTCCCTTGTATGTTATTTGTTGTTTTTCCCTTGGTGCTTTTAGTATTTTTTCTTTGTATTTAATTTTCCATAGTTTGATTAATATGTGTCTTGGTGTGTTTCTCCTTGGATTTATCCTTTATGGTACTCTCTGCGCTTCCTGGACATGATTATTTCCTTTCCCATGTTAGGGAAGTTTTCAACTATAATCTCTTCAAATATTTTCTCAGACTCTTTCTTTTTCTCTTCCTCTTCTGTGACCCCTATAATTCAAATGTTAGTGAGTTTAATATTGTTCCAGAAGTCTCTGAGACTGTCCTCAATTCTTTTCATTCATTTTTCTTTATTTTGCTCTGCTTTATGTCCACTATTTTATCTTCCGGATCACTTACCCGTTCTTCTGACTCAGTTATTCTGCTATTGATTCCTTCTAGAGAATTTTTAATTTCATTTATTGTGTTGTTCATCACTGTTTGTTTGCTCTTTAGTTCTTCTAGATCCTTGTTAAACGTTTCTTGTATTTTCTCCATTCTATTTCCACGATTTTGGATCATCTTTACTATCATTCCTCTGAATTCTTTTTCAGGTAGACTGCCTATTTCCTCTTCGTTTGTTTAGTCTGGTGGGTTTTTACCTTGCTCCTTCATCTGCTGCATATTTCTCTGTGTTCTCATTTTGTTTATCTTACTGTGTTCGGGGTGTTCTTTTCGCAGGCTGCAGATTCGTTGTTCCCATTGTTTTTGATGTCTGCCCTCAGTGGGTGAGGTTGGTTCACTGGCTTGTGTAGGCTTCTTGGTGGAGGGGTCTGGTGCCTGTGTTCTGGTGGGTGGGACTAGATCTTGTGTTTCTGGTGTACAGGGCCACTTCGGGTGCTGTGTTTTGTGGTGTCTGTGAACTTAGTATGATTTTAGGCAGCCTCTCTGCTAATGCGTGGGGTTATGTTCCTGTCTTGCTAGTTGTTTGGTGTAGGGTGTCTAGCACTGGACTTTGCTGGCCGTTGGGTGGAGCTGGGTCTTATTGAGGCGGAGATCTTTGGGAGAGCTCTTGCTGATTGATATTAGGTTGGGCCAGGGAGTCTCTGGTGGTACAATGTCCTGATCTCAGCTCTCCCACCTCAGAGGCTCAAGCCTTACACCAGCCCAGAACACCAAGACCCTGTCAGCAGCATGGCTTAGAAGAAAAGGAGGGGAAAAGAAAGAAAAAAATTTTTAAAAAGGTAAATTAAAAATGAAAAGAAAATTATTAAAATAAAAATAATAATAAAAGGAAAAATAGAGCAACCAAACCAATAAACAAATCCACTAATGATAACAAGCAACACTGAATTAAGATAAACATAAAAATCAGAAACAAATCAATCACAGAAAGCAAACCCCAAGTCTACAGTTGCTCTCAAAGTCCACTGCCACAGTTTTGGATGATTTGTTGCCTCTCAGGTATTCCACAGAGGCAGGGAACATCAAGTTGATTGTGGGGATTTAGTCCACTGCTCCTGAGGCTGCACGGAGAAATTTCCCTTTCTCTTCTTTGTCTGCCCAGATCTTGGGGTGATGTTGCAACAGTCTGGGGTGCACTGTGTGTTCTCCTGGGGAAGTTATCCCTGGATCACAGGACCCTGGCAGTGGCTGGCTTCACAGGTTCCCGGGGTCGGGGGTTGGGCAGTGTGTGTGGATAGTGACCTGTGCTTGCACACAGGATTCTTGGGGGCTGCAGCAGCAGTGTTAGTGTTTCATGCCCATCTCTAGGGTCTGATCTGATAGCCGCAGCTTGCACCCATCTCTGAAGCTCATTTAGGCGGTGCTCTGAAACCCCCTTCCTCTTGCACCCTGAAACAGTGGTCTCTTCCCTCTTAGGCAGGTCCAGACTTTTTCCTGGACTCCCTCCCAGCTAGCTGTGTTGCACTAGCCCCCTTCAGGCTGTGTTCACACAACCTCAGTCCTCTCCCTGGGGTTTGAACTCCAAAGCCCGAGCCTTAGCTCCCGGCCCCCACCTGCCCCGGCAGGTGAGCAGAGAAGCCTCTCAGCCTGGTGAGTGCTGGTTGGCACTGATCCTCTGTGCAGAATCTCTCCACTTTGCCCCCTCTACATCCCTGTTGCTACACTGTCCTCTGTGGCTCCGAAGCTTCTCCCCCACCACTCCCATCTCCACCAGTGAAGGGGCTTCCTAGTGTGTGGAAACTTTTCTTCCTTCACAGCTCCCTCCCAGAGGTGCAGGTCCCATCCCTATTCTTTTGTCTCATTTTTTTTCTTTTGCCCTGCCCAGATACGTGGGTATTTTCATGCCTTTTGGGAAGGCTGAGGTCTTCTGCCAGCATTCAGTCAGTGTCCTGTAGGAGTTGTCCCACATGTAGATATATTTTTGATGTATTTGTGGGGAGGAAGGTGATCTCCATGTCTTAACTCCTCTGCCATCTTGAAGTTCATTTTTATATTTCCAAATGGATTCACTCTTCCCCCACAATAAGAAACTTTTGTTTCTAACAACATCAATATAGTCACTCGTTTGTGCTCTCTCTATATAGTATATATATAGAGAGAGATAAGACAAAATATATAAGAAAAATGCAAATGTAGCAGAGGTAGATTATACATCTTTATATATACATAGTTATTTTATATATCATTTCACATATATATATAAATTGCTATACCAATACCACTATCAACAGAAAATCTCCTAAGTATCAAGATATCCTTACATTTTTAAACTTTATTATATGTCTATATTAGATTAACATGGCTCAAAACTAAAAGTTTTATGCAAATATAGATTCAAAAATGTCATTTCCCCTTCTTTAGCCCTTTTGCCCAGTTCTCACCTACCAGTTCTATTAGCTTCTGGTTTTCCTTCCTATATGTACTTTTTTAAAAATTAATATAAGTATGAATATATTACCTTTTTTCTTCCAAAAAGTTAACATGCTACTTATGCTTATGTTGCAATTTTTTCTCCTCACTTAACAATATATTATCAGTTCATAGGAGTTTAACTCTTATGTTTTTACACCTGCTTAATATTTGCATTGTAGATGTGCTGAAGTTTATTTAACCTATTTCCTAGGTATAGGCATTTAAATTGTTCCAGTATTGTGAAATTACAAATTACCCATCTGATTTTTAAAAGTCCATTGGTATTGGGAAGTATGGCTATTTGGGGTAGAGGTACAATGTTGATGCATAGATATTTTAAAAACATGATTAAATAACATAAAACAACTGAGATAGGTATCCCATTACCTTTTAACATTGTGTTTTTCAATTCTTCTTATTTTACTAATTTTTTCTGTACATTTTGAGTCAATAAATATGGTTTTGTGATTATTCTACTCTGCTTTTTAACTTCAATTATTTAAAATTAAGGAGAGTTTTTATATTTAAATGCTTCCCACCTAGAATTTTTCCTGAATACTATTTTTATAAAATCTACCTTTGCTACATATGTGTTTTTCTGATATATTTTGTCTCATCTTTCTATTGAAACTCACTAATTTTTTTTTAAGTGAAACACTTAGTGATAACATGTATTTGGATTTTGTGGTTTAATCTAATCTTATAAACTATATCTTTTAAAAGGTGAATTTAACCCAACTCAGTTTATTCATATAGCATATATGTATACTTATTTCTACCCCCAAAATAGATCTGGTTCTGTTTTCATAAGAGCATCTGCAATTATCACTTCAATATATCATGTGTTTTCACTGCTTAGTCCCAGATATTTACACCGTGAATTTTCTTTTCTGTGGTTTTTGATTTTCTCTTTCTCTTGTTAGGTTAATATGTACTGTTAAATATTTTTATTTTATACTGGCACATAAGATATTTTCAGAATTCTTGAATTATGAGAATGTATTTTTGTTCACTATCATATATCATAGACATTTATGTTAGGTATAAAATGTGTCATGTGAACATTTTTTCCTTAAAAATGCTACCATTAGGGCTTCATGGTCTTTCTGAGTTTGTTATTACAGTGAAAACTCTGAAATTAGCACAGTTTTGTTTCCTGGTTAAAAGACTCTGTTTTATTAAATTTGCTTGTTTTTCTGCTTGAAGTCTGGAAAAAATATTTTTTCTGCTTTTGAGATAAGAAAAACAAAGCTAGAGTATAATTAGTCACAAACCTATTTATTCTGATTTTTCAGAAGGTTGTGACCTTCTTTTTCTTTTTGTATAGTACAGATAATTGTTCTATTTAGGTTTATATTTGTATTTCCATTGTATTTTTTCTGATCATGCTTATCAGATCATACACTGAATTTCTGTTCTCTATTATTCCTTCTTTAGACTAATAGTTTTATGTTTTATATTTTTCTTCTGCATTTTAGAGGTGCTTGTCTTTCACCAGTTTCGTTCTAAAAAGCTTTAACATGTTTGCATATTGCACTTGATTGCTTATAAATCGTATTTTAATTGTTGATTTACTTTTTTTGGCTTATGACTTTTTCAACTTATCAATTTCTCTTTTGATTAAATATCCTATATTATTTTAATTTCCTGTGTTTATGTATTATGATTCTTCTGTCCCAAAACAGTATGTTTTTGCAGGATAATGAAAATTTCAAACACTTTATCTTTCTGTGGAAGTATCCCATTCAAGAGTATGGGATTTCTTTGTTCTAGCTGCTTCCTCCTTCACACGCCCAATGTTGTTGTGTTGTTTTACATATCCCTGAGTGGAGCAAAGTCTGTATGAAATTGCTGTCTTCTGTAAAGGGTCTGTGTTCTCTTAAGGTCTACTCTCTTTGCTCTGAACAATTACACAATCCTGTTTTAAGATATACAGATATAGGGTAGGTTGAGACATGTTTGAGTAGTACCATTCCCAGTTTCTAATAGACACCTATAAACTGATTTCTCATTCTCTTTTCCTGTATTTTGCATATTCTGAGAAGAGTACTTTAAAAACTATTATTTGTATTTGAATTCTTAGCTGATTCCTTGGTTTATTTTTATACCTGCATACAGTAAATTATTCAGATTATACCTTTCAAAACACACAAAACAGCTGACAGTCCATGCTCCTCCATTATGCCCTTTGGTCTTTAAAGCTATTGCAAGATGTTAGCATTTAAATTATTGTAAGTTGTTAGAATTTGATCTTTTAGTGATTTAGCAGACAATGATGGATTTTTTCTTTTTGGATTATGTTTTCCATTGTCCTGAAAAGCAATTTAGTTGTTAATTGGGAGAGACTGCTTTGGAATTGGCTAAACAGATTCCATTTCCATTAAGAAGTATAGAGACCCATTTGAAATTTGCCTTTGAAATATGGCACTAAGGCCTTGTGTGCCAAGTCACAGAGTTAAAGTGTCCATGGAAAGGTCAGCTAAGTCATCCCTCAGCCTGAGCTATTCGAAGTACCATTAAAATAGACTCTTCTCATTCAGAGCATCGGATTCTACTCTTACCCTTAAAAATAATTCTTTCCAAGATCTTATAACTGTTATAGGAGAGACTGTGTCTCTGATTTATAATCTAATTAGAGCCCTTTTACTCTTGTATCTAGGAAGATGAGATCTGCTCCTCGTCTATTGTTAAGGACCATTTCATATACTCAAGTCTCTTAGTAAATCCAAAAATCATCCGTTCTTCCTCTAGGATGAAGGAGCACATTTCATTTGCTTTATCTCATAGGGGCCGTTGCCCAAACTTTTCATCAAATCTAATTGTTTTCATCTGAAATAACTCTATTTTATACTTCACTGTCATGACCCAAATGATGCCCAGAATGTTTTTAATACAGTTAGAATTCTATGTGTATTCCTAACAGAAGTTCCCCTAATCTCTTCTTATCACCCTTGTTTGTTGCACAAGGGATGAATCAATTAGCTAGGATGATTCTCATTTCTCAGAAACATAAGGTAGCTGCATGTTTCTGCTGACTGTTTGAATATGTTGTGTTTTAATTTCCTGAATATAAATTTAGAATCACTAACTTATTGTCAACAACTCTCATTTGAAATTAATGAGGAAATGTCATTTGTATTTTTCAGTTTGCATCACTCACACCAATTAAAATATATTGAACATCAGATTGCTTGGTATATTTTAAACTCAAGACAAATAATAGTTTTTCAAAAATGTTTTGTATTGTGATGTGCTGGGGAGACCAATATGCTTACAAGCCATTAGAATAGGAATCATTCAGATTATTTCAATTCCATGTTTTAACTTGTTATTTGGAGCAGTTTTGAGATTTTGTTCAGCTTTATTGAGGTATAATTGACATATAAAATGGTAAAGTATTTAAAATGTACGTTGTGATGATTTGATATACATTATGAGAAGACTCTTCCCATCTAGTTAATTAACAAATCTATCACTTCACGTATTTATATTTTATGTGTGTATGAGAACATTTATATTCTACCCTCTTAGGAAATTTCAATTATATAATAGTGTTATCAACAGTAGTCACCATCTTATAGAATATATCCTCAGACTTTATTCATTTTATAGTTGAAAATTTGTACCCTTTTACCAATATCTCCCTAATTTCTCTACCCTCAAACTATTGGCAACCACTTTTCTACTCTCTGTTTCTATGAGTTTGACTTTTTTTTAGATTTCACATATAAGTGATAACCACACAGTGTTAGTCTGCATCTGTCTGGCTTATTTCACTTAGCATAATGCCCTCAAGGCCCATTCGTGTTGTCACAAATGGTAAGATTTCCTTCTTTCTCTTGTCTGAACAATATTCCATTTTATGTATATACCACATTTTCTTTATTCATCTCTGGATGGACATTTAGATTTTTGTCACCTTTTCGCTATTGTGAATAATGCTGCAATGAACAAGGGTATGAAGATATCTCTTCAATATCTTATTTTCATTTCCTTTGGATATATACCCAGAAGTGGGATTGCTGGATCGTATGGTAGTTCTATTTGAAATTTTTTGAGGAAACTCCTTACTGTTTTCCATAGGGGCTGCACCAATTTACATTCCCACCAACTTTGCACAATGGTTTCCTTTTCTCCACATCTTTGTCAGCACTTGTTTTCTCTTATTTTTGATAATAGCCATTCTAACAAGTATGAGGTGATATCTCACTGTGGTTTTGATTTGCATTTCCCTGATAATTCGTGATGTTATACACCTTTTTATATACCTGCTCTACTAAAAGCCTTATATAATTTAGTAGGTTTCATTTATCCCCCTTTACAGATGAAAATTCTGAGGTCTTCAGGAGGTGAAAAAGCTTACTGGAGGTCACAGACTTAATAAAAATCAGCTAGGATTTGAACTAACTCAGTTTGACCCCAGAGTACCCACTTTTAACAATCACCTTCTACCAAAATTTTTTTCAAATGATAATTATGTCTCTTGATATTGTGGGACATTAAGCTATGACTTAATGCAAACCATTTCCAGTATGACACATATGTTCAAGGGTCAGCTCCCTTTGCATACTATTCTCCTGGCAAGAGTTAGTATTTTTACATTTTTATTTTAAAATATTGACGTTCCCAATATTATTTATGGATCTGATTTTATAAAACTGCAGATTATTGGGCAGACTCATCAAAACAATGATTATTAACTGGAAGATGATGAAATTTTTCAGTACTATGGATAATTGTTGTAGATTATTTTTTTTTATTTATTATGACAAGCACTAAACACTGAAAATGTGGATGGCAACCACATTTTTTACCCAAATATTGCTATTGTAACAACAAAGATTAAATATGGGAAACTGCAGATGAAAAGATTTTATTGATGCTAAATTGACTTCTAGATGAAAAGGAAGCTACTCTTAGGGTAAAACTTTTTTTAATACCAGATAATTTAACTTAAACCAAGTATAAGGCAGTAAAACATATTGAATTAATCGAATTCAATGTCATGAATCTTTTATATGAAGCCACTTTTTGGCTAAAGTTAAAACTTTAAAGCAATCTCTTTGCCGTTCTTAATATCAATAGATTCCTTATTTCTCAAAAATGCTGTGAAGTCATTTCTTCAAAATCTGACTTTTTTTTTACTTGCTTTGTTGCAGACTCTAAAAAATGGATGGTTAAAATTTTCATTGATTCTGTATGACTTTCAGATTTGCATATTATAAATTGCAATAAATACATTTAAATGCAGTACACTGTAAGTGTAATCACTTACTCCCTATCAGTATACACTTCAGTCTTGTTAGATTAACTTAATTTTGTTTACCAGATTACTTTTTTTAATAACAGCTATCAAATTTTTTTTTTTTTTTTTTTTGCAGTATGCGGGCCTCTCACTGATGTGGCGTCTCCCGTTGCGGAGCACAGGCTCCGGATGCGCAGGCTCAGCGGCCATGGCTCACGGGCCCACCCGCTCCGCAGCATGTGGGATCCTCCCGGACCGGGGCACGAACCTGTGTCCCCTGCATCGGTAGGCGGACTCTCAACCACTGCGCCACCAGGGAAGCCCAACAGCTATCAAATTTTATTCAGGTATCAGGTTTATTGTTGGTTTGCTTTTCTTAAGTGATACTGCTCTGAAGATGAAATGATACTTTCCTAGGAATGAGAAGTATGTTTTCTTTTATTCCAAGGTGACTTAGAAGATGAAAATACAGGTAATATTAATAGACTTACAATAACATATGAGCACTTTTTATAGTCACTACTGTGTAGAATTAGTCCTCCTTTCCTTGGCCCATAAAGCAAGTGTATTTGTTTTTGTTCTTAATTGAACAAAGGAATTACCATCATTTAAAAAAAGAAAGCAATGGAGCTCTTTCTTTTAGTCTATTTAATCATCTGTATATTGAAGTTCTGGGCTAAACGAAATTCTGAAAACTCTACAATCTTTTATATTCTATGAAAAGTGATACCTCTGAGGCTTATGCTGAGATTGGCTTGAGGCTAGTGTACTATAGAGAGTATATAGGAGGACTCATTGTCAATTCCCAGGAGTAGATTTATTCAGAAGTTCTTCACTGACCACGTTGAATTCTGGCATAACAGGAAATGTCAACGGATTTCACCATGACCATAGGACTTATCTACCTTTTTTTCCTCCACTGATATTGCCCAATAATTTTCCTTCCATCCACAACCCGCCTCCTCTCCAAATATGTAGATATCTGCCCTCTCTCATCAAATTGTTTGCTCTACTCCATTATAACTTTCCTTTACATTTCTATATAAGTAAATGTAATCCAGTAAGGACACTTTGCTGTAGAAAAAGTTTCTGGGAAAGTATACGTGCTTTAGATTATTGATCATTATGCTATGCTACTTTAATCCCTGTCCAGCTGTGATAAATTATCCCTTTGGCTCATGTATACATGTTTATTTTCTATGACACAGTCCATTGCCCTTTTAAATACAGCATAAGGGTACCATACTCACACAGGAGAGTTAAAAAAGAAGCCAGTAAATTCCCCTTTTTCCTTAAGCCGTTTTGAATTTGCTTTTTGCCATTGCAATAGGAAAAAGCCCTGAAAAATATGAAAGTCATCTGTGCGTTTAACAGACGTTAAGTTGTCCACAAAATAATAAGGAATACCAAAAAAGATTCTTCAACTTCAAGTTTGAGGATGTTAAATTATGAATAGCAAAGCTCCTGGACAAATTCTTGTCTGTTTTGTCTTTTTTAGCCACTACTGATTTTTCCACTGACACTGGGGCTTTAGGGGACTTGGTAGGAAAAAAATCGGGATATTGGTGCTTATTGCCTTCTTTAATAACATCCTACTAGAAAAAGCTAAATTTTTTTCAAGCTGCACATGTAAAAGATGAGAAGAAAGAAAATACAGTTTTGTTAAGAAGTTCTGTCTCCTTAGAGTCAGCAGTCCAAATGGTTGAGAATCAAATAATTATGTACTTTGTGCAGTTGGAAAAGTCTCCAAATTAATTGCCCTATATTATCTGTCCTCAAATTAACGTTGGAAGATGAAAAGGTAGGGACCTGTAGACAACAGGGGGAATAAAGTATTAGGACCTACCTGAAGCCAGAGAACAGAGTAAAAGCCAGATGCCCTAGGCTCTGTCTAAATGCTTTTCTTCATGTACTAACAAAGGTAATATTTATATCTTTGTAAGACAGTGTGGGATTATAATAATATTAGCTGGGTCTCATGACTATAGACTATCATTTCTGAGGTAAATGCCAGATAGAAGTGGTTTAACTGAGGGCTGAGGGATAAGCAAAATTCTCAGAAATACTGCTGAAGCAGAAAGCCTTAAGGCAGGGTCCAGATTTGGAAACCATAACTAAACTACCTCGGTAGGTTTATTTATTAGATCTTAGATTCAAGAAAATTCATATTTCCCCATATCCATGTTTTAAGAGCTATTTCCAGAAAAATTCCTAGCAGACAAAGACCTGGGTTGGTGAGGAGAGAAAAGGAAAAAAAAACCAAAAAATTGATACAATTTCCAGGTCCTTGCAACCATGTCAGATTAAAATTGAGGGCACAGCCCCCCAAAAGAGAGTCTTCTCTGTGCCCAGTGAAGACAAGGGATAAGGGGCATAATCCCTGAAGACAGAGCTTGAGTCAAGCAAAGAGGCTAACTGAACTCATGCACACTAGCTGAACCAGACTTGACCAAGGAAAATGCATATCACCCAGAGATCCTATACTCAAAACTAGAAACAGGGAGTGAGCTCTCTCCTTTTATAGAAGGGGTAAATCTTAGCTGTATGGGATAGATACACTGTTAGGGAAAAGCATGTTTAAAAAGTATACATAGAAGGAAAGCCTAATTCTAGGCAATTTTTTTATATTTCCTTCTTCTTAAGTTACCTCACCACACTTCCTCCTTCTTTTGGTAACATAACACTTTTCTTCTGTCCTTTTCCATCTGATGAAACTGTCAGTCACACAAACTCAATCCTCCACTACAAGTGTTACTGACCAGGGCTCTTGGCCTTCCCCTGAGCAATAGAAATTTACTAGAGGCTAGACAAGAAATTCAGGCGAGGCTTTACTGGGGTCTCTGCTGCAGCAGGGGGGAGTGAGAACAAACAACAGGTTCCCTTGCTTGCTTGCTCCCTGAGGTGGGGGGCAAGCTTGTTCATTATATGGGGCAAGGGTAGAGATGTGTCCAGGGGTCAGACCAGAGGGGTAGATTAGGTGTTTTGCCCATCCCTTAGGTGGTGGTGTGTGCAGGGGGCATGGGCAATACCCTGCTTTTGCTCCAGGCTCTTCAAAAGTGGCAGTTGGGCTTTTTGGTCTCTTTGTATCTTTATACAGTTTCTTTGTATTTTGCTGCTTAAGGAGAGGTGTGCCCAGGTGCGAGCATTGCAGCACTGCAGCAAAGGGTCCCAGGTCCCAGCCTGTCTCACAAGGGGAGGCTGATAAGGGGTTGACATGATGAAATCAGGATTAATTAAAAGTCTGAGATGCACCAAGCATCATGTAACATGTTCCTGATAAGGACCATCTTTGCTACCACATGAAAAGAGAGGAAGAGCTCTGATTATAGCTTTGGATCATTTCAAGTTTTTTGGGTTTTTTTTCCTAAGCATCATTTCCTCCTGTTGTAGTACTATGTCCCCAAATGTTGTTTGGAAAATCACTCTTCTACATTCTCAGCCACATGATTTGGGTGGGGTTAACTCTAAATCCAGCTCCAAGGGTTGCCCTAATTGACTTAATTCAATCAGTACAACCCACCCCTTGGCCCCAGGGATTGGTTTAGAAATTGACAACTAACCGAGTCAGTACCAAGTCCTTCCAGGAAGAAACAGTGCTTTCACAGGCCCTCTCTCTCTCTCTTTTTAAGGCTACATCGTATTCCATTGTATGTATAGCATACCTTTTGTTTGTTTCTTTTTTATCTTCAGCTTTTATTGAGATATAATTGACATACAGCAGTATGTAAGTTTATGATGTACAACATAATGATTTGACTTACATACATCATGAAATTATTATCACAATAAGTTTTGTTAACATCCATAATCGCATAAAGTTACAAAATTAAAGAAATAGAAAAAATATTTTAAAAAGATTTTATTTTCTTGTGATGAGAATTCTTAGGATTTGTTCTCTTAACAACTTTTATATAAAACATACAGCAGTGTTAATTATATTTATCATGTTGTATATTACATCCCTACTACTTATTTATATTATAACTGGAAGTGTGTAGCTTTCGACTGCCTTCATCCAATTTCCCTTCCCACCTTCCCCTGTCTCTGGTAACCATACCTCTGATCTCTTTATGAGTTTGTCTGTTTGTTTTTGAAGTATAATTGACCTACAACACTATGTTAGTTCATGTTACACAGCATAGTAATTCAATATTTCTATGCATTTCAAAATGATCACCACATTAAGTCTAGTTACGATCTGTCTCAAAGAAAGATACTGTGGAGTTATTGGCTATATTCCCCACATGGTACATTTCATACCATTGACTCATTTATTTTGCAGCTGGAAGTTTGTACCTCTTAAATTCCCTCACCTGTTTCTTTCTTCCCCCCACATCCCTCCCATCTGGCAAGGACCTGTTCTCTGTATCTATAACTCTGTTTCTGCTTTGCTATGTTTGTTCGGTTGTTTTCTTTTTTAGATTCCACATATAACTGAAATTATACAGTATTTGTCTTTCTCAGTCTGACTTCTTTCACTTAGCATAATACACTCTAGGTCCATCCATGTTGTAGCAAATGGCAATATTTCATTTTTTTGTGGCTGAGTAAAATTCCACTTTTTGTGTGTGTGTCTATATATATACCACATCTTCTTTATCTATTCATATACTGATGTGCACTTAAGTTGCTTCCATATCCTGGGTGTTGTCAGTAATGCTGCAATGAAGATAGAGGTTAATATACCTTTATTAATTAGTGTTTTTCTCAGATAAATACCCAGGAGTGGAATTGCTGGATCATATGGTAGTTCTATTTTTAATTTTTTGAGAAATCTCCATACTGTTTTCCAGAGTGGCTGAACTAATTTACATTCCCCACAACAGTGCACAAGGGTTCCATTTTCTCCACCTCCTCACCAACACTTTTTATTTCTTCTTTTTTTTTTTAACATCTTCATTGGAGTATAATTGCTTTACAATGGTGTGTTAGTTTCTGCTTTATAACAAAGTGAATCAGCTACACATATACATATATCCCCGTATCTCTTCCCTCTTACATCTCCCTCCCTCGACCCTCTCTATCCCACCCCTCTAGGTGGTCACAAAGCATCCAGCTGATCTGCCTGTGCTATGCGGCTGCTTCCCACTAGCTATCAGTTATACATTTGGTAGTGTATATATGTCAGTGTCCATGCCACTCTCTCACTTTGTCCCAGCTTACACTTACCCCTCCCCATATCCTCAAGTCCATTCTCTAGTAGGTCTGCATCTTTATTCCTGTCCGGCCCTAGGTTCTTCATACCCATTTTTTTTTTGTACATTCCATATATATGTGTTAGCATACAGTATTTGTTTTTCTCTTTCTGACTTACTTCAATCTGTGTGACAGACTCTAGGTCCACCCACCTCACTACAATTAACTCAATTTCGTTTCTTTTTATGGCTGAGTAATATTCCATTGTATATATGTGCCACATCTTCTTTATCCATTCATCTGTTGATGGACACTTAGGTTGCTTCCATGTCCTAGCTATTGTAAATAGAGCTGCAAAGAACATTGTGGTACATGACTCTTTTTGAATTATGGTTCTCAGGGTATATGCCCAGAAGTGGGATTGCTGGGTCATATGGTAGTTCTATTATTAGTATTTTAAGGAACCTCCATACTTCTCTCCATAGTGGCTGTATCAATTTATATTTCCACCAACAGTGCAAGAGGGTTCCCTTTTCTCCACATGCTCTCTAGCAGTTATTGTTTGTAGAATTTTTGATGATGGCCATTCTGACTGGTGTGAAGTGATACCTCAGTGTAGTTTTGATTTGCATTTCTATAATGATTAGTGATGTTGAGCATTCTTTCTTGTGTTCGTTGGCAATCTGTATATCTTCTTTGGAGAAATGTCTATTTAGGTATTCTGCCCATTTTGGGATTGGGTTGTTTCTTTTTTTAATATTGAGCTGCATGAACTGCTTGTATGTTTTGGAGATTAATCCTTTGTCAGCTGCTTCATTTGCAAATATTTTCTCCCATTCTGAGGGTTGTCTTTTGGCCTTGTTTATGGTTTCCTTTGCTGTGCAAAAGCTTTTAAGTTCATTAGGTCCCATTTGTTTATTTTTGTTTTTATCTCCATTTCTCTAGGAGATGGGTCAAAAAGGATCTTGCTATGATTTATGTCATAGAGTGATCTGCCTATGTTTTCCTCTAAGAGTTTTATAGTGTCTGGCCTTACATTTAGGTCTTTAATCCATTTTGAGTTTACTTTTGTGTATGGTGTTAGGGAGTGTTCTAATTTAATTCTTTTCCATGTAGCTGTCCAGTTTTCCCAGTACCACTTACTGAAGAGGCTGTCTTTTCTTCACTGTATATTGTTGCCTCCTTTATCAAAAATAAGGTGACCATATGTCCGTGGGTTTATCTCTTGTCTTTCTGTACAGTTCCACTGATCTATATTTCTGTTTTTGTGCCAGTAACATACTGTCTTGATTACTGTAGCTTTGTAATATAGTCTGAAGTCAGGGAGCCTGATTTCTCCAGCTCTGATTTTCTTTCTCAAGATTGCTTTGGCTCTTCGGGTCTTTTGTGTTTCCATACAAATTGTGAAATTTTTTTGTTTTAGTTCTGTGGAAAATGCCATTGGTAGTTTGATAGGGATTGCATTGAATCTGTAGATTGCTTTGGGTGGTATAGTCATTTTCACAATATTGATTCTTCAGTTCCAAGAACATGATATATCTCTCCATCTGTTTGTATCATCTTTAATTTCTTTCATCAGTGTCTTATAGTTTTCTGCATACAGGTCTTTTGTCTCCTTAGGTAGGTTTATTACTAGGTAATTTATTCTTTTCGTTGCAATGGTAAGTAAATGGGAGTGTTTCCTTAATTTCTCTTTCAGATTTTTCATTATTAGTGTATAGGAATGCAAGAGATTTCCATGCATTAATTTTGTGTCCTGCTACTTTACAAAATTCATTGTTTAGGTCTAGTAGTTTTCTGGTAGCATCTTTAGGATTCTCTTGGTATAGTATTATGTCATCTGCAAACAGTGACAGTTTTACTTCTTCTTTTCCGATTTGGATTCCTTTTATTTCTTTTCCTTCTCTGATGGCTGTGGCTAAAACTTCCAAAACTATGTTGAATAATAGTGGTGAGAGTGGACAGCCTTGTCTTGTTCCTGATCTTAGAGGAAATGGTTTCAGTTTTTCACCATTGAGAACGATGTTGGCTGTGGGTTTGTCATATATGGCGTTTATCATGTTGAGGTAAGCTCCCTCTATGCCTACTTTCTGGAGGGTTTTTTCATAAATGGGTGTTGAATTTTATCGAAAGCTTTTTCTCCATGTATTGAGATGATCATATGGTTTTTCTCCTTCAATTTGTTAATATGGTGTATCACTTTGACTAATTTGCGTATATTGAAAAATCCTTGCATTTTGGGGATAAACCCCACTTGATCAAGGTGTATGATCCTTTTAATGTGCTGTTGGATACTGTTTGCTAGTATTTTGTTGAGGATTTTTGCATCTATGTTCATCAGTGATATTGGCCTGTAGTTTTCTTTCTTTGTGACATCTTTGTCTGGTTTTGGTATCAGGGTGATGGTGGCCTCATAGAATGAGTTTGGGAGTGTTCCTCTTTCTACTATATTTTGGAAGAGTTTGAGAAGGATAGGTGTTAGCTCTTCTCTAAATGTTTGATAGAGTCCGCCTCTGGATCCATCTCGCCCTGGGCTTTTGTTTGTTGGAAGATTTTTCTTTTTTTTTTTTTTTTTTTTGCGGTACGCCGGCCTCTCACTGTTGTGGGCTCGCCCGTTGTGGAGCACAGGCTCCGGACGCGCAGGCTCAGTGGCCATGGCTCACAGGCCTAGGCACTCCACGGCATGTAGGATCTTCCCGGACCGGGGCACGAACCTGTGTCCCCTGCATCGGCAGGCGGACTCTCAACCACTGCGCCACCAGGGACGCCCTGTTGGAAGATTTTTAATCACAGTTACAATTTCAGTTGCTTGTGATTGGTCTGTTTATATTTTCTATTTCTTCCTGGTTCAGTCTCTGGAGGTTGTACATTTCTAAGAATTTGTCCATTTCTTTGAGGTTGTCCATTTTATTGGCATATAGTTGCTTGTAGTAATCTGTCATGATCCTTTGTATTTCTGCATTGATACTTCCCCTTTTTCATTTCTAATTCTGTTGATTTGAGCCTCCTTTTTTTCTTGATGTGTCTGGCTAATGGTTTATCAATTATGTTTATCTTCTCAATAAACATCTTTCAGTTTTATTGATCTTTGCTACTGTTTCCTTCATTTCTTTTTCATTTATTTCTGATCAGATCTTTATGATTTCTTTCCTTCTGCCAAATTTGGGGGTTTTTTTGTTCTTCTTTCTCTAATTGCTTTAGTGCTTCAGTGTGTCCTGATAATTCCCTTAAAACTATTTGATACTATTTTTGACTTTGTTCATTTGTCTGAAAGGTGGATCTGTAGCTCTGATCAGTCTCAAAGGAGTCCATGAGCCAGCCCCTTACAGGATAGGAAATATTGGGGTAAAAAGATAAGCATTCAGGCTTCCCTGGTGGCGCAGTGGTTGAGAGTCTGCCTACCGATGCAGGGGACACGGGTTCATGTCCTGGTCTGGGAAGATCCCACATGCCGTAGAGTGGCTGGGCCCATGAACCATGGCCGCTGAGCCTGCGCGTCCGGAGCCTGTGCTCTGCAACGGGAGAGGCCACAACGGCGAGAGGCCAGCGTACCGAAAAAAAAAAAAAAGACAAGCATTCTGAGAATGTTACACTTTTAGTCTTTTAAATGATCAGATTTTTATCAGATTTTATAGGTACTCAAATGGAAAGAATTTCTCCCGGGTCTAATAAGTATTAAATACATTTATTATCTAATTATTATTTGCATTTATTTGGGGGGAAAATAATTCTTTCTAGTGTTTCCTAGGGTCTGTTGACAATGTAGGTCATGTTACAGCCAAACATATTCCAGTTGTCCTCTGTTTACTGGTTGCAGAAGGAATGACTTATTGCCTAGGCTAAGAGACTCAACTGATAGCATTGTTGGGGCAATTATTAATTAATAGGAGATGCAAAAGATAATTGATTCTAGAAATCACTATACTATGCTTAAATGACTTAGGACTTAATGGAGAAAAAGCTATGAAAATAAGGAGATAATTTAGATAGCTATGTTAATTGAAACATTTTTCTAGATTTCAAACTAGATATATAACTAACAATTCTTTCTATTTCTAATGTCAGTTCCCATTTATAAAGCTATTGTTTTTTTCTGAATTTAGGGCATGTAACACATGCCTTTAGGCTAAAACCCATTAAGTGAATTTGAATTATATAATGTATTGTGCTTGTGAATAACTTGAGATAGCTTAAAACATATGATAGGTTTTTTTAAAAATAAATTTTTAAATTTTATTTATTTATTTTTGGCTGCGTTGGGTGTTTGTTGCTGTAAGCAGGCTTTCTCTAGTTACAGCGAGCAGGGGCTACTCTTCATTGCAGTGTGTGGGCTTCTCATTGCGGTGGCTTCTCTTGTTGCAGAGCATGGGCTCTAGGTGCAAGGGCTTCAGTAGTTGTGGCGCACGGGCTCAGTTGTTGTGGCTTACGGGCTCTAGAGCACAGGCTCAGTAGTTGTGGCACACGGGCTTAGTAGCTCCTCAGCATGTGGGATCTTCCTGGACCAGGGATCGAACCTGTGTCCCCTGCATTGGTGGTGGATTCTCAACCGCTGCACCACAAGGGAAGCCCACATATGATAGTTTTATTCTAGAAATATAACTAGAGTAAATTAATCATAATCAACTTAGTCTTATAAATCACATAACATGAAAAGTAAATAATTCATCATAGTTATACACCATTAATTTCTGGGAAAAAAGACACAGAGTTAAAATAGAAAAATAATTATTATTCAGATTAAGGGGGGCCATAAATGTTAGGATAAGGTGAATGTTATTTTCTTATCATTGTAACTCTATCAAAAGTTTTGAGCAAAGAATGGACACTTTTTAATAAAATGGACTTTGGGAAGGTTTCTGTAGCTGTTTTATCTTGAATTTACTTGAACGGGGTTCGGGTATGACAACAGAAAGACCAGATTAGTAAAAAGCTATTGCAGCAATAAGAGAGAAGATTAGTCTTGACTTAGGGGTATATCAGTGGAAATGGAAAGAAGAGGACACACATGAAAGACGTTGAGGCAAGGATATCAGTCATTTTCATTAATATTTCTCTTTACTGCAGACTTTAATAATCAGCTAGAAGATACTTTCAATATGGCTTCTCAATGATCCCCATACATTTAAGATTTTAATCAGGCAGTTACTGTCTGGTAATAAAATGATATTTAATGTTATAATGATGGGCCTTTCAAAGAGCTCTCATCAGTGATTGAGTTGATGCTCAGTAATGAGTTGATCTGTATTAATACACTGTGCTTAGTTTAATGAACTTAAATTTAATTTTTGCCAGAGCTGAGGGCCTTAAATCAAAGCCATGGCATTGTGTCCTCACTAGAAAAGTTTTAAAATTTTCCATAAATGTACGTGGCAGAATTATTCTTCAGTGGGCACTTGGAGAATATTTCTGAGCTCTTCTAAATGCTATACTTTCCTTGTTTAAGCACTATTTAAATTATCAGTTGTTCATCAAATACTTCACAAGACTTTACAGTTAGAGCAGATAAAACATATTGTCTCCAAATCTCTAGGTTAATGAAGGATGACTTACTAAACAGAATATTAAAAAACTGAGATTAAAAATGTTTTCTCCATGTTATTTAAATACAACAGTAATTTTTTCTGATAAAATTCAATGGAAAAGGAAATTAGATAACTCAGACAGTTAAGAGATATTTGGATTACACTCCTTCCCAGCTCTATCTATCTATCCATCTATTTATCGCTGGACAGGTATTTATATATTTGTTTGCAAGTTAATAATTTCAACAAGATACTGATTTTTATCCATTAAGTCATTCCTGACAGATGCCTCTCGAGCAACTAATAACAAGTAGGAGAGAGAATTATTTTAAGATTCCCACTATTTATATGTATTTTCTTTATATAATAGGACATAACAAAAACTGCAGTAACATTCATGAAACTGTTCATAAGAGAAGGGAACAAGTTACCTGCCATTCAAATTGTTTTCATTTGACCATGTTCTCTTATTACCCAAACGAACATACAAGTTTTAGTTATAAATTTACTGTGAGTATAAATTTATAATATTCTTTCTCTTAGTATTTCTCTTTTAGTATTTTCTCTGTTGCAATATTACCTCAATATGTGTACATTTTACTAGATGTTCAATATTCCATTTTAAGTATTTTCTTATTATACTTCATTCTACCCTCTTAGCATGTATAATAGTGAAAAAATGGCAATTGGATATCCTGCAGTAAACATACTTATGCAGAGAGATTAATTTTTTCCTTTGGAGTATTTTAAAATACTCTTTCAGAATCCTTTTATTATAAAACAGTGGCATGATACCTAACATACCTGTCTAATCTGTTTGGTAGCATAGAGAATTTGGGGCCAAATCTTTTCCCCATTTAGCCAAAGCTCAAGATATATATTTTATAAGTTATTTTCTGAGTAATTTCAGAAATACTAGATTTTTCATAGAAAAGAATGTCCCACTCAGACTTTTTAACAATTTTTAAGAGAACTGCTGTATCTTGATGTATGACTTCATGTTAACCAATCTTTTGGGTTAAATATTCTAGACCTATAGAGACCATTTCTACTGACCAAAGACTTAAACATAATCTATTTGTCCAAGAAAATGAAGCTTCTAATAAGGAACCTAAAATAAAACTGTGTTCTCATTTCTTCTGGCACTTGAGGGGAAACTCTGAAGAACAGCTCAGAGATTTAACTATAAAAAATAGCTTCTGTGAAAAAGCAGCCACTACTTTTCATGAAGATAATGTGACATTTTAAAAGCAGCCCAATATATAGGCTACAGAAGAAAGGGTCCCCATGGAAAAAGTATAATTGTCTTGTAAACTAAATATTTCCTAAATGTAATTCAGTTCTCTTCCTACTAATAAAAGTAGGAACTGCTTTAAAGTATAGGTCCATCTCATAAATTACAACAATATTAAAGAAGGCCTTTGTAGTCCACTGAACCAAGGATTATTTGGGGTTAAAGGAATTATAACTTTGTCAACAGAACTTACAGAGATGTGCAATCTACTGAAATATTTTGCTTTATTTGTTTAGGCAGCTTCTCAAGATCACTAATACCCCAAAGAAGATGCTAGGCTCCAATAAATGATTTTACCTTTCTACCATTGTAAATTTACTGAATAATGGTCAGTATTTTTCTTCACCTTATGGCTGAGAAATCTATCCACGTTCCAGGTATCTGCATACACTTTTCAAGTTAGATTTCTTTCTTCAAAGCTATTACACATGAACCTTTAACAACCATTAAGACTACAGTTAGTGTTACCTCCCACGCTGCTGGCTAAGATTCAGCAGCTCACATTAGCCTTGGTAGCTTGGCCTGAGTGTCAAAGCTATTCCCTGTTTAACTACAGAACTAAAACTTTACTGTAAAAGCTCATCTAAGGGGCTTCCCTGGTTAAGAATCCACCTGCCAATGCAGGGGACACGGGTTCGATCCCTGGCCTGGGAAGATCCCACATGCTGTGGAGCCCGCGAGCCAAAACGACTGAGCCCACGTGCCACAACTACTGAAGTGCAGGTGCCTAGAGCCCATGCTCTGCAACAAGAGAAGCCACGACAGTGCATTCAGTGCACCGCAATGAAGAGTAGCCCCCACTCACTGCAACTAGAGAAAGCCCACACACAGCAATGAAGACCCAAAGCAGCCAAAAATAAATTAAAAGAACAAACAAATTAAAAAAAATCATTTAAGGGAGCTAATCAAGCTCGGATACATATCAGTAATGAGCTTAAAACTCAGTGCTTCCTGAAATAAGTGGGAAATTTATACTGGTACACATCTGACATCATGTAGGACCTCTTTGACTTTAAATCGGGCAGGAGGGCCATCATTTCCACATTTCCCAGTCAGGAGCCAGCCTCCTACTACAAACTGAGTAGGTAGGCTATCATCCAGGTAGACACTGTTATTCACATCTGAAAAACTAACCCTGGACCTTCTTGCACTGCTAAGGAAGAAGTTAACTACATAAATCACAAATTTATTCCTCTGAAAATACCCTAACTATATAACTGTATAACTACAACCCATGGTGTGATGGGTAAGAATGAGGGAAAAGATGCTTCTAGGCTTGAATTTTTACTTTGAATTTTGAAGGAATCCTTGAGATACACAGACATGTTCTTATTTCTGCATCAACAAGTCTACCAGCTCAGACTCTTAAACTATGGATTTTCTAGGTCAGTTCCTCATAAAAAAAGGGGAATGGAATCAGGTCTAATAGCAATGATAACAAAATAGAATCACCATCCTATAGTTTGGAAAACAAACTCTTTCATTTCTTAAACTGAATTTTTTTTCTCATCTTTTTTCTCCCTCTTTCCCTTCTAAAATCGTTTTTCACAAAGTTTAAATGCCAGGGCCCTGTATGCCTCTCCCGTTGCGGAGCACAGGCCCCGGGCGCACAGGCCCAGCAGCCATGGCTCACGGGCCCAGCCGCTCCGCAGCACGCGGGATCCTCCCGGACCGGGGCACGAACCCGTGTGCCCTGCATCGGTAGGCAGACTCCCAACCACTGCGCCACCAGGGAAGCCCAGCCCTGTATTCTTAATACCTGAATACAAACTCCACTTTCACTACCCTTTAGCTCTTTGACTTTGGTCAGTTGCATAAGCCCTATCTTAACGATGGCCATAATAAGTATACTCACTTCACAGGACTGCTGTGAGAATTAAATGAGTTAATGTACACAAATAACTTAAAATAGTTTATATACTTGGGCGTATAACAGTATCATACAACAAGCCCAATAAATGTTGCTGTTATTATTAAATACTTAGCATTTTTTTCAGTAAGGTTCTATTTGTAGCTTTCCTTTTACTTAGCACTAGAAAGCATATTAAAATTTAACTCGTGGAAGATTTCTAAAATGGAAGAATTTCTAGTCCCTGGAATGTTGGTTATGGAGGTATTCTGGAAGAAATATTATAAAGAAAGGGTCTTCCCTGTTAAAGTACAAATCCTTTGAAGGGTTGAGTTGAGCAAAATCCAGAAATAACATTTTTACAGCTAAAGAAGAAGTAACTAGTTAAATTACTAAATTCTTCCTCCCAGAATACCCTAACTGTATAGGTATTACATTAAACCTACTAGCAGAATTTCTGTACTTCAGGAGGGACATTAACTGTGTTAATTTTCAGATTGCTTTTTGACAGGACATTTTAACTGAACGGTGACATGTCACAGAGATTTTTATCTTGTGTTCCTGGTCCTTTGTTGAACCACTGTCCTCTCAAAAGTAAATCACCAAATTTTTCTCAATGTGAAAAATATTGGAGAGGATAGGAGGATAACGACTTATGTGCATACCTGAACATGTGTGTGTGTGTGTGTGTATGATGGAAATATCAGGCACTGAGCAGAACAGCATATAATTTGCTAGTAGTAAAAGGTGTGGAGGTGCTGAAACTGTAAGCCTGTTGCAAAAACCATGTTTTTTTTTTTAAGAGCAGGCAAGAACACTGTCTTTTGAATATATATACATATATATACATATATATATATACATATATATATATATATATATATATATATGTATATATATAAAGACTTCACTTTCCAATGCAGGGGGTGCGAGTTAATTCCCTGGTCGGGGAGCTAAGATCCCACATGCCTCGTGGTCAAAAACCCAAAACATAAAACAGAAGCAGTATTGTAACTATATATATATATAGGCAGTTAACAGTTCCATTCAAATGCAGCATGGTGCTAAAAGGCCACAGAGCGAGTACTAAGTAAACGCAGATGCTTTTAAAGACAGTCCAAAACACATTTTACTGTAGTTGTTATCACCTGGCAATTTTGCTGACTTGTTTAATGTTGCTTTCAGTCTTTTTAAAAAAATTCCTTCAAGTACACAGGGGAATGCTCCAGTGTTCAAAGAGTGCTGCAACACAAAAGGGTCAAAAATTCCTGCTATAGCAGGAATACACACACACACACGTACACACATTAAACTTTAAGTCAGAAGACTTGTCTTCCAACTGTAAATAACCAATTTTGCATCGCCTGTCATGGTACTGGATCTCCCTAAGCTGAGGCATGACAATCAGTAAGATAAGTCTGATAATACCTCCCAGACAGCAGGATCTTTGTGGAATAAAATAAATGAGACAGTGCATGTAAAAGAGCTTTGTAGATAATAAACACATTTAAAAAGAAAAGATTTCCCAGAGATCTTAAAAGAGAACTCTTTGGGAGTGGGATATAAAACAGACAGTTATATAGTTATAGAAGAATAAGGAGAGATGTACAGACTGTAGGGCTTGAATTGTAAAGGGCAGGTAGCAGCAGGAGCCTACTCAACTGGCGTGTTCTGAGCTAACAGGGACCAGTCTTGGAAACCAAGTAGAAGGAGTTATATGTGTCTCACTTTTGTCAAAAGCTGACTGCCAACTGCTCCATCCCATGGGCTATTGCAACTTCAGGGGAAATGTTGTATTTGCTTTAAGTTCCATGGCTCCACGTCCCCTCTGGAGAAGTATAAGCAATTACATCAAAAGCCAGATGCTTGGCCAACCTCCTACTTATACCAAAATTTCTTTTTTTTTTTTTTCCCAAAATTTCTTAAAACTTAATTAATTGGAATACTTGACCAGAATAGGTAACAGATGGATTATTTACTTGAATGTTTGGAGAATTTATGGTATAGATCAACTCCAGCTATTTTTTTTATCAATGCTTATTCTATTCCTAAGGGTATCCACAGAGTATATGCAAAAATCCTGAGGCAAAAAGTTATGTTGTTTCATTTTAGCTTCCAGGATGCAAATATTAGCACTTTTATAATCTTTAGAATACATGAGAGTAGAAATCTGTAACCCACAGAAGAAAAATAATAAAAAGCACTGATAAGAAGCTTTTAATTTTTGTTTCCAGTCCCTTTCACTTTGTTATTCTTGACCACCCCCACTAGAGATGGAAAAAAGGTTGTAATATTTAGAATTGTGACATTTTTGTGAATGATATATTGTACAGTTAAGTATTCTTTATCACGAAATAATTTTTATATCTCAAAATATATTATTAAATTATTTCAGTAGAGTCTTTCAGGCTGATATAAAAGAACACTAGGCAGTAAGCCAAATCCACAAGAAGAAATATAGAGCACCAGTAAAGGCAACTACGGGGATAAATATTAAAACATTATAAATATATTTATTTATAAAATTTCTCTGACTTGATTTAAAAGAAAACTGCATAAACAAATGTTCATAAAACTGCTCATGGGTTTATAAAATATAAAGCTGTAATTGATATGACAATAATAGCACAAAGTAGGGAGAATGAAGATATGTTGGAGCAAAGTTTCTGTACTGAAAAAGATGATATTGGGACTTCCCTGGCCGTCCAGTGGTTAAGACTTCACCTTCCAATGCAGGGGGTGCGAGTTCATTCCCTGGTCGGGGAGCTAAGATCCCACATGCCTCGTGGTCAAAAACCCAAAACATAAAACAGAAGCAGTATTGTAACAAATTCAATAAAGACTTTAAAAACATTCCACATGAAAAAAAAAATTAACCTGAACTAGATTGTCTGAAGTTAAGATGTTAATTGCAATCCCCAGGGCAACCAGTATGGAAATAACTCAAAAATATATAAAAGAAAAAATAAGAGAATTAAAATGGTACACAAAAAATATGTTTTTAGCAAAAAGAAGGAATTGAGAATAGAGAAAAAAAGATATAAAATACACAGAAAATAGGAAAAGAGCAGGCAAATCCTACCTTATCAGTAACTATGTTCTATATAAATGGATCAGACATTCAAAAATTCCAATAAAAGGCAGAGATTGGCAGAATGAATTATTTTCTTAAAAGTAATACCAATATGTTCTATATAGGAACTACATTTTAAGTTCAGTGACAAAAGAGTTTGAAATAAAAGGATCAGAAAAGATAAACCAGGGAAACAGTGAACAAAGGAGAGCTGGAGTGGCTGTACTAATATGAGGCCAAAAAAAAGACAAAAATTGTTACTAGAGACATTTCCTCAGGATATCCATTCAATGGGGAGAAATCATTGTCAAATTTGAAGTTAAACTGGAGACATGACAGATGCTTATGCAGCATCTCTCTCATTTCCAGGCTCAGATTCAGTCAGTCCAGAGTCCACCACAGCAGTAATTCCCAAACTCACCCTCACTCAATGCCCAACCTTCTCTGTCTTCATCCCCCACTGGAAACTTGTTCTAGGATCTGTTCCCCATTCTGAGGTGGGGATTGGTAGGGGAGATATGGCCCATCAGTGGCCAAATATTTTGTATCTTGCTTTAAATTAAGTTCTGTTGCAGTAGCTGGAGTGTGACCTGAGTATTTCCTGTTGATATATTAAGATTCCTTATTCAAAGCTATAAATAGCATGTGTTCCATCCCTTCCCAGTTTTTCTAATAAGAGCCTTTTCCGTTCTCCCTTTTCTTGGCCTCCGCTTGTCAGGAAGAGGAAAAGGAATAAATAATACTCTTTACCCTCCCTACGCCCATGCTAGGTCTATGGAGTACAAAAGCCAGCTAACCAAGGTTACTCTACATATAGTCACATAGCTGTACCACTCACACTAGGTCTTTGTGCCCTCTCTGGGGTTAGGAGTGAAAAGGAAGTTTGTGAACACACTTCTGTTGAGTCAGGTGAGTAAAGAAGAGCCATATTATCCTCACTACCTGCTCCATGCTGACTCACCACAGACCTGGATGTACTCTGTTCCCTACTGTTCTAGAGTATATGAGGATAGATAAAGGGCAACCTGTTGGACCTCTGTAAACTTCCTTTAAGGCTACACTGAGAGCAGAGAAACAGTAAGTCTCCACAGCCTCCAGCAGGATGGTAAAATGCTCTTGGGGACTGCTGTTCCTCACAAGTGGATTGTTGTCTCCCCTCTTGAGAATGTAGAGTCCAGCCACTCCCAAATTCCACTTCCAAATTTTTTGAAATATGAAGTTTCTTGTATCTTAACCATTCTGGGAGCTGTGTGGGGAATTTTCAGCTATCTTAGGCCTCTGTAATCCTGGTATCTCCTTTTCTCCCTGCACCCGTAAACACATCTGTATAAAGTCAAAGGTGAGGGAGCAGGGGAAAGTCTGGTTTATCCAGTCCTTTTCACAGTAGGAAACCCCTCTGAATAGTTTAAGGTATTTTTGTTATGTTTTTCCTTAAAATGAATATATAATTTAAGAAAGAGGAATATTTAGGCAATTGGACCTCTGAGAAGGTACACTGCAGAAATCTAGAATTAAGTATGTGTGCAATGCCACTGTCACCCTTCTTCCTCACTCCTTGTCACTTTTGAGAATCCAAAAGAGAAAGATGTCTTTTAGTGACAGAGAAAGATGTCCCCTTCCAGGATATCCCAAAGTTATGCGATATCCTGAACAGGTAAAAGACACAGATAAAAGATGGCACATAGCTGTTCGAAGAAATAATTATATGAGGGAATGGTAAAAATCGTGGTCATGATAAAAAGAGGCCATCCTCTTCAGATGATGACTAGTATCATGATTATTAGATAAATCTAAGTGTATGCAGATTTCCTTAGAGTTTTTCAAGATTTTTAATCCACTTCCAAGCTCATTTAGATGGCGGTCCCCATTTCCCTGCTGTCGGTCAGCTGGGGCTACTCTGTGCTCCATCACACAACCCCCTCCATCCATCTTCAAACCAGAAATGGCACTTTGAGTCCTGTTC
Source organism: Globicephala melas (assembly GCF_963455315.2). NCBI lineage: Eukaryota > Metazoa > Chordata > Mammalia > Artiodactyla > Delphinidae > Globicephala > Globicephala melas. The sequence goes on from NC_083319.1 coordinate 30,319,218, forward strand.
ACACTTTGAGTCCTGTTCAGACTTTGAATCTTTCTGACTTCCTGTTTTGCTACCAGTTGAGACAAATTCTGTTTTTAAATGACTGTTGTGGTTAGATTGAGCCCACCTACATCATTTCCCTTCTCGTTATCACAAAGTCAATTGATTAGTAATCTAAATTGTACCTGTAAAAATCCTTTTTTTCCATGGAATTTAACGTAATTATGAGTATGATACCTCATAATAATCACAGTCCTGGGAATTATGGTAGGAAATCATTTTATCTTCAGCAAAATTTCTATACACATTCACATCCATTTACCATATTAATAGAGTCTGCATCATGGTATTATTCAATGAAAACAACCAATTTATGCACCATATTGTAACCATAAAACCTTGGTTAATTAGATAACAGTAAATACAATGATGAATGCTAAGATCTGAAAAGAACTTCAATGAATTTGACTTCCATAAATACATGTATGATCCCTGAACTCATTTATTTGTGCATTTTATTGGCTTTATTAGTGAGTTCAAAATTACTAAAACAGTTATATCCATGTTGCAAAGCACTTAGCAGATAAGAGTTTTGTATTGAGGGAAATGAATTATTCAGAGTGACGAGTAATAGGAAGCATGTAACTTTGCATATAAATGTATATTTACTAATAAGGAAGGAAAGAGATCCAGGAGTGTAAAGCCATCTTTCCTTTACTTTTTTTTTTTTTTTCTTCAAAGAAAGGGACTACGGTGTTTAGAAAGGGAATTAAGAATATGTGTTTTTGTTTCATTTGTTTTTATTTTTGAATGACTTTTCTATTGTTTATATAGTTGTGTGTTTGCTTGTACTTAGCATGATATCATTATATGAACCCCTAGTAAATTAAAGGGCCTCAAGATTAATTGGAGATCTTTAAGAATGCCTCTCTTAACTATTCTGGAACAAATACCTTTCACCACATTGGCCAACTGCCCTCTCATTTAAAACAAAGCAAAACAAAGCCCTAAAACTGCAATAATCTATTTGAAGAACTATGAACAAAAAGAAAACCAAAGGATTTCATAGTTACTATATAAAAGTATTAGTAATCTGTAATATTTTGAAAACTTGTTGCTAAATGTGGCTCATAATGGACAGGATTTAAGGGAATAACTGAAGATGGATTCATTATCCACTCAAAAAGTGACATTTAATAATTATAAATTGAGTGAAGGTCTCTGATTATATTAACAAAAATAAAAGTAGGGAGTTGGATGGAGAGAGATGGGTTGTTGCTCTGTTGTTTATTAATAGTTTGGGTGATTGGTGTATTAGTTATTTGCTGCATAACAAATTGGCACAGATCTCAAAGGCTTAAAACAAAAAATTTTTCTATTACTGACCTGCTGTTACTGAGTTGGCCAAAAAGTGCCTTTGGTCTTTAAGTAAAAATAAAAGACACATTTTTCATTTTCACCAAGAACTTTATTGAATAACATATTCACCCTTTTGTTCAACTACCTTCTGCCATTTTTCAGGCAACTTCGTAATTCCATCTTCCCAAAACTTTGTATCTTTTTGAGCAAAGAACTATCCCAGGTACCTTTTATAGTCTTCCAGGGAATTGAAATTTTTTCCATTAAGAGAATTTTGTAAAGACCTAAATAAATGGAAATCCGAAGGTGCAGTGTCTGATGCATACAGCGGATGAATCAGAACTTCCCAGCCAAGCTGTAACAGCTTTTGCCTGGTCATCAAAGAAACATGCTGTCTTGCTTTACCCTGATGGAAGATTATGCATTCTCTGTTGACTAATTCTGGATGCTTTTCGTCGAGTACTGCTTTCAGTTGGTCTAATTGGGAGCAGTACTTGTTGGAATCAATTGTTTGGTTTTCCAGAAGGAGCTCATGATAGAGGGTTCCCTTCCAATCCCACCATATACACATCACCTTCTTTGGGTGAAGACCAGCCTTTGGTGTGGTTGGTGGTGGTTCATTTCACTTGCCCCACAATCTCTTCCATTCCACATTACTGTACAGTATCCACTTTTCATCGCCCATCACAATTTGTTTTAAAAACATTTTCGGACTTCCCTGGTGGTGCAGTGGTTATGAATCTGCCTGCCAATGCAGGGGACACGGGTTTGAGTCCTGGTCTGGGAAGATCCCACATGCCACGGAGCCACAACTACTGAGCCTGCGCATCTGGATCCTGTGCTCCGCAAAGGGAGAGGCCACGGCAGTGAGAACCCCGTGCACCGCGACGAAGAGTGGCCCCTGCTCGCCGCAACTGGAGAAAGCCCTCGCACAGAAACGAAGACCCAACACAGCCAAAGATAAATAAATAAATTAATTAATTTAAAAAACCCCGGAAAACAAACAGAACGTTTTCATTCCATTTCAGTAGAGAATCACATGTGGAAATATGGTCAAGAATATTTTTTTTGCTTAACTTATGTGGAACCCAAACATCAAAGCGATTAACATAACCAAGCTGGTGCAAATGATTTTCAGCGCTTGATTAGGATATTTTGAGTATGTCGGCTATCACCTGCGTGGTATAATGTTGATTGTTCTCAATGAATGTCTTGATTTGATCGCTGTCAACTTCAACTGGTCTACCCGACCGTGGAGCATCATCCAGCGAGAAATCTGCAGCATGAAACTTCGCAAACCACTTCTGACACGTTCCATCAGTCACAGCACCTCCCCCATACACTACAGAAATCTTTTTTTGCATTTCGGTTGCATTTTTACCTTTCTTAAAATAATAAATCATAATATGCCAAAAATGTTGCTTTTTTCCTTCCATGTTCTATATTAAAATAGCTACACAAAAATTCACCAATTTTGATGTCTTTTTTTTAAATGCACGCTGATATATGACAGCTGTCACATACAGTCTAACAAAATTGTTTCGAATGAAGTTAAAGACAGCTAAGTGCTACGAGAGCCATCTTACGGAAAAAAACCGAACGCACCTTTTGGCCAACCCAGTACTTTCCAGAGGCATTGCCACATTCTCTAGAAGCAAACCTTGATGCTACAGGTTTTCCTCGTTTGAGGTTATGGAGGATGAATTTCTGACTTACTTAAAAAGTTTTCCCCCCAAAAAAGCCTGACCCAGTGGGAAAAGTAGCCAGAGGAATCTAGTTTCATTGTTCCAAACTTGAGGACCTTGTCTCCTGGCAGAAGTGAATCAAAGGGTTTAGGGGAGGGAAATGAATCTGTCAGATGACTGATCATTGAATATGACAGTTTTCCAAGGACATCTCTCAGGGTTTCCAAAGCTCCTGTCCCTGCTGGGACTACACTGACTCTCAGAACCTGTGTTGTGATTGTTGATGGTTATGTGATGATGCACTTTTGCCTTTGCTTTCATCTGGGTTGGAGGGAGCCATGTCGACCCAGTAATTTCCATCTAAAAAAATTCCAGGGACTGGTGTTCCTCCTCCTGTCTCTCCAGGCATGCTGGACATCTCCCTATATCACTCTTCTAGGATCATGCCTAAGACTTGCATGTGGCCCTGCTTCAGCATTCTCAGTCCATAACATCAGCCCCAACTACATCTGGATGTGGACTTAATACAGGGGCTGATATTGATTTGTCTATTTATAGTGGATCTTCCTACTTCTTGCCTTTTTTCTGGGAACAAAACCACTAAAACAGCTTATCTTTGTTCTCGTTCCTTTTTGGAAAGAACTTGTGTGTTCTTTGGCAATATTCGTGGGGTCTTACTACCAAGGATCTCAGAAAATTTACTGATCTGGGCAGGGTGATTCTCCTCTCTGACTTGGGTATACTACAGTCTTGTCTGCCCACTGCCGTGCTCTCCTACTTTGGGGCAAGTAGCATCCTCTTTCTCAGCCACTGAAACTACATTATTTGTTTTGCTTCTTCCTTGGAGCCTGCAGTTTAGGTATCTCACTGGCACAGGCTGCTTCCTCTGATTTCTCAGTTGCCACCCAGAACCTAGAAAGCTGCTGGGTCCCCAGCAGGTCCACTCTGTGGATGAGACTTAGAGAGCCAAGAAACCATTTGGAGGCTAGGTGCAGTGCAGTGGACTGGTCTGAGGCTGCCGCAGGGCTGGAGCTCTGTGTCCAAATGAAGATGTGTGTTATCAGGAAGCTGCTCTTTAAAGCATGGCTGTCCTATATCTTGGGCAATCAGCATGCTTAGTGATGTGTAGCATTCCTTGCTGAAGCCTGTGGACTACACAGATATCCATTTAACTCATTGTGATTTCCCAAGTTACTAGTTACTACCAAATCTCTCAATTATTGTTAAGGAGACCCAGGGTATTTGCCCTCAAGTTTTTCCCAGGATGCTTTGACCATAGTAGAAACACCTAATACCATCCCCACTAACTCCTTCCTGATGTACAAACTGTGCTTAAAGATGTCCCCCTTCTTTGATGAGGCTTTACTGGGCAAACCTGAGTGCTTGGTATCTGCTTGAGAGAGAAGAGATCAGCCAGGAGGGATTGTTTGCAGTTGACTTCAGCAGGATTGAAACTGACTGTAGAGTGGAAGTGGAGACTGGTACTGGTACTGGTACTGGTAGTGGTGGTGGTGGTAGTGTAGGGAGAGTAAGTGATGGTGTATAACAGTCAAAGGAATCACTGGGATTCATGGGATGGGCTCTGAATGGTGTACTATTTATGTCCTAAGAGAGGGTGTAGTCAGGGAAAAAGATGAAGTCCAGAGACATAGTGAGGTCTGGAAGGGTAAGAGTCCAGGATCTCAGTGTGTTCTGGTGGAAGAGAAGAAAAAGCAAGTGGTGGGGGTGAAAGTCCATTGCAAATGTGAAATTCAGTAGCAAAAATTACAGTGCTGAAAGAGAATACCCAGAGGTAAGGGTGAGATCAAGGAAAGTGGTCGGGTTCAGAGGCAAAAAATGCTCAGGTAACAGAGAGGAACCCAGAGTTGAGGGTGAGAGAAGGGGAGAATGGAGGGAGTCAGGGTCTAATATGGCTAAGAGGACTCTCAGGGCAAAGATGAGACAGCTGGTGGAAGGGGCAATAAAAGATAGCTAAAAATGAAAAGAGCTGCACAGCAAGGGGTACCCCCCAGGGCAGAGAAGTTGAGGCTCTCAGTGAGAGTAGGAAAAAAAGGGCATCAGAATGCAGAGGGCAAATGTCAGTGAGGCCTCTGATGGTAGGGACAAGGTCAGTGATAGAGGTGAAAGCCATGATGTAGGGGTGGAGGCCAAAGCATAGTAAAGGTAGAAAGAGAAAAAGTGAGAACATGAGGGAGAAGAGGACAGAGCCAAGATGGAATGCAGTGAGGGACAATGGGCCTCTGTAGGTACCATCTGCCAGAGGTTTTCAAATAAAATAATGTTAGGGCAGCCACAGAGAGACAGGTAATTGAGCCCCATTGGGAAACAGTGAGAAAGCAGAGACAACTTCTAGAGACATCTCAGTTACAGGAACTGCTAACTAGTGTCTCAGAGGATCTGGAGATAGGCTAGAGGCCAGATATGAACATGACACAGTCACAGAATCTCTGGAGGGAGAGAGGACATAGAGGGAGAAGCATCTTCACAGGTCCTCCTGCAGCTCATCCTTGGCAGCTGGAAATGCATACAACTCACAGTAGGTGTCTTGACAATATCTAGCCTTTCCAGGGTGCTTATACAGGGTGCTGCAGGAGACAGAAAATAGAAGCTACAGTCAGAGGTAAAGGGGAGGAAAATCCCTGAAAAGCCTGGCAGGCATAGTAGCACCTAATGCATAATATCCCAACACGTTCCCCTGCAACCTTGACTTTACAGTAGACATTTCACTCTCACTCGATGGCTTTTTTAAGCATTCTTTACCTATGTGTTCTCCACTCTCATCCACCCTAGACTCCTCAGGGATCCTGGAATGGCATAGACCATGCTAAAAAGGATGAAGAATAAAGAAGTAAGAGGTGAATTACCTTTTCTGAACGGTAGGCATGTTCATTGTCAACACAGTTACTCCCTGGCAAACTCTCCAAGCTGGGAAACCAGGAGACTGTGTTGCATATGGGGGAGGTAGGAGTCAAAACATCTTCTATGAGCTGCATATAACAGCCCTTTGGGAAAGAGTATCGAGTGACTAGATTCTAAGAGCTCCAAGAATGAGTACACAATGTCAAGTAACCAATGGAAATAATGAAAACTCTCACACATGTATGTTTTCTTGATATCATTTACCAAGGGCCTTTACACAAATTATCTCATGTGATTTCTACAAACACCAAGCTGAACAAATAATATTTCAAAGGATGAATCTCAGGTTTAGTGCAATTAAACTACTGTCCATAGCAGAGTCTAGAATTCCTGCCTCCAAAACCAACCAAGATTCTTTCTTTCACACGTGCTTCATTCTCAGTTCCTTCATTCTTTCATTCCCCATGTGGGAGAAGAGCCCTAATAAGAGACGTGTCCCTTTTGGGGTCACTGCTCTCTTAGGGGCACTTACTCTAGCAACTGACACTTACAGGTGCAGGTGGTACATGCCCTCCAGTGTTGGTGAGACTGTATTGCCTTGGGACAGGCATGTTGAAAAAGCAGAACCTTCTGTAGCAATGCACTCTTTTCTTTATCTTCTTGTCTCTGCAGTCATGCTGAAAATCAAGAAAGGAAGGGGCACAGGGCCCAGTTCTTCATCCCCTCTTTCTAGCCTACCTGTAGAGCTTCATTTTTATGAATAATGAATTCTTTGTCCTTTGCCTTTTATTAATTTTTAAAGTCATAAATTACCTTCTATTGTTTTAGTGATTGAATAATGCAAGCAAATAGCTTTCTGGAGGGGGCACTCAATTGACTTTTGATCACCAGTCCTCTTTTGAATAGGGCACAGAATCTCATTCCTATAGGTACAGGTATGTTCTGTCTAATAGGATGCTACTCCCTGAGATCAGAGCTTAGATGATAGCCTTTAAAAGGTTCACCGTTACTCTCCAGATCAGGCCTAAGAGAAAGAAAAGGCTTGACCCAGAGCTGCTTGATATGAGAAAGGGGCCAGTGAACAAGTGTTGGCAAACTCTCTCCTCCTGTGGGTATCCTGAATTTCCTAGATACGGTAGTACATAGCCAATGGATCATTGTGTTCAGAATTTTATTTTGGAGCCCTCTGACCCACATAGATGGTCTGTGAGATGTAAACATTACACTAATGTCTGCTTTGCCCAACCTATTCCCATATATTATGATCTTTTCTTTCCTGAGAGTTTATCCAAAAGGTACTTCTCTGGGCCAACAAAGACCAGAAAATTAGGAGTTAGAACAAAAGAAAATAGTGAATTTCTACTCTAAGCTGGTCCTAGGGGTCTCTTACCTCATTGCTGTCCACATGTTGCATAATAATAATTAATACCATTTAATTGGATATATAGAGAGAAGAAATAGAGGGAAGGGGGAAGAAGCAATGTTTATATACTAAGAACTTTCCAGACTGATTTTAAAAATTATCGTTAGTTTTAAGAGGCACAATGAATTAAAAAAAATTCTATTGCTAGACCATTATAGTGGAACCAAAGCAAAGGAAAAAACTGTAAAGCAGCTGTAACAGAGGAAACCAGAGACAGTGTGTAATCTCTTCAAAAAACGAAAAGTGGTTTTTCAATTAAAATCATTTAACAATCAAAACTACCTTTCAAGAATGAAGGGTGAATTCTGGAAAACTGACAGTAATGGTGGCAGAGTTTATGAATCCCCACATAAAATAAAGAGAGGTGAATCTGATTTTAAAAACAATCGTAATTGCATGACAGCATTCCCCACCAACAGAGGTGACAATGCATTATGATGAGTTCCCAAATACAAGAAATAGGACAAAGTACCAAGAGCCATGAGCTTACACGTGCTATCCATGCCTGTACTAGAAGAAGCAGAGGGAAGCTGCCGAGCCCCTGATAGTCCCGAGAACAAGTAAAACACAAGTCAACAAGTATTCACTGGAAAGCAAAGCAACTGCTTACAGTGATAGGAAACTGATCTAATCAAAGTGACAGGCAGTGGAAGTTTATAAAAGTAAAGGTAAATAGTATTACTATGAATAGATAGAACTTATCCAACAAAAGGGTAACTGATTTTTGTCTAAGTGGAAAATTTAATAAATAAATGACATATGAAAAACATGATCCATGGAAATTTTCCAGAATGAGAACAAAAGACAAACTTACAGATCAAATGGTGCCTGTATATAAGGAAAATTGTGAAGGAATAACTACCATTTAGGCAGAAGTGATTTCATTACTGAACTTGATTAATTAAGAAGTAACTTTTCAGGCAACCAGGCAAAAGAACAACTAGCTTATTAGGGGAAAATCAGAAATCCAATCACCAACACTTAACTAGAGCCAGACTTTAAAATTTCTCAGGAAAGTGTGTCTTAATAATAATATTCTCAATCAAGTTGTTATTCTAGTGTGAAGACAAAGAGCAAGCATTTAGATAAAATAACTAAGAACTATAACTTTGTGTTCTTATCTTTTTTTTTTTTTTCTTTTTTTTAACATCTTTATTGGGGTATAATTGCTTTACAATGGTGTGTTAGTTTCTGCTTTATAACAAAGTGAATCAGTCATACATAAACATATGTTCCCATATGTCTTCCCTGTTGCGTCTCCCTCCCTCCCACCCTCCCCATCCCACCCCTCCAGGCTGTCACAAAGCACCGAGCCAATATCCCTGTGCCATGCGGCTGCTTCCCACTAGCTATCTACCTTACTGCGTTTGTTAGTGTGTATATGCCCATGACTCTCTCTCGCCCTGTCACAGCTCACCCTTCCCCTTCCCCATAACCTCAAGTCCGTTCTCTAAGAGGTCTGCGTCTTTATTCCTGCTTTACCCCTAGGTTCTTCATGACATTTTTTTCTTAAATTCCATATATATGTGTTAGCATACGGTATTTGTCTTTTTCTTTCTGACTTACTTCACTCTGTATGACAGACTCTAGGTCTATCCACCTCATTACAAATAGCTCAATTTCGTTTCTTTTTATGGCTGAGTAATATTCCATTGTATATATGTGCCACATCTTCTTTATCCATTCATCCGATGACGGGCACTTAGGTTGTTTCCATCTCCGGGCTATTGTAAATAGAGCTGCAATGAACATTTTGGTACATGACTCTTTTTGAATTTTGGTTTTCTCAAGGTATATGCCCAGTAGTGGGATTGCTGGGTCATATGGTAGTTCTATTTGTAGTTTTTTAAGGAACCTCCATACTGTTCTCCATAGTGGCTGAACCAATTCACATTCCCACCAGCAGTGCAAGAGTGTTCTGTGTTCTTATCTTTTAAAAAATATACTGGAATGTGAAATTCAGCTAAAAAAGTGTTTTACCAAGTCACATACCCCAGAAAGAGAATATCTATGATGAAAAAATAGGAATGATTAAGGAGCATGCAATATTGTAAAGATACTGCCAAATACTTCTGTAAATTCAATGTAATCTCAACCAAATTTCCATCGGGTTGTGTATGTGCATTCACAGCAGCATTATTCACAATAGTCAAAAACAACTAAATATTGAAACAATCAGTTGATGAATGGATAAAGAAAAAGTGGTATTTCTTTACAATGATACATTATTCAGCAATAAAAAGTAATGAAGTGCCGAGGCATGCCACAACATGGCTGAACCTTGGGCACATTATGCTAAGTGAAAGAAGCCATTCACAAAAGATCAAGATCAACTTAAGATCAACTTAAAAGACCAACTTAAAAGATTAAGTTCAAAAGATCACATAGTATATGATTTCACTTAAATGAAATGCCCAGAATATGCAAATCCATAGAAACAGAAAGTAGATTAGTGGTTGCCTAGGGCTAAAGGTGATGGGAGGATGGGGTGTCATTGCTAAAATATACAGAGATTTCCTTTTGGAGTGATGAAAATGTTTTGAAATTCTATAGTGGTACTATTTTAATGACCTGTGACTATACCAAAACAAAAACCTTAATTGTTTACTTTAAAAGGTGAATTTTATGGTATGTGAATTATATCTCAATTTTTAAAATGTTGAGAAAACATACTCATTACAAGTATATGTGAAAAAGTGGGATGGGATAGATAATAAAGTTGGCTGGCTACTCTTGATTTTTTTGCCTAATTTCATATTTTTTTTTAAAGCACAAGTCAAAATAGAGTAAATGTCCTAATAATAATTTCTGTTTCCTGGACCTTATAAAGAGCTCAATAAGTGGAAGAAGGAAAATATTCTGCAATTTATTGAATTCAGAGTTTTTTATAGTATTGGTAAATCTCTATAAATATTACTTTATGCTTCAACAAAAAGTAACACCTGGAAAGACTTTGAAGACTATTTTCAAATAATATTTTTTCTGTTGTTTATTTGTTAGTCAAGACATTTTAGAGAATTCTCTGATGGTCCAGTCGTTAGGACTCTGTGCTCTCACTGCCGAGGGCATGAGTTCAATCCCTGGTCGGGGAACTAAGATTCCATAAGCTGTGTGGCACAGCCAAAAGAAACAAAAAACAAAAAAAAAGACACAAAAATTCTATATGAGTCATAGGTCCAGTAAAAGATACTATAGTAAAGAGACTACATATGGACAGTAACTACAGTCAGAATAACCACCAGATTAAGTTCAAAGAAAAATATATATATATATTTTATTGATAGTTATGTTTTAAATTTTCATTATTTCTTCCCTTTAAAATTCCTATATTGATACCGTTATTATTCCCTACTTAAAGAAAGTGATATTAATTCTCTAAGCAAATATGAAAATTCAAAAAGAGTACAAAGGGCAAAATAAAAATAAACCATCAAAACAATAGAAAACAGAAACCAATGTTACTTCTTACTACACAAAGAAATATATATATATATATATATATATATATATATATAGTGCTAGGTAGAAATTTCAGATAGTTTAGTAACTGGCTTTTTTACATATCAGTTTAGAATATCAATATTCTTCTACAACCCAGTCGTTAATGGCTGAATAGGGTCCAATAGCAATGCTTTTGCCAAAGGCATTGGGACTGCTTTTAATCTTCTAATACTATAAATATTTGTGCAGAGTAAATCTTTGCACATTTATCCTTGTGCACATATCTTATTTTCTTAAGATACATTCCATAAGAGAAATTTCTATATTAAAGGACATATATATTGGCAGGTCATTTTATAAATATTTTCAAATAACTCCAAGTTATATAGTCATGGAAATAGTTTATTAGTTTGTCAGTTTCTGGAATTCTTGAAAACTTAGTTAATTACCATGTTTTTAAAATAAATATTCTCATGTAAATTACCGTATCTTACTTTATCATAAATTAAATACGGATCTCATTTTGTATTTATGTAATAACATAATATTTAACAACATATATTATTATGTAACTATTTCTCTTCTTGCTAATTGCCTGCTTACATATTTTGTTTGATTTTTATTGGTGTTTTTCTTATAGAATATTAGAACTAGAAGGAAACTTAGATATATTTACTTCATCATCTTTCATGGATTCACAGAGAAAGTTATTCTCTTTCAATTATAAATAAGAATTCATTACTAAATAAATAATTTAATATTTCAATAACCTTAACTCACCATTTTGAAACTTTATGGAATAAATCTTTATTCTTTATCAAAAAGTTGTGCTCCCCCAAAATCTTCTAGCCTCCTGCAGTTAGCTGGGGCCATATGTTTAATTCTGGCCAATGTACTGAGGGGAGAAGTGATGACTCCAGTTTAAAGCATGTTAGAGCCAGTGCACAACCCTCTAGTTTTTATTTCCCCTGTTGTGGGAAAATGGTAGTCTCTTGTTGGTGAAAGGTAGAAACCTGGATTGCTGAGCAATAACATCGAAAATTTGATCTAAGAGAGTTTCTCACTTCTTTTTGAATGTTTAGCCTGAATACAAAGTAAATTTTTATTGTATTACACCAATACTGTTTTGTGGTTGGTGGTTGCCACAGTGCAGTCTAATCTAACCTAATCTCTCTAAATTAAGAGAGTATTTCCTAATGATTTTGGCTAATAAATCACAATGACCATGCATACCATTTTAGCTTGAATAATGTGTCCATTGAGAGCAAATCATTGTAGCCTGGGCTAGTTGCCATTCCAATGGGCCAGATATTGGATATGTACCTTGTCTTGTGGAGGTGAAGGTAATCACCTAATAGAGCCTAGAATGGTTCCTCCCAGGAGAGAACAGTCTTGTTATTAGAAGGAGAATGGTCTAATACTGATAATGAATAGGCAGTAACAGCAAATGACTACTGTTTATATCCTCTAAATACTCTTCCCCACTGTTAGGGGCTGAATTGTGCCCCTGAAAATTTATATGTTGTAGTCCTAACCCACAGCACCTCAGAATGTGACTGTATTTGAGGATAGGGTCTTTAAAGAGATGATTAAGTTAACATGAACCCATATTAGGATGGGCCTTAATCCAAACTTACAGGTGTCCCTATGAGAAGAGGAAATTTGGACACACCAAGAGACAACAGGAATGTGCTCACACAGAGAAAGGGTCATGTGAGGACACAGTGAGTAGACAGTCATTTGCAAGCCAGAGAGAGAGGCCTCAGGAGAACCCAAATCTGCAGACACCTTGACTTTGGACCTCTAAACTCCAGAACTATGAAAAAATAAATTTCTGTTGTTCAAGCCACCCAATTGGGGGAATTTTGCTATGGCAGCCTGAACAGACTAATACACTCATACTTACAAATAAAATTTCCCTAAATAACCTAATGCTACTTTCCCAAAATACAACCCAAAACACACTACGCCCTCTTCAAAGTAGGAACTCAAATATCATCCATTCATTGGACCAGTTCCAAGTCAGGAACTCTAGTTAACATGTATTCCTCTGATCAGTTTCAAGTGCTACCTCCTTAGGATCCAGAACCTATAGCTAACTTGTAAGATTTACAGGGAAATTCTAATAATCACTAATCAGCATTAACAAACAGCATTGCTTTGAAATACATAAAGCAAAATACCTTTAGCATATATAAATAAATTCACTGACATGCAAGAGTTATGGGAACCTTTTTTTTAAAATCAGTTTATTGTTTGTTTATTTATTTATTTATTGGTTGTGTTGGGTCTTTGTTGCTGTGTACGGGCTTCTTCTAGTTGCGGCGAGCAGGGGCTACTATCCGTTGCGGTGCACGGGCTTCTCATTGTGGTGCCTTCTCTTGCTGCAGAGCACAGGCTCTAGGCATGCAGGCTTCAGTAGTTGTAGCACCTGGGCTCAGTAGTTGTGGCTGGCAGGCTCTAGAGTACAGGCTCAGTAGTTGTGGCACACGGGCTTAGTTGCTCTGCAGCATGTGGGATCTTCCCAGACCAGGGATCAAACTCTTGTCGCCTGAGTTGGCAGGCGGATTCTTAACCACTGCACCACCAGGGAAGTCCAGCTATGGGAATTTTTAACGCATCTCTTTGAAGAATAAAATAGGCAGAAGTGTAGATGATTATAAATTACATAATCTGTATTATATATGTTACAATATATGTATTAAGAAGTATTTAATTTGGGATGACATAATTAAGAGATATGTAAGACATGTACTAAAATATGAACATTTCCAGTACAATGTATTTCAGGAATTGATCACTCATTAAAACAGAGCTTGCCAGTCCTTCAGATGGGTTACAGATGTGTTCAAATATTGATTCCCTCAGCCCACTGTGCAGGTTGGTGAACAGCCTCATCTCTATTAATCTTTATGTGGCATACAATCATTGGAATTTACTATATATGCCACAACATGAAAATTATTGCAAAAGAATACATAGAAAACCTCAGTAAATTCCAAATGAGTAATTGTTCAGGTTGCATTATCTAACTGGGGTATAATAAAAATTGAAATGGCCATATTTTCTCAATCCTTAAGTCTATACATTTTCACATTTTAAATTTTCTGAAATTACAGTCACTTTTAAGAAGTTGAAGCTGCTGGGCAGAGAGTAAGTTATAATGTAGTGGTCAGTTCTTGTGTATCTGTGAATTAGACATAGCTTGGAAATAAATTTAACATGGTTATCTTTTCAATTTAGGTATCTGTAATAGTAATATAACTGGATGTTAAAATGTGACTTCATCTCAGTTTCACTTATGACTCCAAGAAAAAAATACACCAACTTTTCTAAGAATTCCAAAGTGAGGTACATGGTCACCAAATCAGGGATAATAATGAAGATTCTGAAAAACTAGTTTGGGGAGACTTAAGTAGTCACCAATATCTAGCTTATGAAATACATGGAGAAGCTGAGAGGGGGCTTTTTGAAGGACTGCCAGAGTACAAACAATGCCTACGGACTAGGATGGGAAATGCTTTTCTCTTACCACAAAGTCAGAGAAAAGGTGTTCAGAGAGATCACTCTAAGAACATAATATGTTTATGTTGAAGCATGGGGTAGAGGTATGAGGGTCTAAAAGAACTGAATTCTGATTTAAGTCTGAGAAATGTAAAGAGCTGGTGACTCCATTTGGTTAGCCTACGGCAAGGGGATATATAAGTCTGTAATGGGGAAGCTTGACAGTCAAGAGTTCGTTGGGGCAAAGGAGGCATGTGTGTTTCCCATTGGCCAGATCTAAGCCATGTAAGGGAGAGAATTATACTGAATGTCTTAGATAGTGTCCAGTAGAACCCCTTAGAGGGATGAGGCTGCCTCAGCAGCAAGAAACTGGAGATGAACTATCAATGCCTAGGGGCTGAGAAAATGGCTTAGGCAACCAATTGGAGGAGATGGGTTCACCTCATGGTGAGTGGAGGATGGACAGGGTGCTAAAGAATCCATCACCCAACATAGATCGAGTTGACTTTAAACATCTGCTAAACTCAGAGAAGCCAATGCTAAACCACCTCAAAAAAACTGGAAGAGTAAGACCTTATCTATTGTTACCTCCTCCTCTTAGGCCAAATTCAACCTTAAAAGAGCCACCAGAGTAGATGACATGATATGAGTCCACTATATCCCTTTTCATTTCCAGGGGTCTGTCTGTTTTGTTTTGTTTGTTTGTTTGTTTACTATTCAAAACTGCTTTGTAGGTTTACATATTATTAGTAGGCACGAGGCAGGATGTAAAGGTTGGTAGTTCTTTTCTTTTTCTTTTTTTGGTTGTGCTGCACGGCATGCAGGGATCTTAGTGCCCTGACCAGGGATTGAACCTGTGTCTCCTGCAGTGGAAGCATGGAGTCTTAACCACTGCACCACCAGGGAAGTCCCTCAAGGGGTCTGTTTTAAGCATGCTTCAGGAGGGGGATGAAATAAACTTTAAATTAATTTTAAATGTGGATAACATTGGAATGGATGTTATTTTTTAAATTTACTTTGTTGAAGTATAATTGATTTATGATGTTGTACAGCAAAGTGATTCAGCTATACATATATAAACATTCTTTTTCATATTCTTTTTCATTATGGTTTATCACATGATATTAAATATAGTTCCCTGTGCTATATAGTAGGACCTTCTTGTTTATCCATTCTATATATAATAGTTTGCATCTGCTAATCCCAGACTCCCAATCCATTCCTCCCCTCCCCACCCCCTTGGCAATCACAAAGCTATTCTCTATGTCTCCAAGTCTGTTTTGTAGATAAGTTCATTTGTGTCATATTTTAGATTCCTCATATAAGTGATATCATATGGTATTTGTCTTTTTCTGACATAGTTCACTTAGTATGATAATCTCTAGGTCCATCCATGTTGCTGCAAATGACATTATTTCATTCTTTTTTATGGCTGAGTAGTATTGTATTTTATATGGGTACCACATCTTCTTTATCCACTCATCTGGAGATGGACATTTAGTTTGTTTCCATGTCTTGGCTATTGTGAATAGAACTGCTATGAACATAGGGTATATGTATCTTTTTGAATTATAGTTTTGTGCAGATATATGCCCAGGAGTGGGATTGCTGGATCATATGGTAACTCTATTTTTAGTTTTTTTTTTTTTTTTTTTTTTTTGGTGGGATCTTCCCGGACCGGGGCACGAACCCGTGTCCCCTGCATCAGCAGGCAGACTCTCAACCACTGCGCCACCAGGGAAGCCCCTATTTTTAGTTTTTTAAGGAACCTCCATACTGTATTCCATAGAGGCTGCACCAATTTAAATTCCCACCAACAACAGTGTAGGAGGTTTCCTTTTTCTCCACACCCTCTCCAGCATTTGTTATTTGTAAACTTTTAATGATGGCCATTCTGACCGGTGTGAGGTGATACCTCATTGTAGTTTTGACTTGCATTTCTCTAATAATTAGTGGTGTTGAGCATCTTTTTCATGTGCCTTTTGGCATCTGTATTTCTTTAGAGAAATGTCCATTTAGGTTTTCTGCCCATCTTTCAATTGGGTTGTTTGGTTTTTTTCTTATTGAGTTGTATGACCTGTTTGTATATTTTGGAAATTAATCCCTGTCAGTCACATCATTTGCAAATATTTTCTCCCAGTCCATAGATTGTCTTTTCATTTTGTTTATGGTTTCCTTTGCTGCACAAAAGCTTGTGTGATTGGGTCCCATTTGTTTATTTTTGCTTTAATTTCTATTGCCTTGGGAGATTGACCTAAGAAAACTTTGGTACAATTTGTGTCAGAGAATGTTTTGCTTATGTTCTCTTCTAGGACTTTTAAGGTGTCATGTCTTATATGTAAATCTTTAAGCCATTTTGAGTTTATTTTTGTGTATGGTGTGAGGGTGTGTTCTAACTTCATTGATTTACATGCAGCTGTCCAACTTTCCCAACACCACTTGCTGAAGGGACTATCTTTTCTCCATTGTATATTCTTGCCTCCTTTGTCGAAGACTAACTGACTAAAATACTGATGTGTGGGTTTATTTTGGGGCTCTCTATTCTGTTCCATTAAACTATATATCTGTTTTTGTGCCAGTACCATGCTGTTTTGATTACTATAGCTTTGTAGTATTGTCTGCAGTCTGGGAGAGTTATACCTCCTGCTTTGTTCTTTTTCCTCAGGGTTGCTTTGGAAAGTCTGGGTCTTTTATGGTTCCATATATATTTTAGGATTATTTGTTCTAGTTCTGGATAATTTGAGAGGGATCATATTAAATCTATAGATTGCTTTGAGTTCTAAGGCTATTTTAACAATATTAATTCTTCCAATCCAAGAGCGTGGAATATCTTCCCATTTCTTTGAATCATCTTCAATTTCCTTTATTAATGTTTTATAGTTCCCAGCTTATGTCTTTCACCTCCTTGGTCAGGTTTATTCCTAAGTATTTTTTAATGTAATTTTAAAAGGGATTGTTTTACTTACATTCCCTTTCTGATATTTCATTGTTAGTATAAAGAAATGGAACTGACTTCTGTATGTTAATCTTATATTCTGCTACCTTGCTGAATTTGTTTATCAGTTCTAGAAGTTTTTGTGTGGAGGGTTTTCTATATAGAGTATCATGTCATCTGTATATAATGACAGGGTTTTCTATATAGAGTATAGAAAGGTTTTCTATATAGAGTATAGAAAGGTTTTCTATATAGAGTATAGGGTTTTCTATATAGAGTATCATGTCATCTATATATAATGACAATTTTATCTCTTCAGAATGATTTTTTTTGAACTAAGCATTTTGTCAATAGAACTATCTTTAATTGCCTAAAAGTAGATTTAAAAGGCATGGGGCTTGCCTTAGATTTTATTGAAGAGGTAGGGCATAATACTCCTCTAGAGAATGATTTGAAAAGGTGAAAGGGATGCATAAAAATAAAATTGTTTTGACTGTACCCTTGAGTACACTGGCTATTCCAATGTAGTAGATACATTTCTGATGTTAAATTAGCAATACATGCATGTGGATTTAAAACCACTTAAATTTGAATACCTTAATTTCACTTTAAAATGTCTTTTGAAATATTATACTAATATAGCATTGAAATGAAGAAAATATTTTGTGTAAAGAAGATTGCCTGTTCAATGTCATGATTTAGGGAAATCTGCTTATGTGATAATATGCATAGCCCTGATAAAAATCTCATAAAGGACTCAAAAGACTCTTCAGTCAGGGAATGTAAGAAGAATTAGATTCAAACCTAGATTATGAATCACATTTATTATAAATATTTTTCCTACAAAATATTCATAATAAAATTGATAGTGCATCTTACAATTATTGACATTTGAGAACTGATGAAATACGTTGGTGAAAACTTTTTTTTAAAAAAAGTATACCACTTGTAAATAAGTTTCATTAAACAGTAAATCAAAAGTACACAGATTATTAGAAATTAGTAATAATAACAATAAATACCAAAACAGGAAGATTGTAGCTGTAGAGGATGCTTTTATTATTAATAAGAAAGAAAAAAGAACTTGAATTTCAGCATACAGTTTAAGGTATCAAGAAGGGGAAAATAAAACAAGCAAAAAGTAAGTTAAAAATAAAAGAAGTTAAATAAAGATAAAAAGAAGTTAAAGAATAAAAAGAACTATAGTGGATACAGTTAGCTAAGAGTTCTTCTACCTTCAAGAAAACCAGTAGCATAGGGTAGCCTCTCACCTGTTTAATCTATCAAAGATGATAAGAAAAAAAACCCCACAAAAATTCCAAATTAGGAATGAGAGTAGCAGTTTAACTAGAGATTTGGTAGCTATTTAAAAGTAAGAGAATATAAATAACTCCATACTAATAAACATGAACATATTCAACTACCTGTAGAAAAAAAATTGATTACCAAATCAGATTCATAACTTAAAAAACAAAACTGGTTAGTAATCAATGGAAGAATTTTAAAGTGTGTCAAATTATTATCTTCAAATTAGGGACAAAGCATATTTGATCATAAATATAGTCTTTAGGTCACTTCTGTTTCCAGCCATAATGGAGTAACAATGACTCTTCTAAAAAAATAGACAAAATATGGGGAACCATAATGTTCAGACAACTGCACACAAGGCAGTGCAGAACAGTGACTCCTGTGAGAAAGACACAAATCAGGTGAGCCCCATCACTGCCTCAGCTTACTTCCTGGAGAGTTTCTGGCATGCAGTGCAGGGAAAAGGAACCCAGATAGAACCTGGCAGTCTCCTTGACATGAGAAAAGTGTTAAAAATTTGGGGTGGACGAAATGGCCTCAGTTTGCTTGGCAGAGTAACAGAAAGGACAGAACTACTTGTAGAAAAAAGAACTGAACAGAAAAGAGTGAGCTCAGGAGAGTTTCCCATGAATCTTCATCTATATGAATACATCACTGTGAGGAAACTAACCAAAAGCCAGGAGGAAATAAACACTGGAAAGGCAATTTAAGGGGGTAAGGAAAAATAGCATTGGAACAATCGAATAGCCACATGTGGGGGAGAAAAGGAGGTTCCTCAATCCATACCATATCATATACAAAAATGAATTTTTTGATGGATCAAATCAAAAGCTAAAATGATAAAACATCTAGAAGAAAACAGGAAAAATGTTACTGACCATAGTTTTGGCAGAGGATGGATGATGCAAAAGCACAAACTATAAAATAGAAGTTTAAATAAATTGGACTTAATAAAAACAACCAAACAAGCAAACAAACAACAAGTTTTGCTCTTCAAAAAAACACTGTTAGAAAGATATGGCAAGCCAAGGACTGGGAGAAAATACTTGTGAAACATATATCCAACAAAGGACTTATATTTAAAATATATCTTCGACTCATTTTTTTTTTAAATGGGCACAAAAAGTTGAACAAATAATTTCCTATGAAAGATACAGGGATGGCCAATAAGTCTATGAAAAACGCTCAGCTTCATCACTATTTGGGAAATGCAAAATTAAAACCGAAATGAAATGCCACTACCCATACACTACATATATCTTACAAGTGTTAGCAAGGATCTGACACAACTGGAATGCTCACATACTGCTGCTGGGAATCTAAAGCAGTATAATCAGTTTGGAAAACAGTTTGGCAGTTTATTTAGAAGCTATTATTTAGAAGCTCAGTAGTACAAACAAATTGTGATATTCATACAATAGAATATCATTATTCAGCAATAGAAAACCAAGTATGAACAACATGAATGAATCTCAAAATTACTATCTGTGTTAAAGAAACTAGACAGAAAATAAATAATACATAATTTCATTTATATAAAACTCTAGAAAATGCAAAGTAATCCATAATAACAGAAAACAAAGTGTTTGTTACCTGGAGAGGAGAGGGAGGGGAAGAAAACAAGAATTGCAAATGAACAGGGTGAAGCTTTTAGAGGTGGTGTATGGTTATTTTAATTGTGGTGATGATTTCACATGTGTATACATATGTCAAAACTCTTAAACTGTGACAAAACTGAGGACCCTAGAGGGTATTATGCTAAGTAAAATACATATTTAGAGTTTTTTTAAATTTTTCCCCCAGCTTTATTGATGTAAGTGACAAATTAAAATTATATATATTTAAGGTACACAATATGGTGTTTTGATATACATATACATTGTGAAATGATTACCACAGTCAAGCCAATTAATCTATCCATCACCTCACATACTTATACATTTTTGTGATAAGAACATTTAAGATCTGTTCTCTTAGCACGTTTCAAGTATACAATGTACTATTACTAACTACAGCCATCATTCTATACATTAGATCGCCAGAACTCATTCATCCTGAACTGAACCTTTGTACCCATTCTTGCCCTCACAAATGATTTTTGTATATTGATCTTGGATCCTGCAACCTTGCTGAACGTGTTCATTAGCTCTAGTCGTGTTTTTGTTTATTCCTTAGGATTTTCTATATATAAGGTCACATCATCTCCCTTTCAATCTGGATGTCTTTTATTTCTTTCTCTGGCCTGATTGCCCTGGCCAGAAACTCTCTTCCTGACCATAGCCATCTGATAAGCTTCATTAATTGCAGCTGATTGCTCTATCACCTCAACAATGTCCTGGGGCATCAGTTGCTTCACAGACTGGTCCAATTAAAACTGGGTTCTTTTGCAGGGATCTTTTTTTGTTTTGTTTTGTTTTTGGTTTTTGGTTTTTTTAAACATCTTTATTGGAGTATAATTGCTTTACAATGTTAGTTTCTGCTTTATAACAAAGTGAATCAGTTATACATATACATATGTTCCCATATCTCTTCCCTCTTGCGTCTCCCTCCCTCCCACCCTCCCTATCCCACCCCTCTAGGTGGTCACAAAGCACCGAGCTGATCTCCCTGTGCTATGCGGCTGCTTCCCACTAGCTATTTTACGTTTGGTAGTGTATATGTCCATGCCACTCTCTCACTTTGTCACAGCTTACCCTTCCCCCTCCCCATGTCCTCAAGTCCATTCTCTACCTCTGCGTCTTTATTCCTGTCCTGCCCCTAGGTTCATCAGAACCATTTTTTTTTTTTAGATTCCATATATATGTGTTAGCATATGGTATTTGTCTTTCTCTTTCTGACTTACTTCACTCTGTATGACAGACTCTAGGTCCATCCACCTCACTACAAATAACTCAATTTCGTTTCTTTTTATGGCTAATATTCCATTATATATATATGTGCCACATCTTCTTTATCCATTCATCCGATGATGGACACTTAGGTTGCTTCCATCTCCTGGTTATTGTAAATAGAGCTGCAATGAACATTTTGGTACATGACTCTTTTTGAATTATGGTTTTCTCAGGGTATATGCCCAGTAGTGGGATTGCTGGGTCATATGGTAGTTCTATTTGTAGTTTTTTAAGGAACCTCCATACTGTTCTCCATAGTGCCCGTACCAATTCACATTCCCACCAGCAGTGCAAGACTGTTCCCTTTTCTCCACACCCTCTCCAGCATTTATTGTTTCTAGATTTTTTGATGATGGCCATTCTGACTGGTGTGAGATGATATCTCATTGTAGTTTTGACTTGCATTTCTCTAATGATGAATGATGTTGAGCATTCTGTCATGTGTTTGTTGGCAATCTGTATATCTTCTTTGAGGAAATGTCTAGTTAGGTCTTCTAACCATTTTTGGATTGGGTTGTTTTTTTGTTATTGAGCTGCATAAGCTGCTTGTAAATTTTGGAGATTAATCCTTTGTCAGTTGCTTCATTTGCAAATATCTTCTCCCATTCTGAGGGTTGTCTTTTGGTCTTGTTTATGGTTTCCTTTGCTGTGCAAAAGCTTTTAAGTTTCATTAGGTCCTAGAGTTTATTTTTATTGAAGTATAATTGACTTACAATATTATATTAATTTCAGGCATACCACATAGCGATTCAATATTTTTGTACATTATGGAATGATCACCACAATAAGTCTAGTAACCATACAAAGTTGTTATAATATTATTGACTATTTCTATGATGTACATTATATCTCCATGACTTGTTTATTTTATAACTGGAAGTTTGTACCTGTTAATCCTCTTACCCTATTTCACCCATTCCACCCCTCCCTGCTGGTAACCACCAGGTGGTTCTCTGTATCTATGAGTCTGTTTCTGTTTTGTTTGTCTAATTGTTTTGTTTTTTAGATTACACATGTAAGTGAAATCATACAGTATTTGTCTTTCTGTGACTTATTTCACTTTGAATAATACCCTCTGGGTCCCTCCATGTTGTCAGAAATGGCAATATTTTATTTTTTATGGCTGAGTAATATTCCATTGTATATATTCATACCACATCTCCTTTATCCATTTATCTATCAATGCACAGTTAGGTTTCTTCCATATCTTAGCTGCTGTAAATAATGCTGCAGTGAACACTGGGGTGTATATATCTTTTCAAATTAGTGTTTTCATTTTATTCAGAAAAATACCCAGAAATGTAATTGCTGGATCATATGGTAGTGTTTTGAGGAAGCTCCATAGTGTTTACTATAGTGGTTGGACAAATTTACATTCCCACCAACAGTACAGGAAAGTTCCTTTTTCTCCACATTGTCACCAAACTTGTTGTTTTCTGTCTTTTTGAAAATGACCATTCTGATGGGTGTGAGGTGATATATCACTGTGGGTTTGGTTTGCATTTCCCTGATGATTATGATATTGAGCATCTTTTCATGTGCTTGTTGGCTATCTGTATGTCTCCTTGGGAAAAATGTCTATTCAAGGCTTCTGCCATTTTTTAATCAGGTTTTTTTTTGATATTGAGTTATTTGAGTTCTTTATATATTTTGGATATTAACCCCTTATTGGACATATCATTTGCAAATATCTTGCTTTCAATAGGTTGCTTCTTCATTGTGTTGATCATTCTTTTGCTATGCGAAAGCTTTTTATTTTTTGTCTTTCTCAAATTTATTTTTATTGAAGTATAGTTGATTTACAGTGTGTTAGTTTCAGGTGTAAATCAAAGTGATTCAGTTATGCATATATATATATATATTTCATATTCTTTTCCCTTATAGGTTATTAAATAATTAGTATAGTTCCCTGTGCTATACAGTAGGTTCTTGTTGGTTATCTATTTTATATATATAGTAGTATGTATATGTTAATCTCAAACTTCTAATTTATTGCCCCCCCTTTCCCCTTTGGGAAACTTGGTAACAATAAGTTTGTTTTGGGGTCTATTTCTGTTTTGTAAATAAGTTCATTTGTATATTTTTAGATTCCACATAAAAGTGATATCATATGATATTTGTCTTTGTTTGGCTTACTTAGTACGATAATCTCTAGGTCCATCCATGTTGCTGCAAATGGCGTTATTTCATTCTTTTATATGCCTGAGTAATATTCCATTGTGTAAATATACTACATCTTCTTTATCCATTCATCTGTCGATGGACATCTAGGTTGCTTCCATATCTTGGCTGTTGTAAATAGTGCTGCAAAGAACATTGGGGTGCATGTAACTTTTCAAATTATGGTTTTCTCTGGATATATACCCAGGATTGGGATTGTAGGATCATATGGTAGCTCTATTTTTTAGTTTTTTGCAGGAACCTCCATACTGTTCTCCATAGTGGCTGCACCAAGTTACAGTCCCACCAACAGTGTAGGAGGGTTCCCTTTTCTCCACATCCTCTCCAGCATTTATTATTTGTAGACTTTTTGATGATGGCCATTCTGACTGGTGCGAGGTGATACCTCGTTGTAGTTCTGATTTGCACTTCTCTAATAATTAGAGATGTTGAGCATCTTTTCATGTGCCTGTTGACCATCTGTATGTTTTTGGAGAAATGTCTGTTTAGATCTTCTGCCCATTTTTTTTGGTATTGAGTTTTATCAGCTGTTTGTATATTGTGGAGATTAATCCCTTACTGGTCACATCATTTGCAGATATTTTCTCCCATTCTGTAAGTTGTCTTTTCATTTTGTTTATGGTTTCCTTTGATGTGCAAAAGCATTTAAGTTCAGTTAGGCTTAGCTTGATGTCATCCCATTTGTTTACTTTTGCTTTTTTCCACTTGCCTATGGAGACATATCCACAAAAATGTTGCTAAGACCAATGTCAAAGAGCATACTGCCTATGTTTTCCTCTAGTAGTTTTATGTTTTTAAGTCTTACATTTAAGTCTTTAAACCATTCTGAGTTTATTTTTGTCTATAGTGTAAGAAAGTGGTCTAGATTCATTCATTTGCATGTAGCTGTCCAGTTTTCCCAGCACCGTTCATTGAAGAAACTCTTGTCTCTTGTATATTCTTGCCTCCTTTGTCATCAACTTATTGACTATGTAAGTGTGCATTTATTTATGGGCTCTCTGTGATGTTCCATTGATCTATGTGTATGTTTTTGTACCATACTGTTGTGATTACTATTGCTTTGTAGTATAGTTTGAAGTCAGAGAATGTGATACCTCCAGCTTTGTTCTTCTTTCTGAAGATTTCTTTGGATATTTGGTGTCTTTTGTGGTTACATTCAAATTTTAGAATTATTTGTCCTAGTTCTGTGAAAAATGTCATGGGTATTTTGATAGAGATTGCACTGAAGCTGTAGATTGCCTTGAATAATATGGTTATTTTAACAATATTAATTCTTCCAGTCCATGATCACAGTGTATCTGTTTGTTTGTGTCATCTTCAGTTTCTTTGATCAGTGTCTTACAGTTTTCCAAGTACAAGTCTTTTACCTCCTTGGTTAGATTTATTCCTAGGCATTTTATTCTATTTCATGTGATTGATTGTAAATGGGATTGTTTCTTGATTGCTCCTTCTGGTAATACATTGTTTTGTAGAAATGCAACAGATTTTTGTATATTAATTTTCTATCCTGTAACTTTACTGAATTCATTTATTAGTTCTAATAGTTTTCTGGTGGAGTCTTGAGGATTTTCTATATATAGCATCATGTCATCTTCAAATAGTGACAGTTTGACGACTTCCTTTCCAATATGGATGCCTTTTATTTATTTTTCTTTTCTGATTACTGTGGCTAGGACTTCCAGCACTGTGTTGAATAAAAGTGGCCAGAGTGCTCATCCTTGTCTTGTTCCTGATCTTAAAGGAAAAGCTTTTAGCTTTTCACCATTGAGTATGGTGTATGTGGAGTTCATTGTACATCATTTATACCTCATTAAAACAGAAAAAAAACCCCAGTACTTTAAACTTTCCAAGGAATTAATAATTTCATTTCTATATAAACTTTTTTAAAGGATGGACAAATGGGCAGTTCTACTAGTCATTTTTAAGCTAAACAAACAAACATATAGATGCAAACAATCCAAAATACAATTGTGGCACTTAATCTGTTATTTAAGAATAATAAATGCATTTTCATCAAGTAGAATTTACTTCAGGAATACCAGAATGTTTCGGTAAAGCAGTACTTTAATAAAGAAAAAAGTAAATAGGTATAATGATAGATGCTAAGAAGACATTAGGAAAAGTAAATTTCTCATATTCTTAGACAATTTTAAGAAAAACAAATTCCGATCTTAAACTAAAAATTCAACAGTCATTTAAAGCCAAAATATAAAGTCCAGATCAAGATAAAAATACCAGTTATTCAGTCACATGATCCCATAATTTACTGACACTGCATTATTTTAAAAATTTATTATTTCATTCTTAAGGAAAAAAATACGTAAAGTCACTTTTAGGATGACTTTGAACTATTATTTACTTTAAAAAGCAAATGACTTCATTATTTACTTTAAAAAAACAAGTTAATCTAATTTTTTAATTATCTAGTTTCTTTAGAAGTAATAGGGAAGTTTAATAATACAGTTTTATACAAATTACATTTATAAAAATTAATAACTATGGTCTCTTGCATCTATATGAGAGTAAGCGGTGCCAGACTAGCTTTCCCAACATAAACAACTAGACAGTTGGATTAAATACCTGAAACATTTGTTTTAAGACATTAGATTACAGGCAGGACTGTGGACATGAGAAAGCAAATGAACAAAATATGCCTGTGATCTCTCAGGCTTTGTACCTGAAAATACTTTCCAGATACAGTATAGTGAGGACAAACAAAATTGCAGGAGAGACAGACATTGGAATTTGGGGAGAGTTGCTAAGGATGCAGAGGGGAAATTTTGGAGAGGAGCTGCAGAAATCTGCACATGATCTCTACTGATACACTCATCTGACATGTCTTTACAATGGGTACATCTTATTGAAGATAAATTATAACTCAATAAAGTTTAGTTTTAAAATGTAAAACTTTCTTATATACCAACCATACTCTGTTAAGCTCCCTAATAGAGAAATTATAATAACCAAAAAAATCAAAATTCTAGGAATCAATTCTAGATGCGCAATATAGAATCTCTTTGATGAAATATACCAAAGAGTTTTGTAGAATATAAAAGATGATTTGAATAAATGAAAACATATACCATTTTTTTCTAATCTCAATGTACATAATCAATAGAACTTATGTAAAAAATACAATATTTGTTCCACTTTAAGTAAGAACTGATTTCGTATATGAAAGAAGTCTTCTTATTTTCAGGTTGTTTTGCAAATTTACATTAACCAATACCCGCTACAGACAAATTACCTTTCCAAAATATACCTAAAAGGGCTCTTTACAGGGTTTGTCTTTTGTAATAGGGTTTAGGTATATTAACTGAACATGATACTGTAATTAAAAATGAACATTGATATGGCGAAGGCTTAGAAATCACAAAATTTTTGACAGTTCATGGAAATTGAGTGTATAATTTCATATTTTAATCATTATGTAGCTTATAAATTATATTATTCAGAAGTTTAATAAAAAGGCTAAGAGACTAATAAAAGCTAAGAAACAAAAATGATGTACATTATGGCAAATTGTTTATAATATATAAGTACTGCTACTCCTACCCCCTTTCCTTATTTGACATCAATCCCTTGCCTTAAACCCAGCTTGGGTTTAGTCTTTTGAGTGAGCCTTTCACAAATAACTGCATCTTAAATTTCATCAAGCCAATAATAGTAAATCTTTTAAAATAGTTCTAGTTTCATAGCTCAAATGTGTTTCTAATTTGAAATTTCAAGCAGAGAACAGAAATAATGTATTGATCTCTGGTCCCATGCAGGTGTTTCATAGCTAATAGTAAGACTGCATTAAAAGAAATAACCTTAATATTTTATTACTCAAAGTTAAGTGAAAACAAATATTAAATTTTTAGTGCATTACAGGTATCCCTCTTTATCACATATCAATGCTGTGTCTATATGAGAGGTCAGCACCAAAATGAGACAGTTGAACTGCTTCCTAAGAGAAGTAACAGTGTTAAGATCTAGCAAATGAGGCAGAGAGAGATGAGGTCTGTGTTGAGACATTGGGAGACTTCAACTCCTATCAAGGAGAAGTAAAAACATAGATAATTTCAAGATAAAAAATGGGGGATAATCAAAAAAGAACAAATAGACTGGTTCTAGGTCAATGTACCTAGACCAGAAAGAAAAATTTCCAATGGCATAATTTTGTTAAGGCTTTTAGAAGGCCCAAAACTTCCTTCTTTGAATAATTCCACCCTATATAAATAAACCACCCTTTGAACACACTTCTAACTAGGTTATTTGCTTGTGTCTCTATCCTATTGGAATAACTGTAAACATGAGATAGTAAAAAAGGAAAACAATTCATAACTCAAAGATCAATTCCAGTGTTTTGTCAGTGCTGGTTTCTTAAAGGGGTGTAGGTATTACTTAAATAAAAATCTGGAATGAGAAATTAATAGTGTTCATAATCTATGATAGAAAATACCATATTTAGTCCTCAGGAATTGGGAAACTTTATTCGTATGCATAGAAGCTTTTGTTTTATAGAAGGATTCAGGTGGTGCTTTCAGTGGGCAATTTCATCTGTGGGCAATAAAAGAGGATGATATAAGAAGTGATATGGCATTTATTTGCATATCTGCCATATGTACTGAGCTTGAACCCTCTTGGTTGAGGGTCAAAAATTATTAGAACTAATCAAAAGTTCTGCATTTGCGATCTAGGGCACAAATATTCTACCACATTTCTCAGGATTCAATGAATGACCGAGTTGTTGAGTAGGCACTTATATCTATCTCTATATGGAACCCAGGTTGGGCACCAGGAAGAAAGGAAGCTTTGAAAACATGGAGAGCTAAAACAAGAATCATTGATGAGAAAGGAAGATGATGAAGACTTTTCTGAATGGCCTTTCACGTATAAGATACAGAAGAGTAGGAGCTACAGCAGGAGAGAAAATATCGCTCGTGAGGTATAAAATAGCTTAGTGCATCAAGGAACTGAAAGAACCATTTTGGCTGGAGCAGAGTGAGGACATAAATTCCATGAAATGAGACATAAGAGGTGGGCAGGAGTCAGATTATGCAGGCCTTGTGGAAATTGTTGAGGGTAGGTGCAATGCACAATAATGAATTATTTACAGAAGTCTGAGGCTTACAGATACAAGCAGGAAAAAACATTATTTTCCTTTGTATCTTCTGCACTATATATACACACCTAATGGAAATGCTTATTCATCTTGGTCAATTACATACTTTGCTCTTCTGAAAAGTATAATAGTTGAGGACTTCTTAATTAAACAAACTCTATTATATTTGCCTTATTTTAGATATTGCCTGATATACCTATAGGGCATTCAGAATTATCAATGTAGGTATAATTTTACCACACTTCAAATTAAAGAAGTAAAGCTCTCACTGTTTGCAGATGACATGATACTATACATAGAGAATCCTAAAGATGTTACCAGAAAACTACTAGAGCTAATCAATGAATTTGGTAAAGTTGCAGGATACAAAATTAATGCACAGAAATCTCTCTCTGGCATTCCTATACATTAATGATGAAAAATCTGAAAGAGAAATTAAGGAAACACTCCCATTTACCATTGCAACCAGAAGAATAAAATACCTAGGAATAAACCTACCTAAGGAAACGAAAGACCTGTATGCAGAAAACTATGAGACACTGATGAAAGAAATTAAAGATGATACAAACAGATGGAGAAATATACGAAGAATCAACATTGTGGAAATGACTCTACTACCCAAAGCAGTCTACAGATTCAATGCAATCCCTATCAAATTACCAATGGCATTTTTCACAGAACTAGAACAAAAATTTCACAATTTGTATGGAAACACAAAAGACCCCAAATAGCCAAAGCAATCTTGAGAAAGAAAAACGGAGCTGGAGGAATCAGGCTCCCTGACTTTAGACTATACTACAAAGCTACCGTAATCAAGACAGTTTGGTACTGGCACAAAAACAGAAATGTAGATCAATGGAACAGGATAGAAAGCCCAGAGGTAAACCCACGCACATATGGTCACCTTATCTTTGCTAAAGAGGCAAGAATATACAATGGAGAAAAGACAGCCTCTTCAATAAGTGGTGCTGAGAAAACTGGACAGCTACATGTAACAGAATGAAATTAGAACACTCCCAAACACCATACACAAAAATAAACTCAAAATGGATTAAAGACCTAAATGTAACACCAGACAGTATAAAACTCTTAGAGGAAAACATAGGCAGAACACTCTATGACATAAATCACAGCAAGATCCTTTTTGACCCACCTGCTAGAGAAATGGAAATAAAAACAAAAATAAACAAATGGGACCTAATGAAACTTAAAAGCTTTTGCACAGCAAAGGAAACCATAAGCAAGATGAAAAGACAACCCTCAGAATGGGAGAAAATATTTGCAAATGAAGTAACTGACAAAGGATTAATCTCCAAAATTTACAAGCAGTTCATGCAGCTCAATATCAAAAAAAGAAACAACCCAATCCAAAAATGGGCAGAAGACCTAAAGAGACATTTCGCCAAAGAAGATATACAGATTGCCAACAAACACATGAAAAGCTGCTCAACATCACTAATCATTAGAGAAATGCAAATCAAAATTACAATGAAGTATCACTTCACACCAGTCAGAATGGCCATCATCAAAAACTCTACAAACAATAACTGCTAGAGAGCGTGTGGAGAAAAGTGAACCCTCTTGCACTGTTGGTGGGAATGTAAATTGATACAGCCACTATGGAGAACAGTATGGAGGTTCCTTAAAAAACTACAAATAGAACTACCATATGACCCAGCAATCCCACTTCTGGGCATATACCCTGAGAAAACCATAATTCAAAAAGTCATGTACCACAATGTTCTTTGCAGCTCTATTTACAATAGCCAGGACATGGAAGCAACCTTAGTGTCCATCGACAGATGAATGGATAAAGAAGATGTGGCACATATATACAATGGAATATTATTCAGCCATAAAAAGAAATGAAATTGAGTTATTTGTAATGAGGTGGGTGGACCTAGAGTCTGTCATACAGAGTGAAGTATGTCAGAAAGAGAAAAACAAATACCATATGCTAACACATATATATGGAATCTAAAAGAAAGGAAAAAAAGGTTATGAAGAACCTAGGGACAGGATGGGAATAAAGACACAGACCTACTAGAGACTGGACTTGAGGTCACGGGCAGGGGGAAGGGTAAGCTGGGACAAAGTGAGAGAGTGGCATGGACATATATACACTACCAAATGTAAAATCAATAGCTAGTGGGAAGCAGCCGCAAAGCACAGGGAGATCAGCTTGGTGCTTTGTGACCATCTAGAGGGGTGGGATAGGGAGGGTCGGAGGGAGACACAAGAGGGAAGAGATATGAGGATATATGTATATGTATAGCTGATTCACTTTGTTATAAAGTAGAAACTAACACACCATTGTAAAGCAATTATACTCCAATAAAGATGTTAAGAAAAACAAACACAAAAAACAAAACAAAAAAATTTAAAAATAAAATAAAAATTAAAAAAAATAATTTTTGAGGAAAATAAAATAAAAATAAATTTTACCATAATTTTAATTAAATATCAAATATATAAATATCTATCATTGTAACTTCTATCAAATGTTATTTCTCCTTATAATCATTCAAATTCCAATGGGCCTTTTGTGTTTTATGATTTAATAAACCATACTAAAATGTGTATCCTAGTTATACACTTTACCTAATTCATCAGTGCACAAAGTACAAGTGTCCTTCAATAGTTAGACAATTATAGCACAGTCTCAAATTTATAGCCAAATATCTACAATTTAAGGAAAGCAGTCCTTTACAATGTGTAATGTTAATCATGCATGAGAATGCTTACAGAGGGCTGAACTATTAAAATTTGTTTCATGTCAGCCCATTAAATGTGTTTCCTTGGTTGAATAGGCAAAGCAACCCATAGAAGAGAACAAAACAGAATAAGGAAATAAAACATCTTGAAATAATTGTTTGACAATAATCTTATAGTATTAACTTCTGTGCTCTACAATGTGATTTTTGTTGTCATATTTTTCTGTAGTCTATCACTAGAGGAAATGTTATGAATTACAATTTTATAGTACTGTTTCAAGTTTATAGAATATCTGCAGGATATGTACTTCATAAGCGTAAGTAGTATATTTTTCTTAAACAGATAAATGTGTTTAAATATATACATTTTACTACTTTCAAACACATACAAACCTAAATATACAATTCAAAATTAATAATTGTTTTGCTTAGTTTTTCTAATACTCTCTTAGGATGGTAGAACATTCATACTTGAAGTAATTTAAGAAATTAATCCAATACTCACATTTTATCAATTAATAAACTATAATCCATAGAAATTAAATAATTTGTCTAATATTATATATTAATCAACTTGCCTATCCTGTGTCAAACACCCAGTTATTTTTTATTTTATGGTTTTCTGCACATACCCCATTCTTCCCCACCCACTTTTCTTTCCTCTCTGCTCTTTACACAGTGAAGTACGTAGCAAAAAGAAATGTCTTAAAAGATAAATGTGATACAAATATTTCTTGCCATAGTCAAGATATTTAAGACATTAAATATTTAAGATATTTGATTTTAGAAAGGAATATGGAGGTAGTTCTATAAGTATATCATCCAAATATATAGGTAATTTGAAATTGCAAATATTTGCCAAGAAACCATATTTTCATTATTTATCAAAAAATTAAGATGTCCTTAATGTGAGAGGCACTATGTATTTTTCTGGGGATATAAAGGGCAACAAGATAGACATGTTCACTACAGAGTTTATATTAAATGAAGGAGACAAAATAAGTTAAAATTCACTTAAAATTCTGTATTGTAGTCAATACTGTTTGTGGGCACGGGGTGGTGGAAAGGTTTGTGGATACTGACTAGAAAATTAGGAACAATTGGCAAGGCCTTCTTTCTACAGGCTGCTCAGAGAAGCTCTCTCCAAAAGGTGTGTTTTAATGTGAGGCCGAGGACAAATGAACCATGTGAAATGGGGTCAAGAGTGATTTAAGCAGAGGGAAGGGCTTGAGTTACAGACAGGGGGAAGCCTTGGACATGTTTGATGACCTACTATTGTCCAGTGCATTTGAAAAGTAGGAAGCAGAAGAGACAGCATCAATGGAAGAGGTACAGAGAACTCATATCAGTACCAGTAGTTTCCTCAAACACCCAATTTTTTTCTTTCCTCAGGCTTATGTTAGGGTAGCCTCCCTAATTCCTCAGAGAGGACCAGAAATAGGAGCCACCACTGTCAATTACTCTTACTATGACTAAGTTGTTTAAATTTTATGCAACTTAAATTTTAAATTGTGTAATTGTTTACAATTTAAAATATGTGGAACATTTGCAATTTTATTTGATCCTCATATCAACTTTCAGAGGCAGCCAGATCGGGACTTCAAAGTGGCATTTACACACAGTTAGCTCAAGTTTAGGGTGCAAATTTTATCATTATGTATTTTTGTTGTCCATTTAACAACACTGGTCTGGTCAGCCCCTTGTGTTTTTGTATTCTGTTTTCATTTTTTAGTTTAAAATCCCCTTGATTGTAGTGTACAGAGATTTCTACCTTGGGGAGAATCCCTGGTGTCATCAAATATCCTTTGGGTATACAGTTTTCAATTGTCATATATGTTTATGTCAGCTGTTTTGGGGACTTTTCCTGACTCTCACATGAAAAATCATTTTTATCTCAGATAAACTCTTCAGATTCTATAAAATTCCCTTGGTTTTACTTTGGAAAGAAAATTCGTGAAATATTCAGTCATATTCTTAGCTGTTCTCTTAGACTCTTCAGGGTGTATGTCCAGAGGGACTCCCCCAGCACAGAGGAATTACTCATTTGGGACCAATGAATGGTGAAGCCCATGATTTTCAGCCTGGCACTATGCAGGGGATTCTGTGCTAACACTAGATTCTTCGTTATAATATCTCCCCAAGAATTTACAAAATAGCAAAGTCCAGGAATTACCCTAGTATTTCATAAGTTCTTATATTAATATGAAAAGTAAACAGATAACAATAGTAGAGTCATGTAAGAAAACAAGAACCTTTTGACCTTCCCCATGGTGTTATAATATACCTGGATTTGCTAAGTAGAAGAAGGTTATTTTCCTTTATGTTTTTATTCCTACAATTCTGTTTTCCATCAGATGTAAGTAGAACCCTGGAATACATACATACATTTACTGTCTAGATAAGGCCAGTTTATACACATTGATTTATTAATTTAAACTCTTTTGTGCACCTTCTATTGTGAGTACTATTCTAGGTGCTGGGATTACAAAGAAAGATTTATAAAGAAGACAGATCAGAGAATTTGTGCTAGAGGAAAAGATAGATAATTAAAACATGCAAGTAATATAGCCAAATAAGCAACTCTTAAATTAGAATACAGTAAATGCTGCAATGGTCGTATGCACAGGGTAATCTTGAATCACACAAGAGGTGCCCTTGACTAGACTCTAAGTTAAATCCTGACGTATGAGTGCAGTGGACTGAATTGAATATTTGTGTCCCCCCCCCAGAATTCATATGTTAAAATCTTAATCCCCAATGTTACAGTATTTGAAGGTGGAGGCTTTCTGAGCTAATTAGGTGTGAGGGTGGAGCCCTCCTGAATAGGATTAGTGTCTCCATAAACGGGGCCCCAGAGAGCTCTCTGACCCTCTTTCTGCCAATGTGAAGATACAGTAGAATCACAGTCTATATTCCAGAAGAGGGGTCTTACTGGAACGCAACCATGCTGTCACCCTGATCTTGGACTACCAGCCTCCAAAACTGAGAAATAAATTTCTGTTGTTTACAAGCCTCCTAGTCTATGGCACTGTGTTGTAGCAGCCCAAACTAAGACAACAAGTAATAGGTTAAAATTAAGTCTCAGAAATTAAAGCACTTGTTAGATTTTATATTAGGAAATCGTATTAATAAACCAGAGATATTATATAAGCAGTAAAATTTCAGGAATTAGATTATCCAAGGACAATTTAATAACATACAACTATTATCTCAGCATCAGTTACTGTCAAAAACAATACGATGTTGTATCCTTGCTCTATTACAGACTTTCAGTTATAAAAAAGAAACTTGTCTACATTGGTATGCAAGCATCTCTTATCAAACTTTATAGTAAAACAACTTTTACGTTTGTTTTATTCTCTCAAAGATGCACAGAATAGGTCTCTCTTTTTGTAGTCTTAAAAAAAAAAAAAAGATAAGGCAACCTGAACTTGCTGCTGTATTAATTTTCTAAATTTGACTTTGAAGGCAAAACCCAGAATGTGGCTTTTTGTCTCCAGAGTGCTCAAGGTCCAATTACCCTCTCTCTCTCACCCCATAAACCTGTATCTCTCTGTGTTATTTTCCAAGACAGCTCTAGAGATCACAGTATGTATCTTCAACCTATCACAGGCCAAATACTTAGAGTTAATAGTCTCCTACAGCACACAAAATGTAAGAACGTTGCAAGTCTGTCTTTTATGCTATTATTGTCATATCTATTACATCTACATAAGTTATATGCCACACAATGTTGCACTAATATTTCTTTATACATTATATTTACCAAAATACTTACTAGTTCTGGTAACTTCAATACTGTCCTATAGATCTGGTGGTATTTCTCTTTAGCCTGAATGGAAATATTCCTTTTCTTCCTGCCTCCATTGTCACTGGTGAGAAGTCAGCATCACCTATATTGTTGTCTCCCTGTATGTAATGTGTTGCTATTAAGCACATCCAGTCCATTTTTTATTTCAGTTATTAGAATTTCAGTGCTAGAATTATGACTTTGGTTTTTTAATTCTATTTTTTCTTCTGAGAATTCTATTTATATTTATGAATTATACATATAATTTTAAATTCCTTGAATATATTTATAATAATGGCTACCTGGGTACCCTCTGTTTTGATTTCTATTGACTGCCTTTTTTTCCTAGAATATAGGTCACTTTTTATTTTTCTTTGCATGTCTGAGAACTGAACATTATGAGTGATATCTGTAAGGAATCTGTATTCTATTCTGTTCCTACGGAGTGAATTTTGTTTTCTCAGGCAGTTAACTTGGCCTGTACCCATACTCCAATCTCTGTCTTTTTATACTAGACAGCAGCTAAAGTTTCTGCACAGTTCTTTCAGCTTCTAGTTGCTACATTTTTCTAACCTTCGGGGTTCCCCTCAAGCATTTACAGATTAGCAGACAGCCACAGAGCTGTGTGAATTTTGAATGGAGATATGGGGGCTGGTCCTGTTTGTGACTTCCTCTTTAGCTTTCCCTCCTAGCTTTCTCCTCCTCTTCTAGCCACTAACTCAGTCCTCTGCCCTCAAACCAGTGAGCCTACAGCTTTCTGCCCTCAGAGCTGAACTTGATTAGGGAGACTCTGACAAAAAGTCACGAACAGAATACCTGCAGCATTTCATCACTGAATGGTAGACGCCTCTCCAGTTTCTGCCTGCAATCTGCATTTGCCAGTAGTTTCAAATTTCAAATAGGTTTGTTTTTATGATTTTATTTCCCCCTGTGAGAATGCTGGTACTAACAAGCTATTCTGCCATTACCCTAGAGACTCTTTTTATAAATTGTATTATTTTTCAGATAATTGTATATTTTTCAGATAATTAATTGAATGATGTGAATTTATTAATGATGAATCTCTGTTTTATTTATATAATCAGTTAATATTTATCTAGTCTTATTTTTTGTTGTTGTTTGCCTGTGCCTTTCTGGGTGCTGTTAGCATCTTTTGCTCAGTGTTTCAGATTAATAGCTATTTGGTGTAAATGTAACTACCAGTTTAGTTATTTGGCTTCTCTACTATAGTTAGGAGAGAAACTAAAGTTATAAGTAATCTCAGCAGTAAACTTTATATGTGTGCCTTTTGTGTATGTGTACATTTTTACCTGGGCCAAGGTTGCTGTGTTCAGCTCTCTGCATAGATTAGTCTATAATAAAGAAACACGTAGTAACCCCAGCTTCCTCCCTAGAGCTGGCATCCATCATATCAGGAATAAACTCCCCCTGCCCTGCTGACTTCCTGCTTGGATTAGCTATATTTTCATCACCTACAAGATTTCCTCATGTCAGCATAACAGTCAATCCTCAGTCCCATGCCCCAGTTCAAAGAAAACACTGATCTGATATCTGTCTCTATAGTTTTGAGTTTTCTAGGAATTACATTTAAATAAAACTGTGCAATATGTGATCTTGTGTCTAGATTCTTTCACTTAAAATATTTTTGACAATCATTCATGCTGCTGGATGGGTCAGTTGTCTCATCCTTTTTATTCCTGGGTAGTATTCCATAATACGTATATACTACATTCAGTAGTTAATGGATATTTGGAGTTTTCCGGTTCTTTTTTTGTTTGTTTTTTGGTTTGTTTTTAGTATATTGTTCATGTTTTTAAATGTTGTATATTCAAGGTGGTAAAAAGATGCCCGTGCTGTATTTGCGGTATGATACATTATCTTCCTTTACCTCCCCAAATTATAAGGATTTGTGTGTGATTTTAATTTTTTTCTACTTATTTCCCAGTAGTAATACAAACTCTGAAGAGATTTAATAGTATAAGTATATTCAATTTCTGTAGGAATCATTTCCCCCCAAGAAGAATTATTATAAGATTACTTGTTTGTATGTTTGTTTTAATATTTCAATACTTCCACCCTTTAGACTTTGTGACAAGAGGAAGCTACTATGCTGCTGTTTCTTGGAAATCCTTAGTTTAGGTTTCCCCCAAATTTGATTGCAAAAACTCTGCGTATCAATATCTTAGTTTTCTATAAAAGTATATAGCTCACAGTCTAAGTCTTTTACAATAACACAAAAAACATGACATTCAAATAATTAATTACTATCACTAACACATTATGCCTGAAAGGTCTAGCTTACACTACTGGCCATTAACTTGGTACTACATACCTTCTTTCATCTGTCAAACAAACAATGGTTTGCTGATGAAAAGGTACATCAAAGTGGAGGTCAGCAGTTCCAGGAAACCTTCTCATCCAATTTTCCAGCTTTGGAGGAGCAACTCTAGAAGCCACTTTTTATCTCATTTTCATATTTTCTAGCTCAAAGGGCCAGCGATAATTAACATTTGAATAGAATTGCCCCAGATGGAAACCACTATAAAGAACACAAACAGAACTATTCCTTTATGTTGATCATCAAAATTTAAAATAAGTCACTTACATATTAATCAAGTGACATACAAATTGAAGGAAAATAGAGCCTAGATTTTTTTATGATTCAAGACCCACTTATGATGAGTTTGTGGGCTTCACCTATGTTTTGATTTTAAAATAATCTCTGAAATCACTGTAACATTCAATAACATATAAAACTTATAATTTGTGTACATTTATTTATTAAAGTACCATTTCTTGGGATAGCCAAAGCTCTAGTCAGTTATACTAATTCATTCCAAGACTCAATTCTGTATCACAAAACAAAACCATATACAAAAGATGTTGTACGTATATTATATAAATTATATATATTGTACATATATATAGTACATATACATATATTTTATATATATATAAGAGAGGCGACTGCAGGTGGGATTTTGCAATTGAAACATATACCCTACTTACAATATTATGTAAAATTTTCTCTAGAAGCAGGATGTAATTAAAGTGTGAAATGTTAGTAAGGTCCAATAACTTATGTGTTTTCTTTTACCCCACCTGATCCTATTTGATGTAGAGACCTGACCATAGTGTTTTTCTTTTAGGGTTCTAAAAAGAGGTTGCCAGTACTTTTCTTATATTTAAAAGTTACTATAAGTAATATGTCTTTGCATAGTAGTCTTTCAACAGAAAAACTAAAACATTCTCAAATACAATCTTACTATTGTATTGTAGCACTGAAAACAAAATGAAATATCATTTACACTCAGTTACATACAGTAGCATAGTTCCTGCTTCTCAAAATTCCTCCCTGCAACCCAAAACAGTTTAGACCACACAAATCATCCTATTTGTCCCATTGTGCCTAGTTTTTGCAGTTATTCTGCTCTGGCAAATAATTTTTTAATATTTTTCAATCTCAAGTGTTTATTTGACCCTTAAAGAAAATGTAAGTAAAGGTAGGGGGAAATATACTAGTCATATCATTTAGATATAGTGAGGATGAATAAGGACTTTTAAGTAGTTTCCTCCTTTTTCTTATACTGAGAAATAACTGATGAGTATGAGAAAGTAAGAGGAATACATTATTCTGGCAATAGGTAGAATTTAAGGTGTGCAAAAACATTTTTTGCCTCATTTTACTTTACCCCACACCTCAGCCTAAGCTCATGCAACCCCACAGATCATTCTACCCCATATTCCCCTTGTTTTTTTCAGTAACTGTGGAAGATATTCAAAACTGCTTACTCATTTCCAACCCCTTGCAATATTTCCCCCTGCAAGTTAGAGGCTAGAAAATTAAAGCTGCCTTTTCTATAATCCCTCACAGCTTATCACCTGCAGGTGGCCTACCTTCCACCAAACAAATGATCATCCGTGAGCTTGTGCAGGAGTAAGGGAAAGTTGAGGGGTGTGCCGTGAGTAGGTTTGTAAAGCCTTGGCATAGAAGTGCACACATTCCTTCCACATATATTTTATTAGCCCACATTTTATTAGCCAAAGCAAGTCACATGCCTGCCTTAATTAGTTGCATGAAGTATAATTGCACCAAGGCAGGGGAGCAAATATGGAGAACAATGATATAGTACTTTAGCAGGGGAATGGCATGATCTTCTTATTTATATTAGGGAATGGATTGTAGGGAGGCAAGAATGGAAGAATGAAACCAGGAGATTTTTTCAGATGGCCATGCAAGATATGATTGTGACTTATATAGAGCAGATGGAGATGGAGGGAATTTAACACATTTGGGTGTTTGTTTTGGTGGTGGCATCAACCTGACTTGCTGATGGATTAGATGTGAAAGACCAAGGAAAAGGATAATTCAAAGATGTGACCCCTAAATTTTTATTTCATCAACTATTATTAGCAGTAACCCAAGAAAAGGTAGAATCCAGGAAAGATGATTCACTATGGAAGAGAATTAAATGAAATGTGATAGGAGC
The DNA here is from genome assembly GCF_963455315.2 of Globicephala melas. Classification (NCBI taxonomy): domain Eukaryota; kingdom Metazoa; phylum Chordata; class Mammalia; order Artiodactyla; family Delphinidae; genus Globicephala; species Globicephala melas. Next base: position 30,358,884 of record NC_083319.1, read on the forward strand.
AGATGAGTCTACAAATGTCTTCCAAAGCACTAAGGAATATATAAGACCTATGCTGTATAAAGTGAACCATGGCCAAAAATATGAAGATTTTACAAAGATATTATAATGCTGATAACAAAACTTAAAGAAGAAAACATAAAAGGGGGGATATAACTATAACTTGAGGTAGATTTATTTGAAAAATCTAAATTTCTACTAGCAGATTCCAAAGGACTTTAAAATAATAATGTACAATGACCTAATACTGTCTAATCCAAGAATGCAGGCGTGGTTCAAAGTTTAGGAAATCTCTAATATAATAATCACATAAGTAGGTCAAGAGAGAATATAAATCATATCAGCTCTTAACTCTCTTTGTCCTATAAGTTTACCAAGGCTTTTTTCCTTGGAATTTTTCCCCCCAATTTTGCCTGATAAGGCTGTTTTCTAACAGCCTTATTGAATTTCAATGAAATTCAATAACTTTTCACTCAATTTTCCCCAAAGTCTCTAGTGAGTATTTTATATCTCAGTGATCTCCAATCTAATTGTCTCTCAGCTTAATGGGCCCCAAATTTCTCCATGCAGGATTAATTGCTTCCACAGACAAGGCAGTAAGTGTTTTTAGGTTGTTTCATTTAACATTTCTAACGTCTTTATTCGCTATCAATAGTGGATGAAAAACCTGGAGATAAATACATATTGTAAACATGGAAGGCATACGTGCATATGCCTATGTACATAAAACTAATTGAAGCTATTTATTTTTCATTTATTCACACATTCATTCACTCCCATTTACTTACTCACACACTCAACAAATATTTATGGTGTTCCTAATATGTTCCAAACACTGTGATAGGTTCTAGGAGTGAAATTTCTTTCTGCGAGTGAAGAATATCTTAAAATCTATACATCTGAACATAGGAAGATATATTTAATTTTTTTAAAGGCTCAAATTAACTGGAAACAAACAAATCATAAGACATTGTGATTCCTAGGTATATCAATAGAGCAATAGAATATGGGATGTTATAAGTTAGCCAAGTGTTTGGCTGATAAATTGTTATGTGGACCACATAAGCACAATATGGATATATTATGCTATAGTAGAAAACAGACAACAGACAACTTGTCTAATTTATCTTTGTATCAATTGGGGCTCCATCAAGAAACAGATGGCTCAAACTTCAATTACATTAATTCATGGAGGGACTAATAAAGGGACTAATTTTAAAGATATAAGAAGGATATACGGAAAACACAAGCTATACTGTAGTCCCTCTTGACCTAGGGACAGCATGGTTGTTACCAGCCCTAGATCCAAGAGATATAGACAGAGGACTCTTAGAAGAGTCTTGAAGAAAGGACTGCAGAGGGAAGCAGCCATCCTAAGACAACCCAACAGGGAGGAGCTCTGGGGAAAAAAATACCCATATTTCACTTTCATTTTACTCCTCACCAACCTCCCGCTGGGCTCCCCATTAGCCAAACTAGTTAGCTGCTAGAACAAAAGTCGATATAGTCACTAGAGATTAGTTATCCTAAGGCAGAGAAGAAGAGGGAGTAGGCCTGGAGGGGGTGAAATGTGGCGAAAGGCGGGGGGAAGAATTTCCACCAAGGTCTTCTCAGATATGATATAAATTTATAAAAATTAAACTTATAACTAAATACTATGATTATATTATCACAGTCATGAGTTATACAGTTGAAAACTCATAGAGTTTTTATGTTATAATAAACTAATAACTCCCCAACCAGAACTTATATGGCATTCTACTGTAATTAGAGTATTCTGCTCCCTCACACCTCCCAATCAATAGTGGGAGGTACCGCACTATAGAATTACCTTGACAGCTGTAAGAATTCCAGAGTGAATACATTTCCCAGTCATCTTTGCTTCTACCTTTCCTTGAGACAGGAATGGTTCTTACCTGCCACCAGAATCAGCAGCCATGCAAACAACCTAGAGACCTTTTTTATGAAAGCAATTGACAGAGAGAAAAGTTGCCTCAGAGAAGCAGCCCTGTCTCTGCTGCTAATGCTAAAGAAAGTAAACGCCTAGGCTGTCTATGCAACATGCTAGGACTGAGCGACCTGTTCTACTTGTTGCCATTAGCATAACTGTAGATCCTGCCCAGGTTGGAATGATTCTTCAGAGTGCTGAGGAGATAATCATCCACAGCCTGTGCTCTCCAGCCAAGAATGTCACCCACAAAAAATGATTGAGGTTCATATCACAGCTCATTTTTATTCCTTTTCAGATCCATTAACATTTAACTCATTGATTGACATTGTTGGATTTCTCCACCATTTTATAGTTTACGTTTATTAGACTTCTCTTTTGAAAACAATAATAGCTACTTTATTTGAAGGATTTAGTATTGCTCTAGAGACTTGCCAAATGTAACTTGAAGAGTCAAAAATCCTGTCTCTCATTTTCTCCTTATTCATGCATTTGCTTACAAGAGTTATGCCTTATGCTTTTGCTTTACGCCAAGCACTGAGATCTTAGAATACTAAGAAAGGCAGACTTACAGAGAGAAACAAACAAAAACCTCTAATAGAGGTTTACCTCACTTATTACTAACATGCCAGTGGTATCCCTGGTTAGCCTGGCGAGAAGTGAAGGAGAAGAAGTATGTCCATGGAGTTTTCACTTTGAAAATGACAGATTAATTGAATCCTGAAGTATAACATAAAAAGAATCAGAGATGGAAAGGGGAAAAGTAGAAGGTAGTGGACTTCTTAGGCAGGACAGTAGATCATGAAGGACCCCTTATGTCATTAATATTGAACACTTTAAATTTTATTGATTGTTGTAAATGCATTAATGAAAATAATGGAAACATTATAAAGTATTGAAGGTTGCAAGATATATTATCAAACCATTCCAGATGGATAAAATAGTAATTTTATGTGCTACAAATGGGAAAATGCTAATAAGAGCAACTGAATTTCCTTGAGCCAAATCATTAATAAAGCTCTGCAAGCAAGATTTAAATATATTGTTCTAATGATGCTGATTAGCTTTAGCTTTGTAGGAAAATCTGAGACGTAAACAGTCTAAATAAATTGCCCAAAGTACTTTAGTTTGCTCTTGTTAGAGCCCTGACCCAAAGCTATATATTTCTGCTTTCTAAGGCCAACATGAGTAAAAAACTTGGGATAAACTCACTTTTCCTTTATGTATGGTGACCTATTTCATGTTTTGTAAAATATAGTAAGCTGCTAAATTAGGGAAAAAATTAAAAGCTAATGCTGAATTCTGTTAATGAGAAATAATTTATTCTTCCCTCTTAATAAATCAATTTTTACTCTGAAGCATGAAAGTTAATCAGGTTTATCATGGTATGCCTATATGGGCTGTTATTAACAGTCGTAAAATTATCAGGACACAGCCCTTGACTTGATAACCTGGCGTGAACAAATTTCCAAAGGTTGATTTTTATGGTGCATACATTAGTATTCCCATTCATTTGTTCTCAGTTGGTTGACTGCTAATTCCAAGCAAAGGAGAAAAAAGAAATTCTTAAAGCTACTTTTTTTTCCTAAAATAATATAGCTTTTGGTAACATTACGTTAGGATGATGGAAGTATCTGTGGTAATTTATACATTCCATAAACATTGTTTGGATTCAAAGCAATTTTTATCACCAGTTAAAGATATTGTTTAATGGAAAGATGAATTAATTGCTTATTTTGACTTGCTTTTTAGAATCAAAATAAACCTTTCCTATTTCTGAACATAAAAAATTTGCTTCCCAAAATCTACAAACAATAAATTCTGGAGATGGTGTAGAGGAAAGGGAACCCTCCTACACTGTTGGTGGGAATGTAAATTGGTGCAGCCACTGTGGAGAACAGTATGGAGGTTCCTTAAAAAACTAAAAATAGAGCTACCATATGACCCAGCAAGCCCACTTCTAGGCACATATCCAGAGAAAACCATAATTCAATAGGATGCATGTGCCCTGATGTTCATTGAAGCACTGTTTACAATAGCCAGGACATGGAAGCAACCTAAATGTCTATCAACAGAGGAATGGATAAAGAAGATGTGGTGTATATATATATATATATATATATATATATATATATATATATATACACAGTGGAATATTACTCAGCCATAAAAAGGAATGAAATAGTGCCATTTGCAGAATGTGGATAGACCTAGAGATTGTCATACATAGTAAAATAAGTCAGAAAGAGAAAAGCAAATATCATATAATATCACTTATATGTGGAATCTAGAAAAATGTACAGATGAACTTATTGGCAAAGCAGAAATCAAGTCACAGATGTCGAGAACAAACTTATGGGGGAAAGATGGGGGTGGGACGAATTGGGAGATTGGGATTGACATATATACACTACTATGTATAAAATAGATAACTAATGAGAACCTACTGTATAACACAGGGAACCCTACTCAATGATCTGTGATGACCTAAATGGGAAGGAAATCTAAAAAAGAGTGGATATACATATACATATAACTGATTCACTTTGCTGTACAGCAGAAACTAACACAACATTGTAAAGTAACTATACTCCAATAAAATTTTTTTAAAAAAGTTGCTTCCCCAACATAACTTACTTTTTTAATAGATACAAATTCAATACCTCTCAGCAAAAAAAAAAAGTTTAAGGTTTTAAAATAAAACCAAAAAACAAAGCATATAGATAAACATAGATAATCCTGAGAAAATGAAAATGATATATATATGGGGTGTGGGGAGAAAAACAACTAAATCTTACCTATTGATATTATGTTACAGAAGATAGGCTGTAGAGATATATTTTTCTTGCCACATAGACTAATGAAAGCATTTCATTTGAAGAAATATTGTAGAAAGAATTATCAACTATTTCTCTGCCACAGCAAAAGTCAGAATTTTTTTAAAAGTGAATTTTTCTGCTATCAGTGGTCTTTTTAAAAGGTCATCATAATGCTCTTTGCTTATTGTGTATAAATACCCTAGATGTACAACATATTTTACAATATATTTGCAACACTAATAAAGTGGTAAACTTTGGGCAAATTCTTTTAATGCTCTACATATGTGTAATGGGACATACATACTTTAAATACATGAGACTGTGGATAACAACAGATTTCAGAAAATGATCAGAAAACAGAACCAGAAGAATAAACATTAAGGTTGGGAATAAAAGTTAAGGGCCAGGCATGGAAAGGATCATAGCCTACTGGTTTTCCCTTCCTTTCCATGCATCCCATATCCCACGACCTGTAATCCTGCCAGTACCCTCAACTCTCTTGCCACATACCCTCTGCAGAAAACCAGTGAACACTCCAGCCACTGCCCTGCTTTATTTTACAATTCTTGTCACCGCTATAGATACTCACATACTTGTTTCAATACGTATCTCTTTAAATTCATGACATTAAATTTTAGCTAAATCCCATGATATGTCTTAAAAATTCTATTTTTGCTTGACTGTCTAGTAATTTTGCCATTTTCCCTGAGTGATATCTTTGAACTTCCAGTGCTTTCTCCAAACTATTTCTCCAGTTCCTTACATGTTCAGGGTGACTTGCACTCCAATAATTTAACTAGCATTTGAGTGTATCCAGTAAGATGTTCTGTTTTCTTGCCAACAAACCTATTTGTATAATCATATCTTTACATATTTCCCCTGATTTCATCACTTCTGCCAAGGCCTATGAATAACAATGACTGCATCCCTTCCTGGGCTTGAACATTCATACTTATTTACTACTGCTAGGAGGCTTGAGTTGTCTTCATGCAGAAAGCAGCCCTGTGAGAGGTAAGACATGATCTACAATTCTGACCACCAACACATAACAAAACAAACAAACAAACACATAGAGCGTCAAGAATCGTACTACCCTCTCGCTACCTACAACTCCCTCAGGAACAGAGATCTTAGTGTCTCCTGAAAATGCACATCACTTCTCCAATTTTTTCCAGGAACTGCAGTGATGGAAGCAGTGACTCTAATAGCACAAGTGGCACCTGAGTCAAATAGGTTCAGATACAAAGTATTGTTTTTTGGTTTTTTTTCCATTGACATTTAAATTGCATTTCAACCTATGGCCCCAACGCAGGGACAAGTGAGTATCCCTAAAACTATGAATCTAGTAATGGATTTTGAACAATGGTAATGAATTCTAAACACTCTCCAGGGCAAATAGGGGTCTGATATGAGGGAGAGGAATGAGATTGGTCCATGGGCAATAAAGCATAGATCCACTATCATCTAGTGGAAAAACCAGGATTAAAGAAGATAAATTGCTACTGAAGAATCTGAAAGTTCTGGGCACTGAGGCAGAAATTAGAAATGAAGAAATAGGGAGGAAACTACATACATGAAGCCAATGTTAAAAGGTGTTGAAATTAAGGTAACAGAAGAGGCCTGGTGAGATTTCTTGTGGTGCTGGATCATAAGCACAGGTGATTTTTCAGGGGGCCTATGACTTCACACTTGCAGGAAGAGAGATCAGTTGACCTATTTGAAAGTGACCAACTTAATTTCTGCCTTCCTTTTACATTTAAAATCCTTGAAAATGGCTTAAATGTGTCGGACTTTCAATTATGTTAGCATCCTTTCTGATATAAAGAGAAGTTGAGAGATAGATGGCCATTGTTTTAATCCCTAATTAGTTTCTTATTGATGCCACAGAACTCATCAATAATCCAAGGGTATGTTCCCCTCAAATCCATACAGTTTATTACTACAGGTATTGGCCAGCATACTTTGTGTATCCTCTTAAGTCCAGCCTACTGGGCTGGACTACCTGAGTTATGGGATAGCCTTTGTCTCTCTGACCTAAGTCCTATATTTATTAATTCAACAATTATTTATTGAGTACCTATATTTTGCTAGGAATTTTCTATGCTCAGGGTTACAAATATAAAGAAAATAGGCATAATTCCTGATTTCATTAAGCTCACAGACAAGCAGGGAAGAGAGACAGTTAATTTTATAGATACATTAGCTAACTCATATATAACAGTATGACCAGAATGAAAATAAATTAATCCAAGTGGAGGAGCAACCTAGTGACAGTTTTTGGTGATGCCCTGAGATCTTAAGTGGGATTAGAAATACCCATATGGTCCTAATCACAATAATCTAGAGGTGCGGAGTAGAGACCAGTGGGAGAAATGATCTTCTCCATATGTGGAATTGAATTATATTGTCTCCAGTGATAACTAGCACTAGTTTTTATATGGTATGCTTACTACACAGGTGAATCACATGGAACCAAGCCTTCCTGTGATTCTAAATGGTTAGGTCTACTGATCTGTCCGGGACCCAGATGCAACAGAGCCCTATGTTCCCAGGAACCTGTGAGTTGGAGAAAAAGGAAATGTCAATGCTCATCCAGGTGAAGCCCAGGAAACAGCTTTCTTTCCTAGAAGATAGGAAGAAACCAAAAAATGGAACCTCTTCCTGTAGAAAGGGTAGTTTTTCCTGAGAGGGGGAAATGGATTGCCACCTGAAAGGGGGTTATAATGGAAAAGGTGAAGGGCACCTGAGGAGAAAATAATCAGATCAGGAGTAGAAATATTCCACAGAGGATCTTTTTTGTTAGGGCTAAATCTGAAAGCACTTACCCTTGAGTTTTTATTGATATGCTTTTCTATCCTCTATTCCCACTTCTCTGGTAATAGCATGCTGGAATTTCTTAACAGAAACACGCAATCTAATTGTTAGATAGAATTCTCCTATCAGAGCTTTTTCCATTTCTTGTTTCCAAGGAATAAGGGAATACAATAAGGGAGATGTATAAATTAGCCAAAATGTCAACCTTTGTTCTTTATACCCTCTAATGTCCTTCTAGAAATATCCAATCTTTGGGATTATCTAAATAAACAAATAGATTCTATTGATGTGGTAGAGGTTTGGGGTCAGGATGGTGAAAGGAGGGATGGGTATGTTCTCCTCAATTTTCCCTTCAGACACTGGAAGAGAAGCTGGATAAAGGAGCAGGCAACTTTTGTGGATGATGATACAAGTTCCCTGGAGATGACTGGTGTGAGAAAAATCCATGACTCAGGAAGTACACATGAAATTCCAGGCATAGGAAATTATGTCTAAGTTTTATGAATTCTCTGTAATTGCATACCACCTTTTGAGAAGATAAAGAGCTGAGTAAAACTCAGACAAAAAGGTAATTTTAAAATTGGTTAATACTAATTGGACAAATTGCAGAAAATATGAGAGTTCACAGTTCCGTTCAAAGCTCATTTGGACTCGACATTGTTTTCATGTTATCTGATGTTACCTCTCCCAACTTCATGGCTGAGTTTTCTTCACTCAAATCAGGTCCATACATTCCTGGGTTCTTTTTGTCTGGAACATGTGTTAAAGCAGAGGCCAAGAAAAAAGGTGGAGGTTAAAAATCCACCTGTTGAGCATATCACTGCCAAACTTCCTACTGAATAGCTTTGGTTACACACACATCTTGCCACTCACAAGGTTTGCAGCAAAAGGGAGAACTCAAGCCTAAGGAGATTTCGGGGTGAGAGCAGAAACAGATGTCGCTAGGACAACTCTTTCTCTCTCTCTGTCCCTCTCCCTGCTACTGGAAAAGGAGATAACATTCCCAAAAACGGTGTGGCCAACCCAAATCAGGAATCCTGTGATCAAGAGCACAGCCTGTTTGGAGGGAGGGAGGAATGGTGGCAGACATAGTTCTAGAAGCAGAGTTCCTGTGAAGATGGAAAAGAACTATAATCAAAATCAAGTGTTCCCGTTGTCAAATCTAGTTGAGAAAGAACAGGAAGGGGACTCATTGCCCCTCTCTTAGTTCTCTTCTTCTGCCCTCACTGCTGACTCCTTCTCTACTTGGAATGATTAAGAGTGAGAGATATAAAAAGGAAGTAGGTCTCTGTTAAGAGTCAGGGCCCAATTCAGGACTTAATGGACAGAGAATTCAGTGAAGCATCTGATCAGCCATGGTTACCCCAGTCTCCCAGATATGTAGTGTCTTAACCTCTGCCCATAGGCAGAGGACATAGAAGATACTTCCAAATGGGGCAGAAAAATACCTGAAGACTCCTTGGGGCCAGAGAACAAGGGCCAACTCACAGACCCAGTCCTTCTCTCTCTGATAAAAACCTCAAGCTCTTTCTTTTCCATCTTGGTTATGTTTGTTATTTTAGTTCTGTTTTTTATTGTTTTTGCTTTCTCTTCAGTGGTCTTTTATAAAAATGGCCATTGTTGACAAGGAGAGCAGGGGGAAGGAGAGCAAGTCAAACCAGGATCACCTATACTCTGAAGCTAGACCCTCAGAGTTAAACCACTTCTAGTACCTCTGAATGCTTCCAACACCTTTCCTCCTTGAGAGACTTCATCAGCTCTAAGTTATGAACAGCTCTGTCCTTTCAGCTAGCTATCGGATGATCTCAATTATTTTTTTTCCCTCTTCTGGATGTTGTGGCCCTAAATTAATTATTAAAACTACAAAGGTCTCAGCATTAACAATGTGCAGAAATGCATAAAACTATTTTAAGCGTTGGAGGTTTCCGAGGAAGATACATAGGAACTTATAAAACCTCTGAAATAATGATCCAAATGAATTCGCTTGGGGAAAGGTTTGCTTTAAAAAACAAACAAAAAAACAACTAAAATTTGAGTTATCTGTCTCCAAGGTAACTTGAATTTCTAAATAAAACAGTAGGCATTCCTCATGGATTTTGCAATGCTTCCATATGTTTCTTATTCCTTTGAAGGCAGTCATTTCTCAATTCTATCAATCTTTTGTGGCACGAGGTGGCTTATTTCACAGATAAATTGTTATTATAACTCACAGTGGAATCCAAAATAATCCAAAGCACAGTAGAACAGTCCCGTGATGACCATGGAGCCAAATAAGTCACATTTTGTAGCATTTGTCACCTCACCATGGAAACATTTCTATCCAGATGAAATAAGGATAAATACCAGAGACATTCATAGTTCATAAGAGGGCAGTATGGGAACTAAGAAACATGTGTAAAAGAGAAAACTCTGATGCCTTAGGTTGACTATGGGGTGTCCTCAGGGAAATCAAATTAAGAAAAATAGATGTCCCCCTGGGTATTTATATTATAAAACTTGTTATAATGTATTACATCGGTTATTCAAGATTACTTTCAAAAAAAGTCAAGGAGCAAGCAGAGAAAATGATACTGAGGAAGAGCATTCTTCCAGGTGGTGACAGAGAATACAAGACAGGGAATTTAAGACTCATACAAGGTTTCAAAAAGGAAACATTTTCAGAGGGGTTAAGGAAGATAAAACCTGAAAAGTACTCACTGACCTTGGCAATTTGATAAGGGGTTCTGAGAATTAAGGCAAACTTTTTTTCTTTCCCATAATCCCCTTGAAGTATCTTAAAGCCATTGGCTTTCAAGATCAAATATCTGGGTGTTCCTTTCCCAGCTAATTGATTTAGCACATTTTGCTTTAAAAAAATGCCTCCAGGCCTTAGATGCTTTTACTGAACCATGTGTAAACAAGGCAGGGGACAGAAATGTTTATAAGCAAGCACAGAGAGACAGACAGACAGACACACACACACACACACACACACACACAGGAGAGACACAGAGAAAGAAGGGGAGAGACAGAAAGAGAATTTGCTGAGTTGATAGACAAGGATCTAGATTTTTCAAAAGTAGCCTTAAACTGTATTTATTTTTTAAATCCTTTTTTGATTTCCCTTTGAAATTGGAAGAAAATAGAAAAGCACATAAAGAAATATAGGTAAGTCTAAATGTGGGAGTGGGAAGACAGAAAATTAAGGGAATTCATGCCTAATAGACTGGGTTTTTTTTCCTGTGAAGTAGGAAAGCAAATGATCATTTAACAAAATATGTGGTAGATATGGGATTTAAGGAGAGAAACATAAGTTCAGACTAATTTATTGAGGGGAATTATAAATGGAACCAAACAGAGACAGAGTAGTACTGATTTGTTAACCTGTATTGTGATAGATTGCATAGTCGCAACATTTCAGGCACCTGCTCTGTGTGGTTTGACCTCCCAGACTCTGCTCCCCACTATCTGGGATGATGCTTACTGGGTGCTGGCAGCCGGCCAAGGGCACCCAGGACCAGGTGTTTACTGCAAGCTGCCCTTCATAGAGCTCGTGGAAACAGTTGTATTGTGCACAGCTTTCCTACCTCTCTTAGTTTGACTTTTTGATCAATCAGTTTCTGATGTGGGTATGTTAAAAATGAAACCCTGTTGTTGGGGTTATGTTAGATTCTTTTGAGTCTGTCCACTTTTGCAGTATATCACTTGGGGTTGTATTTTCAGATGCATACATGTACCCTCTTGGTCCACATCCGGGACTGGAGTGAGGCATTACTCTTAGGTGCAAAATTTAAAGGGGCACCAAAAAGCTCAGTAACAAGATAAATCACATTTTAACACAATATGTTAAAATAATACAAAAATCCATGATGGATCAAATACTACAATTTTAAATGAAAAAATCCGATGTGATTCTATGAGGCCACCATCACCCTGATACCAAAACCAGACAAAGATATTACAAAAAAAGAAAATTACAGACCAATATCACTGATGAATATAGATGCAAAAATCCTCAACAAAATACTAGCAAACAGAATCCAACAACACAGTAAAAGAATAATACACCATGATCAAGTGGGATTTATCCCAGGGATGCAAGGATTCGTTAATATATGCAAATCAATCAATGTGATACACCATATTAACAAACTGAAGAATAAAAACCGTATGATCATTTCAATAGATGCAGAAAAAGCTTTTGACAAAATTCAACACCCATTTATGATAAAAACTCTGCAGAAAGTGGGCATAGAGGGAAACTACCTCAAAATAATAAAGGCCATATATGACAAACCCACAGCAAACATCATTCTCAATGGTGAAAAACTGAAAGCATTTCCTCTAAGATCAGGAACAAGACAAAGATGTCCACTCTCTTGGAAGTCCTAGCCACAGCAATCAGAGAAGAAAAAGAGATAAAAGGAAAACAAACTGGAAAAGAAGAAGTAAAACTGTCCCTGTTTGCAGATGACATGATACTATACATAGAGAATCCTAAAGATGCCACCAGAAAACTACTAGAGCTAATCAATGAATTTGGTAAAGTTTCAGGATACAAAATTAATGCCCAGAAATCTCTTGCATTCCTATACACAAATGATGAAAAATCTGAAAGAGAAATTATGGAAACACTTCCATTTACCACTGCAACAAAAAGAATAAAATATCTAGGAATAAACCTACCTAGGGAGACAAAAGACCTGTATGCAGAAAACTATAAGACACTGATGAAAGAAATTAAAGATGATAGCAACAGATGGAGAGATATACCATGTTCTTGGATTGGAAAAATCAATATTGTGAAAATGACTATACTACCCAAAACAATCTACAGATTCAATGCAATCCCTATCAAATTACCAATGGCATTTTTTACGGAACTAGAACAAATCATCTTAAAATTTGTATGGAGACACAAAAGGCCCCGAATAGCTTAAGCACACTTGAGGGAAAAAAACGGAGCTGCAGGAATCAGACTCCCTGACTACAGACTATACTACAAAGCAACAGTAATCAAGACAATATGGTACTGGCACAAAAACAGAAACATAGATCAATGGAACAAGATAGAAAGCCCAGAGATAAACCCACGCACCTATGGTCAACTAATCTATGACAAAGGAGGCAAAGATATATAATGGAGAAAAGACAGTCTCTTCAATAAGTGGTGCTAGGAAAACTGGACAGCTACATGTAAAAGAATGAAATTAGAACACTCCCAAACACTATACACAAAAATAAACTCAAAGTGGATTAAAGACCTAAATATAAGAACGGACACTATAAAACTCTTAGAGGAAAATATAGGAAGAACACTCTTTGACATAAATCACAGCAAGATCTTTTGTGATCCACCTCCTAGAGTAGTGGAAATAAAAACAAAAATAAACAAATGGGACCTAATGAAATTTCAAAGCTTTTGCACAGCAAAGGAAACCATAAACAAGACCAAAAGACAACCCTCAGAATGGGCGAAAATATTTGCAAACGAATCAACGGACAAAGGATTAATCTCCAAAATATATAAACAGCTCATGCAGTTCAATATTAAAGAAACAAAGAACCCAATCCAAAAATGGGCAGAAGACCTAAATAGACATTTCTCCAAAGAAGACATACAGATGGCCAAGAAGCACATGAAAAGCTGCTCAACATCACTAATTATTAGAGCAATGCAAATCAAAACTACAATGAGGTATCACCTCACACCAGTTAGAATGGGCATCATCAGAAAATCTACAAACAACAAATGCTGGAGAGGGTGTGCAGAAAAGGGAACCCTCTTGCACTGTTGGTGGGAATGTAAATTGATACAGCCACTATGGAGAGCAGTATGGAGGTTCCTTAAAAAACTAAAAATAGAATTACCATATGATCCAGCAATCCCACTACTGGGCATATACCCTGAGAAAACCATAATTCAAAAAGACACACACACCCCAGTGTTCATTGCAGCACTATTTACAATAAATAGCCAGGTCATGGAAGCAACCTAAATGCCCATCGACAGATGAATGGATAAAGAAGATGTGGTACATATATACAATGGAACATTACCTAGCCATAAAAAGGAATGAAATTGAGTCATTTGTTGAGACGTGGATGGACCTAGAGACTGTCATACAGAGTGAAGTAAGTCAGAAAGAGAAAAACAAATATCGTATATTAACGCATGTATGTGGAACCTAGAAAAATGGTACAGATGAACCAGTTTGCAGGGCAGAAGTTGAGACACGGAAGTAGAGAACAAACGTATGGACACCAAGAGGGGGAAACTGCGGTGGGGTGGGGATGGTGGTGTGCTGAATTGGGTGATTGGGATTGACATGTATACACTGATGTATATAAAACTGATGACTGATAAGAACCTGCAGTATAAAAAACCAACCAAACAAAAACAACTAATACTAAACTTGCTTTGGATTATTTGTATGGAAATACGTTAATATAAATTTTTCAGACATTACGTGAAATTTCTAAAAATCTTATATGTTCTGGTATAATGTTATAAGTCTTAATTCTAGTTATTACTTTAAAATGTATATCTCAGAAATAACTAAGTGTCCCTGTTAACTGCATTATTATGAACTTTCATCAAATCTTTAACCGTAGTCATTTTTAAGTCTTTTGTCATTTACAGACAGTTCTGGGTGTACTCTGATGCTTTTGCAAAAATGTTCCTATGAAAGGGTTTCATCTTCAAGGAATTCATGGAAAAGACTCTGACAAGTACAGGTTTCTGGTAACTGACTATACTGCTTAACTGAATGAATAAGCATTTTCAGAACTCTAATGGAAAACTGATGAATTCATAAAAGTGCTAACAAAAGATTAAGATGAAAAAAATTAATTATGTGGGACTGAGTGAACTGATGAGGATGATTATAATTTTTGAGACTTTCTGTTTGAATAAAAAAAAAAAAATCCGATGTGCACTTACAGGACTCACCTCATTCACCTCACTTCCCTCACACTACTGTCAGCCCTAAGTTACCTTCTTAGTAAACTGATCCTTTATATCCTTCCATAAGACTCCTCTAGTCCTATTACAGCTTTTGGCTTAAATTCTGTTTTTCTGATACTACTATTATGACACTAAACTTTTGGTTAAGTTTATCGACCTTATTTTGTGTTTTCTTTTTATCATCCTTTTTCTTTGCTTCTTTTTCCTTTTCTTCTGTTGGATCGATAAGTTTTCTACATTTCCTTTATTAATTTCTTTTAACTGAGTGTTTGGCTGGTTAGCTCAAGAAAAAACTTCCTTGGGAAAATAGTACGTCACACAACCATCTTCAACTTTGAATCATTTGAGTTAATGTATTAAATTACTAATGAAAGTGATTGCCACATCAATAAAATTCCATAAACATTTCTCTTTAAAAACATTTAGGATTGCTATAAAGGGAATAAATCCAGGAGAGGCCTGGTAGTTTGGGGAAAAAACTTAAACTGCTTAAGGGAGCAGAGTTCTTGATGTGAACAGGTGTAGAGAATTTATATATATATATATAATTGTGATGAGAAGATATTGAGTTGAGAGAATGGAATATTAGAAACTAAAAATTCTGATGTGGAATGATTATAGGAGAAGATTTTTAGAGAACTCTTGACGTACTGCCTTGGGCGGATTATCACCCCATCATTTGAAGCTTCAGAAAAAAATGCTCCAGTAGAACCAGTCACAGAGTTTTTAATGGATCTCTTGTATTTTGAGAGACACAGTAAACTGGAGTGACTGTAGTCTGAAAAACAGTAGAACAGCTGCTTTGATAACTGACTTAAAAAGTGGCAGAATTGGGCTTCCCGGGTGGCACAGTGGTTGAGAGTCCGCCTGCCGATGCAGGGGACGTGGGTTCATGCCCCGGTCCGGGAGGATCCCACATGCTGCGGAGCAGCTGGGCCCGTGAGCCATGGCCGCTGGGCCTGCACGTCCGGAGCCTGTGCTCTGCAACGGGAGAGGCCACGATGGTGAGAGGCCCGCGTACCGCAAAAAAAAAAAAAAAAAAAGTGGCAGAATTGGCTGTGATAAATGTACCATACTAATATAAAATGTTAATTGTAAAGGAAACTTGGGCTTCCCTGGTGGTGCAGTGGTTGAGAATCTGTGTGCTAAAGCAGGGGACACGGGTTCGAGCCCTGGTCTGGGAAGATCCCACATGCCGCGGAGCAAGTAGGCCCATGAGCCACAACTACTGAGCCTGCACATCTGGAGCCTGTGCTCCGCAACAAGAGAGGCCGCAATAGTGAGAGGCCCGTGCACCGCGATGAAGAGTGGCCCCCGCTTGCCACAACTAGAGAACGCCCTCACACAGAAATGAAGACCCAACACAGCCAAAAATAAATAAATAAAGGAAACTGAGTGTGGAGTATACAGCAACACCCTGTACTATCTTTGCAATAATCATATAATTCTAAGATATTCTAAAATTAAGAATTTATATTAAATAAAAGGAGCAGCAGTGTTTTCTACACATTGTTACAGGCCATATACAAGAAAACCACCATGGTATCACAATAAATTTGACCAAAGAACAAAGTGTGAGTGTTTCTTACATATCTAGGGAATGAAGAAAGACTCAGCTACTGACAGAAGAGAGATGTATACATTCATCAAGGCAACTGTGGATTAGAGACCCTGAGTGACCAGGGGTATATTAATTTACCAGGGCTGTCCAAGATCAATATGTCAGCAGGTTCATTTCTTCTAAGGCCTCTCTCCTTGGCTTGCAGCCACCTTTTCATTGTGCCCTAACATGGTCTTTCCTCTATGAGCAAACATCCCTGTCTTTGTGGGCCCATATTTCCTTTTCTTGTAAGGATATTGGATTAGATCCCACCATAATGGACTTATTTTAACTTACATCTTTAAAGGCCTTATCCCCAAATACAGTCACATTTTGAGCTACTGGGGGTTAGCGCCTCAATTTAAGAATTTGGGGGATACACAATTCAGTTCATAAGAGGAGGGGAAGGGAAAGAGGATAGCAAAAAACTCATGAATGCACTCAGGAAAGAAAAAGCCCACTTTGAACATCTAGTCTAAACACTAAATCACTGTGACCTCTTGATGATCCAACTGCTAAAAGGATCAGAATATATACTTACTGAGATTAAGTAGAAATACTAAGTGGGAAAAGAAAGAAGTGGCTAACCTAGCCTACCTTCACCAAAAGTAGTCTTCCCACCTCTCCACAAAAGGCTCCAGCAGAAAATGGAGGGAAAATGAGGCAGAAGAACTACAACCCTAAAGAAAGAATCAAGTTTTGATTATTAAATGGATCTGAGCAATGTACTAATGACATCAAGGTGGTTTTGTGACTTGAAGTGGCCATGGAAAAATTTGTTTCTGGAAGTCATAGGGGCTTGCTGAGTTTTTAATCTAGGAATCAGGAAAAAACAAGACCACAGAGCAGATTTAAAAATGGATTGGCATTAAGAGAATGATAAAACAAGGCACAAACTGGTAGAAAATCTTTGCAAAATATATATCTGATAAAGGATTAATATCCAAAATACATAAAGAACTTTTAAAATTCAACAATAGGAGAAAAAAGCCCAATTAAACTTTGGGAAAAAGGCAAATGACAACATCATCTATGTAGAAAACTGAAAGAATTCACAAAAAAACTTTTGGAACTAATAAACAATTATAGCATGGCTGCAGGGTACACAGTTAATATACATAAGTTGATTATTTCCTCAATCTTGAGGAGCTAGAGGAATCACACTCCCTTACTTTAGACTATACTACAAAGCTACAGTAATCAAAACAGTATGGTACCTGCACAAAACAAGACACACAGATCAATGAAACAGGACAGAATGCCCAGAAATAAATGCCCATGCACTTATGGTCAATTAAGCTACAACAAAGGAGGTAAGAATATAGATGGAGAAAAGACAGTCTCTTCAATAAGTGGTGCCAGGAAAACTGGACAGCTACATGTAAAAGAATGAAATTAGAACAACCTCAAACATCATATATGAAAATAAACTTAAAGGCCTAAGTGTAAGACCAGATACTATAAAACTCCTAGACAAAGACATAGGCAGAACACTCTGTGACATAAATCGCAGCAATAATTTTTTGGATCCATCTCCTAGAGTAATGGGAATAAAAACAAAAATAAAGAAATGGGACCTAATTAAACTTATAAGCATTTGCACAGCAAAGGAAACCATAAGCAAAAAGAAAAGACAACTTGTGGAATGGAGAAAATATTCACAATGGAAGCCATAGTCATGGCCTTTAATTCTAAAATACACAAACAGCTCATACAGCTCAACATCAAAAAAACAATCCAATCAAAGAATGGGCAGAAGACCTAAATAGACACTTCACCAAAGAAAACATAAATATGGCCAACAGGCACATGAAAAGATGCTCAAATTCACAAATTATTAGAGAAACACAAATCAAAACTACAATGAGGTATCACCTCACACCAGTCAGAATGGCCATCATCAAAAAGTCTATAAATAATACATGCTGGAGAGAGTTTGGAGAAAAGGAAACCCTCCTACCCTGTTGGTATGAATGTGAATTGGTGCAACCGATACGGAGAACAGTATGGAGGTTCCTTAAAACAGTGAAAATTACTAAGTTACCATATGATCCAGCAATCCCACTCCTGGGCATATATCCTAAGAAAACTCTAATTTGAAAAGATACATGCACCCCAATGTTCACAGCAGCATTATTTACAATAGCCAAGACATGGAAGCAACCTAAATGTCCATCAACAGATGAATGGATAAAGAAGATGTCGTATATATATATATATATATATATATAATGGAATACTACTCAGTCATAAAAAAGAATGAAATAATGCCATTTGCAGCAACATAGATGGACTTAGAAATTACCATACTAAGTTAAGTAAGTCAGAGTGAGAAACACAAATATCATATAACTTATATGTGTAATCTTAAAAAAAGATATAAATAAGCTTGTTTGCAAAACAGAAACAAACACACAGACATAGAAAACAAACATATGGTTACCAAAGGGGAAAGTGGGGGACGGATAAATTAAGAGTTTGGGATTAACAGATACATACTACTATATAAAAAAGAGATAAACAAGGTCCTACTGCATAGTACAGGGAATTATATTCAATATCTTGTAATAAATGATAAATGGAAAAGAAAAAATATGTCAAAAAAACAAATTTTCAGTAAAAAAGAAAAAGTGCTCCAAAAACCTTAACAGACATCTCACCAAAGATTATATACAGATGGCAAATAAGCATATGAAAAGATGCTCCACCTCATATGTCATCAAGGAAATTCAGATTAAAACAATATGATACCACTATATACCTATTGGAATGGCCAAAATCTAGAATACTGACAACACAAAATACTTGCAACGATGTAAAGCAACAGTAACTCTCATTCATTGCTAGTGGTAATGCAAATGGAACAGCCACTTTTGAATACAATTTGGCAGTGTTTTATGCAACTAAACATACATTTATCACAGGATTCAGTAATCATACTCCTTGGTATTTATCCAAATTAGCTGAAACTTATGTCCACACAAAAACCAGCGCATGAATGTTTATAGCGACTTTATTCATAATTGCCAAAACCTGAAAGCTATCAAGATACCCTTGGGTAGGTAAATGGATGAACAAATTGTTGTACATCCATACAATGGAACATTTTTCAGCACTAAAAAGAAATGACTTATCAAGCCAAGAAAAAACATGGAGGAAATGTATGTATATTGCTAAGTGAAAGAAATCAACCTGAAAAGGCCACATATTGGATGATTCCAACTATATGATATTCAGAAAAGGCAAAACTATGCAGACAGTGAAAAGATCAGTAGTTGGTTGCCAGGGGTTTTGGGGTAAGGAGAGTAGGAGGGATGAATCAGTGGAGTGCAGGGGATTTTGGGGGCAGTGAAGCTATTCTGGATGATATTATAATGGTGGATACATGATATTATACATTGCCAGAACCCAAAGAATTATACAACACAAAGAGTAAACCCCACTGTAAACTACAAACTTTTGTTAATAATGATGTATCAATGTTGGCTCATCACTTCTAACAAATGCACCAAACTAAATGCAAGATGTTAACAACCGAGGAAACTTGGCAGAGGTGGGGACAGAGATATATGGACACTTTCTATACTTTCCACTCAGTTGTTCTATAAACCTAAAACTGATTAAAAAATAAAGTATTAATTTTTTAGAAAGGGCCAAGTAGAAAACGGGTGGTAGAGTAGGGAAGACAAAAATAAAACCCTTTCATTATTTAACAGTATTAATGTTGGTGTTTTCTTGTACGTGGGGTTTAGAAGATCAAGCTGCCTCCCCTAGAAAGTATAACAAAAAGGCAGTGATCTTGGGAAATTGTCAGATTTCAGATAACATCGAGGTGGAAAAAATTCCTCAAGATTGTGAAAATTTATACAGATAAATAATGGGCTATTTTGGAACAATTTAAAATGAAGGAGGAGTGTTAACTGTGTTACAAAAAGGGATAGGAGCAAGAACTGCAGAAAAATAAATGAATGACAGCCATAACCAGAATCTTGCATTTTGGCTTTAGCTTTTAGGTTTTCAATAATAGATGGCTGTTTCAGGCCCAGAAGGCCATGACCCTGGGTGATATTGGAAATGTGAATGGGAGACTACTGCCATTTCTTACACAAGCAGTACAGTGGTCTAGACAGCAGTTTGCAACTCCTCTCAAGACTCTAGCAGCAAAGGGAGTTATCATGTCTTTGTAGTGTCTGCTTCCCGTTTGGCAAGGTCTGTGGGGATAGAGTCAGACGTGGGTATGATCATTTAAGTAGGGGTGTCAGAGGTCTACATGGGTTGCTGAACGATATTAGGGCTGGAGACATGAATTATGAATCATAGAATTGTAGCCCAAGGGATTCCACTTGAAGAAATAATCCCATACAAACGTCTTCTGATGTGAAGAGGCTGCAAACTCAGAAAAGTTGATGGAATGACAATGACCTCAGGATTTTATACATTTTGAAGTTTGATAGAATTTTTAACTTCTCTTTACCACCTGTTTTAATCAGTCATATATTATTCAGTAAAGTTGAAGTAAAGTTGAAGGTTATTTAGTCCAAATCCTCCAATTTAAAGTGAGCAAACATAGCCAAGAAAAGTTCATAAATCTATTTAATAGAGAAAATGACTCCAGGATTCTAAAAGCTAATTAGATCTTCATGTTCTTTCAAAATATGTGTCCCTTTAGTGGATGAGTGAGCTCTTTCTGTTATGAAATGTGATTTTAATTTATCAAATATTTTATTGTATAGCTGTCAAAGTATAACAGATAAATCAGTCTATGAATCGATGT
The DNA here is from genome assembly GCF_963455315.2 of Globicephala melas. NCBI lineage: Eukaryota > Metazoa > Chordata > Mammalia > Artiodactyla > Delphinidae > Globicephala > Globicephala melas. The sequence goes on from NC_083319.1 coordinate 30,379,782, forward strand.
TATGTGTAATATGCTTAAATACAAAGATGACACTAAACTACCAAGCATGACTTCTGTACTAAGGATACTTCTATGTCAATCCCTTTCCTTCAATATGTATTTCCAAATTTCTTTCTCATTATTTTATAATTCTATTCAGTGAATAACCAACCCTCCCTAATCATTTTTAACATTTTCAGCTTGAGAGTTTCACGAGTGTTTTGGTTATACATAAAGCCTTCATGCTGCTAATACAAAGAGCCTCTCATGCTGTATTATATACGTGCTGATTACTGCGTCAGCTTTGTCTCTGAGCTGCATCTTTTGAAGGACTTTTTGAGAGGTTCACTTTATAATTTAACTGTAATGGAATATGAACACAAGTGGTATAATGTCTGGGGATAGGGCAGACTGACAGAGTAACAAGTAAACCATTTACTTTCCAAAAATAAGCAGTGTAATTTTGGTAAATAATTATGCAGGCTCTGAGTCTTTGGAATGCATACCCCACATATACATACACATCAAATAGACATACACACATATTAAAGTAAATGCATTCAAAGTCTAAAGCTAAATATATATGAAATAACATTAGCTTTAGGGTGGATTAATTGAAATATAATAGGCAGAAGAATGATATAACAAACTCACTGTCATTTGCACAAGTTAGACCACATCTACTGTGATCACTTCTGTGCGTAAAATTTTAGAAAGTTTACCAGAATAATTAAAAGAACTGGAGTCATTTCCTTCCTTCTTAAAAAAGCCATCTTAATAGAGGATTTAGTAGCTCTTTCAAATATTTGAAGGACCATCAAATAAAGAAGAGAAAAGACATATGTACTAGGGTACAAAATCTAGAAATAAAACTAATGGGTAGAAGTTACAAGTATAGTCAATACAACATTGAATTTTCTTAGACATTGTTGTTTAACAATAGAGATTTCTTATGAGGAAGTTGGCTCTTTGTGACTCAAAATGTACAGGGGGATTAACTTTTTGCTGGCATTGCTCTCATTAAAAGGAGTTGTAGTAGGAAGAGGATTATTTGTAGGGGGATACTTTATAACTCTAGGATTTGGGGTGAATAATTATATATAAGTCAATACTATGTTCAGTTTTCATGTGAACAAATGAGTATATTTAAATTTACTCTTAGGTCCCTTTGCAATTCATTAATAAACTAAATGATTTGTTTCTTCAGGCATGTTGAAGTTTCTGAATATCATGTTTAATAAGAATGTCCTATATGTTTACAAATTTTGTTAACTAATCAGAGTAGAAATTGGCTGATTCTTCATTTTTAAAAGATAATTTTAATGGGGTTAATAAGTCTAGTAATACTTTTATCATAGCAGCACAGAAATTAAGTCTAAAAGTATAGCTACCAAAAATGCTCTCATGAGATTTACTATTAATTTTTAAATGTATGTAAAAATATTTGCAGATTCTAGAACTATTTAAGCCTTCTTTAAATTTAAATCACTTTTTATTTGTCTAGACTGTGAAAAAGATTATAGCCAAGGGACCTGATGCTTTCCCTATTTGTCCTTCATCAGGACAAATTTGTACTAGCAATTTAATAGCACTGTTATTCATAGTGAAAAACTGAGAATAGGATGTAAAAATAATGCATCTTTAATGAAAAAGTCTCATCTCATAATTATATTGATCAAGTTACAACTATTTCTCTGTTCTGCATTTAAAACATTTGCACATCTTTTGAAACAAGCTTTATACATTTCAGTAATGAGTAAGAAATCCAGAACAGATCCAATATTATATGGAATCTCTAATAAAAACCCAAGATTTTCTTTATGTATATGGAAGATATTTTGTATGAGAACACACATGAAAATATTACGTTAATTAAAGTTTTAAAGCAGCTTTAAGAGTTAACTAATTTATTATAGTAGAAGAGGTCATGAGCTGTTAAAACTGGTTTTGCTCTAAAATATGATAAATATCTAAAGAATCTCTTAAGATTTTAAGGTATATATTTTTTCTAAAATGATAAACCTAGTCAAGATATTTATAAATATCAATGACTAAAGAGAATCATTATGGGAGCATTATGAAAATGCAGGTCAACCTTAAATTGTCACTTCAAGGGACAGAGTAAGGCAGTAGGACATAGTTGGAACCTATAGACTAAGAGTATTAATAACATTGGGTGGACGAGGACCGTGAGGCAAAAAAGAGAGAGTGATATGGGGGTTGTGGGGTTGGGAATGAGAAAAGGGGGGAGGAAAGAAGGAAGAAAGGAAGGAAAAAAGAGAGGGAGAAAAGGAGGGAGGAAGAATGGAAAGAGAAAGAGGGAGTGATTGCAGGCAAGCATTTTTGCCTTAGCAACTGTAAAAAAAAAAGTGTAGTGTTCATTGCAGGTTCACAAACCGTGACTCAGTCTGGCCCACTTGTGTATGAAAACATGGCCCAGGATCTTGTGGTACCTTATTTTTCACAAAGGTTTTTTCTTTTTCATATTGTATCATATAATTAATGCTCTTTATCCTTAAAATACAATGGTCAATATGAAATATACTGACATTTGCCCTATCTTCAGGAAAATCACAAACCATGAAGAAAGTATATATGGGGATGAATACAGATAAGAACAAAAGAAGAAGGGAATAGATATAAATGATCTAAGTCATTTCACTTCAAAACATATGCTAAAATACAATTATTTTTCTAATTTATCATATTTATTAAAAGAACATATATGCTAATGCATGTTGTTTATCATTAGAAAACAAATTGTTTAACCATTAAACCTATTGGTAGTAACACAGTGGTTAATTTAAGAGACAAAAACATTATTTAATGTGCAATTTCACATCATACTCAAAACAAGTCTATGAAAGGTCATAGTAATACCTTTGTTCAAATGAGAAAACTCATGATTAAGGAGAGAGTACATTTGTTCACCCAGCTGCAAAATGTTAGCAGCTGGCTTCAAACTAAGTCAAGTGTGTTTACTTTAGTACAGCACTGGACACCGCTGTTTTTCCCATAGTCCAGTTAGGGTGGCCATGCATTCTGGCTCACACAGAACCATCCACTTTACACCCGTCATCCTTGTGTAATTATAAATAGAGCCACCTTTCACTTTCAGAATGTTCCAGTTTAGGCAATAAATCCTGTGGTCATTCTAATCATATTCCATATTGCTAGAATTGGCCTATTTCTACCTCAAAATCCAAAATAATGTGTAGACATGTGTGTGTGGCCACATATATGCATGTGTGTCTGTGGTTTGCTAAACTAAAGGATGAAAAATGACCATAGTGTAGCAATTCTTTTATAGATTTGTTGTTCTGTTCCTCATTTTTAAGAAATCTATTTAATAAAACCTGAAATAGAAAATTATGTGCTGAATCTGGATTGCAAATATGATCAACTTGAGTAATTACAATAAGAAACTATTCATCTTTCTATAAAATATGCCCTTAATGGAATTCATGAATACTTTTTACAAAACGTAGATTAAATTAATATTCATGTGCTGGTCAAGTATGTACAACACTCAGTAATATTAGACCTATTAAATATTGCTCAATCAGGATATAGTAATTTTTATTCTCTAAATTTTTATACTCCAATGTCAGGTGATTTGAAATAAAATATTAATATTTTTCCTTTTGATGTATGATTTTAATCATTAGAATGATAAGCATATAAGTTGAAAATGACTTAATCCACTGTATAGACTCAACTTTATAAAATACACCAGACCAGTAATCTAACTATTTGTACATAAATGTTAAATTAAAAAAATAAAATATGTGTGTATGTATTCTTTACATATCTTTTTTTTACATATCTTATACAGCTAGAGTGTACATAATTTTATTAAAGTCTATTGCATACATAATTTACCATACACTTATGTTTTCCCATATCATTTCATATATTATTGCTATAACATGTAATGATAGAGACTAACATTTATTGAGCATTTATTAAGTGCAGGGCACTCTTCTCAGCCCATTACATTTATTTCATCATCTAATCATCACAATGACCCTACGGTTGTGAGGCACTGTTCTATTCATGAACTCAGGATTAGGAAACTGAGTCATTCCTCAAAATTATACCACTATTAAGTAGTAGGGCCAGGAATCGAATATGAGCAATTTGTCCACAATAACCTCCCTTCAAGGGTCACACACACCAAACGGAAATTCATACACATATCTCAGTTTTAAAACTTAGTTAACTTCTAATTTTCCCATAATATTTGGAAGAAAAATGATTTTCTCCATCTTTCTCTCCTGTGTCCTGCTGGTTCCATATCCTCTGATCAATCCTGTAACCCACTCTGGTCTGTATTGTGTAAACTTATAATCAACACCTCCATTATACTTATAAGTATAATCAACACCTCCATTGGTACACTAATTGAAGAGGATTTTTAGTTAGGTAGTTTGTTTTCTGTGCAATTTGCTTAAAGTTTACGTAAACTTTTATCATTAATATTTATTTGCTCCTTGTCTTTTGTTTTACTAATATTTTATAGTCATGTATCTGCAAAAATATTAGATTTCAGGCAATCTGGGCCATTTAAACACGTCTGTTCTGTAAATATTCTTTTTGCACCTATTTGGGAAAAGATTTGCCTCCTATGTAAGAAGAATAAAGAGGGGACATGGTTTAGGAAATTCCTAGCTGGGATGCTGTCAAATTTTGAGACGTATCTTTAAAAATATCTTGCACCAGTGGTTGAGAGTCCGCCTGCCGATACAGGGGACATGGGGACATGGGTTCATGCCCCGGTCCAGGAAGATCCCACATGCCGTGGAGCAGCTGGGCCCGTGAGCCATGGCCACTGAGCCTGCGCGTCCGGAGCCTGTGCTCCGCAACGGGAGAGGCCACAACAGTGAGAGGCCCTCGTACCGCAAAAATATATATATATATATATCTTGCACCATTACCCAGAAATAAATTATTTCCCATGACTTACTGCAACATGTTATTAAACATTTCCTGTGGTTACTATTAGCCTGGATATTAAAACTTAACATGGTTTTGGACATTACATATGTTTGTGTGTGGGCATGTGTGTGTATATGAATTATGTAGAAGCAGATATTATATCTATTTAATTATTTATAACAGTGAGAATCCTTTTTTGATATGAAATGTTTCCTGGAGTCATATAATTACTTAGGTCTCAGTATGTGAGATGAGAAGAAACTGGAAATAAATATAACAAATAAAAATACATAAAATTCTGCCAATTTTCTGACCCAGTAATTGAATGTACATGTTTTCTTGCCCAAGCATTTAAACATAACATTTTTATTAAATACAGAATAAAATTCTATTTGCATTAACTTCTCTTAACATTTAAAAATATCTGTGTAATTTCAAAGATTATCTAACTGAATTTCATAAAGAGTTAGGAATACCAAATTTGTAATTTTTGATTCTTAACTTTTAATAAGAATTCTATTGTCTCCCTCCCCTGCAACCTTGCCATTTTTCCCAAATGGGCTTTCCATGGTTCATTAACTCTGAATATGGAATTACATCAGGCAGGCCTATAGCCTATAGGGGAATGAGGCATTTACCCAGCGGACCTATGATGGAATCCTTCAACAGCCAGAGATCCTTCTATTCATATATTTGAAGCCATCTCTTAATTTGCTACTGACTTAAACAACTAAATCAATGACACAAGAAAAGAAACATTAAAATTTTGTTTTACGCCAACTTATTCAGTACCATTTAAGCACTAGTAAATCAGAGAAAACTCATTTGGACTCCAGTACATGATATCAAATGCAACTCTAAAGCTTGTCAAGAAGGGGAGTTCTTTCTTGATGGAAAAAATAGAAAAAATATAGTTACCTTTTTTCAATATGACTGCCACTCATGTCATTGCCATAAAAAATACATTCTAGTTTTGAATCTGATTTTAAAGCAAATATTTGGAACACTATCCACTGTAACAAAATAATTCACACTCATCCTGTCCTCTTGCTGCAGACACAAATAATACAAGTTCTTTTCCATAAAGGGATACTGACTTCAGGTTTCAGCTTCCACATATAAAGTTTGGGGAATTCCCTGGCAGTCCAGTGGTTAGGACTCCGCACTTTGACTGCCAAGGGTTAGGGTTTGATACCTGGTCAGGGAGCTAGGATCCCACAAGCCACGTGGCGCAGCAAGGAGGAAAAAAAGAAGAGTTTTGGAAGTTGCCACTCCTGTACTTAAAGCAAGAAAAATATTGACATCCTGAAAATCAATGACTTTTATTGGATTCATCAGAGAATGGAGGTTGCAAGGCAGACTACCACCCTAAAGACTAGAAAAAAAGGCACATTGGGTAACACTGGGGAGATCTGCTTACCTGGGGCAGAAGGTCCTAGAAACATAAACTGGTCGAAACACTTAAATGGTATTTTTGAAGAATTGCTAGAGGTTTAGTATGGACTGTCAGGGAGAAGAGAATAATCATTATGAAATTTACTCAGAGACTTTTCTACAGCAAAGGCCTACACTCCAGAAAAAGACTACCAGAGCCTTTCCCAGTTGGGGAAAGGAAATTTCTCCCACTCCAGCCACCTCTAAGATTTCTGTATCACACAAGGGGGAAAAAATTAGTCAACAAGGGTCAGGGGTTCAAGAAAATAGATTGGGAACACTGCAATCAAGAAAAGGAAGAAGGTGTAGGGAAAATGCTAAACCACTAGAGAAACACGTGTGACAGTCATAGTCCTGAGACCCAGCCTCACTAAGAAATGGAGATATAATCAGAAGATTGCAGAATGCTCCCTCTCCACTTCACCTAACCACCATACCAAAAGGGATTCAGTACGCTAACAGCAAATTACAGCTGAATGAGCTGCAAGACACAGACTCTCTGAGGAGTACTTATGGATGCCCAAAGTCAGGACGAGACAGCAATAAGCACACAAGATGATTTTAAAGACTCGAGCCTCCACTTAACAGCAAAAATTAAAACAGCCCAATTCTTAGCCAGGATAATATACATCCTCACTCTATTTGCTTCAGTTAATATTCACCCTCCCCCCCAAAAAAACCGTATCTAGCTTTTAAAAACAATTATAAAGCATGCCAAAGGCAAAAGAAAACAACAGAGTCTTCAGAGACAAAGCAATCATCAGAACCAGACTGAGATATGATAAGGATATTAGAATGATCAGGCAGGAAATATATAATGACTATGATTAATATGTTAAGGTCTCTAATGGAAAAAGTATACAACATCCAAGAACAGATGACTAAGGTATGCAAAGTATCTCTAAAAGCAGTAAAAAGAAATGCTAGAAAAAATAAAACACTAATAAAAATGAAGAATGCCATCTACAGGTTCATCAATGGACTCGGAAAGGCTGAGGAAAGAATCAGTGGTCTTGTAGGTAGGGCAACAGGGAATACCCAGTCTGAAATGCAAAGAGAAAAAGGAAGGAAAACCAGAACTAACTTCCAAAAATGGTGCAACAACATAAAAAAAAAAAAAAGGAAAATATGTGTAAATAGAATACAAGGAAGAGAAGAAAGAGAAAATAGAGCAGAAGAAATATTTGAAGTAATAGTGGCAAAGATTTTTCCAAAATTAATGATGACCACCAAGCAACAGATTCAGGAGGCTCAGAGAACACCAAGAGGGATATAGCAAATAAACCACACCTAGGCATATCATATTGAAACAGCAGAAAATCAAAGAAAACTTTAAAAGAAGGTACATGAGAAACTTTGATTTATATAAAGAAAGGAAGAGTGTCAGAGAAAGAATAAATGATGGTAAAATAAAACATTTTATTTGTTACTCTTGATCTAAAAGTTAAGTGTTTCTTTAAAAATAATAGTAAGAATATATTAGGTGATTATAGCATATGGACAGTTGAATGACAAATATTACAAGAAATGATGAGAAGGAATCATATAAATCTAACAAAATATGTACAGGATCTGTATGTGGAAGACTATGAAACAATGATGAAAGAAATCAAAGAGTATCTAAATAATTGGAGATATATTCCAGGTTTCTGGATTAGAACACTTGATACTGGTAAGATCTCAATTCTGACCAAGTTGATGTATCGGTTCAATGCAAGCCAATCAAAATCTCAGGAAACCATTTGTAGATACTGAGAAACTGATTCAAAAATTTATATGGAAAGACAAAAGACCTACAATAGCACAAACTAAAGAAGAACAAAGTTAAAGGATTCACACTATCTGATTTCAAAACTTAGCATAAATCTACAGCAAATAATAAAGGATGGTGAAATAAGAGACATATAGAATAGTAGATCAGAATAAAGATCCCAGGATAGGACCCACACAACCATAGTCAATCAATTTTTAACAGAGGCACAAAGGGCAATACAATGAAGAAAGGATAGTCTTTCCAGTAACTGGTGCTCTAACAACTAGACATCCATATGCAAAAAAAAAAAGGAATCTAGACATAGACTTCACATATTACATAAAAGTTTACTCATCACATAAAATTTATTCAAAATGGATCATTATAATATGCAAAAGAATAAAACTTCAAAAACAAAACATAGGAGATCTATTTAGATACAATAGTGAAAACATCCCAGAATAAAAAAACTAATAAGCTGGACTTTATTAAAATTAAAAACTTCATTGTCAAAGATGTTGTTAAAATAATTTTTAAAACAAAGTATAAACTGGGAGAAAATATTTTCAAACTATATATCTGATAAGGGAAATGTATCTAACATGCACAAAGAGCTTGTAAAACACAAGAAAAAAACAACTAAAAAATGGGCAAAATGTTTAAAAAGACACATCAACAAGAATATATACAAATGGAAAAGAAACAGGAAAACACGCTCAACATCATTTGCCATTAGGGGAATGCAAACTAAAAAATATAATAGGTTATTATAATGCCTGGAAATCTAAAAACTGACAATACAAATTGCTGATGAGATACAGAAAAACAGGGACTCATTCATTGCTGGTGACAATACAATAGGGTGTAGCCACTTTAGAATACAGTTTGGTAGCTTTTTACAAAGCTAAACATAGCCTTACCATATGATCCAGGAGTAATGCTCCTATATATTTCCAACAAATTTAAAAACTATGTCCACACTAACGCATGCAAAGGTTTATAGCAGTTCCATTCCTAATTACTAAAACTATGAAGCAATGAAGATGTCCTTCAATAAAGTGAATGGATATGCAAACTGACTGACATCCATAAAATGGAATACTATTCAGTAATAAAAAAGAACAGGGGCTTCCCTGGTGGCGCAGTGGTTGAGAGTCCACCTGCCGATGCAGGGGACACGGGTTCTGCCCTGGTCCGGGAAGATCCCACGTGCCTCGGAGCGGCTGGGCCCGTGAGCCATGGCCGCTGAGCCTGCGCATCCGGAGCCTGTGCTCCGCAACGGGAGAGGCCACAACAGTGAGAGGCCCGCATACCGCAAAAAAAAAAAAAAAAAAAACTATCAAGCCAAACAAAGCCATGAATGAACCTTAAATATATTTTGCTGGGTGAAAGCAGCCAAACTAAAAATGATGTATATGGTATCATTCATTTATTTGAAATTCTGTAAAGGCAAGATGGCAGAAACTATATACACATCGGTGGCTACCAGGGATTTGGGAGGGCAGTAAGAGGACTGACTAGATGACTCACAGGGGATCTTTTAGGGTAGTAAAACTATCCAGGCTGATACTGGAATGCTGGATGCATGACACTATGTATTTATCAAAATCCACAGATAAAGATGTGGTAAAGGGGACTGCACAACTAAAGGCAAAAGGAACTGTACAAAATGACCACTGTATTAATTGATAAAGCTTTTTCTTACAAGGGTAGAGGTTAACCATTCTAAAACCATAATATATGTATACTAGAATTGAACAATTAAGTATATGGCTGGTGGACAGCTGAAGCCCCAGGTTTCTAACTGTTGGAATGTTACAGATTGATAGTAAGGGGAGAAGGTTAGAATGACTCACATGCTAATGGCTTAGAGTCGTAAACATCAGCATAAACTTATGTTTAGCTTAGTATAGACACAGATGGATGCACTATAAATATTTATAGGTTTGTGCCTAAGCATGGATAAATATACACACATATATTCCATTGCTCAGTCAGCTGAGAAAACCTATAAGCAATGACACCCCAGTAGTAAAGAGTACATCCAGAGCTCATATCTTATTTTCTAATACCACTCTCCAATTAAAAGAAAAAAATTGCAGTCCTTGGAGAAATGGTTAATTCTACAACTCAGGCAAGACATATACAACATGGTACTGGAGCACCAGAAAATAAGGAAGCACTCTAAAACACAACAAAATAGAAAACACAATGACTGTTGTATGTAAATAAGACATAGGAGTCAACTGAAAGAGCCCCCAGTGGTCAAGTCTGGAACAATTTGAGCAAAAAATTAGTAGAGTATCGCATTGTAATCCAAAGCATAAATAAATATTCATGAGTCTATACTAATATAAATATATAATTGAATAAATAAATACTCGGAGCGGGGCTACACAAAACTCCCCTGGATAAGAATGCCAAATTATTTAGATTTCTTGCCCTCAAGGAGGTGGAGCCTAACTCTCCACTTCGTAAGTGTGGGTTGCACATAGTAAAATCTTTTCAAAGAAGAGGGAAAGGGAAGAAAAGGGGGTACTTTACAGTAGAGAAATAAAGCAAACACTATCACAGCCAGGTGATCAAGGCTAACATCAACAGTGGTAATTCATGTCGACAGTATACACCCTAGATATGACTTATTGAGAATGGCAATTTACCTTTGTTATCTTCCTCACAAAAAACCAAAAATCCAGTCCAATCATGAGAAAAGTATCAGATAAATCCCAATTGAAGGACATTCTAAATAATATCCAGTCAGTACTCCTTAAAACTGTCAAAGTCATCAAAAACAGTGAAAGTCTGAGAAACTGTCATAGTCAACAGAAGCCTAAGAAGACTTGACTACTGAATGTAATATGTTATCATGAATGTTATGCTGGAACAGAAAATGGACATGGTTAAAACCTAAGGAAATCTGAATACAGTATGGACTTTAGTTAATAACAACATATCAATACTGTTTCCCTTATTGTGATAAATGTACCATACTAATGGAAGATTCCAATAACAAGTGAAATTGGATATGGGGTATATGGAAACTCTCTGTTCATATATGGATATATGGAAATCCCTGCCACTGCTTTCTAAATCTAAATCTATTTTAAAAGAGAAGTTTATTACAAAAAAAAAATATTTTTTAAGATACCCAAGAATGGCTGATGGTGGGAAAGGAGATGAAGGAACAAGGGTTTAAAAATTCACATATAAATTAGTAGACAGGGACTTCCCTGATGGTGCAGTGGTTAAGACTCCGCCTGCCAATGCAGGAGACATGGGTTCGATCCCTGGTCCGGGAAGATCCCACATGCCCCGGGGCAACTAAGCCCATGCGCCACAACTACTGAGCCTGCGCTCTAGAGCCCGTGAGCCACAACTGCTGAGCGCGTGCACCACAACTACTGAAGCCAGCGTGCTCTAGGGCCCACATGCCACAGCTACTGAGCCCACGTACTGCAACTACTGAAGCCCGTGCACCTAGAGCCTGTGTTTCGCAACAAGAGAAGCCCGTGCACCACAATGAAGAGTAGCCCCCACTCACCGCAACTAGAGGAAGCCTGTGCGCAGCAACAAAGATCCAACACAGCCAAAAAATAAATATAACTTAAAATAATAATGATAAAATTAATTAATTAGTAGACAGCATTATTTCAGACAAAGAGGACTATTGTCTGAATTACAGTCTGTTGGATGTGGAACAGATCCTATTATTTAATCCTAGCTCCCCTTTCATATAAGTTTATGAAGACACCGAGCCCATGAGAAATAAAGGGGCTTGGTCAAAGTGATGCTTTTACATTAAATCTGAAATCTATACAGAAATTGAATTCCTGAAGATGAGATTGTTACTCTTCACCTTTCTAAAACTCTCTAGTCTAAGAATTATTAAAACTGTTTTATTTCTTCTGCCTTAGACATTTTCCTGAGGTTTACATTTTTATTTTGTAAAATGTACTTATTGAAATACATTCTTAAAAAACTTTTAAAGTGGTGCTAGGAAAACTGGACAGCTACATGTAAAAGAATGAAATTGGAACATTCTCTAACACAATACACAAAAATAAACTCAAAATAGGTTAAAGACCTAAATGTAAGACCGGATACTATAAAACGCCTAGAGGAAAACATAGGACGAACACTTTGACATAAATAGCAGAAATATCTTTTTGGATCCACTTCCTAGAGTAATGAAAATAAAAACAAAAATAAACAAATGGGACCTAATTAAACTCAAAAGCTTTTGTACAGCAAAGGAAACCATAAACAAAACAAAAAAACAACCCACAGACTGGGAGAAAATATTTACAAACTATGCAACTGATAAGGGATTAATCTCCAAAATATACCAACAGCTCACACAGCTCAATATCAAAAACAAACAAACAACCCAATCAAAAAAATGGGCAGATGATCTAAACAGAAATTTCTCCAAAGAAGACATACAGGTGGTCAACAGGCACACGAAAAGATGCTCAACATCGCTAACTTATTAGAGAAATGCAAATCAAAACTACAATGAGGTATCACCTCACACCAGTCAGAATGACCATCCTCAAAAAGTCTACAAACAATAAATGCTGGAGAGGGTGTGGAGAAAAGGGAACCCTCCTACACTGTTGCTGGGAATGTAAATTGGTACAGCCACTATGGAGAACAGTATGGAGGTTCTTGAAAAACTAAAAATAGAGCTACCATATGATCCTGCAATCCCACTCCTGGGCATATATCTAAGAAAACCATAATTCGAAAAGATACATGCACCCCACTGTTCACTGCAGCAGTATTTTCAATAGCCAAGACATGGAAGCAACCTAAATGTCCATCAATGAATGAATGGATAAAGAAGATATGGTATATATACACAATGGAATACTACTCAGCCATAAAAAAGAATGAAATAATGTCATTTGCAGCAACATGGATGGACCTAGAGATTGTCAAAGTGAGTGAAGTCAGACAGAGAAAGACAAATATCATATGATATAGTTTTTATGTGGAATCTAAAAAAATGGTACAAATGAACTTATTTACAAAACAGAAAAAGACTCACAGAGGTAGAAAACAAACTTATGGTTACCAAGGGAGAAAGGGGGAGAGGGATAAATTGGGAGATGGGATTGACGTATACACACTACTATATATAAAATAGATAACTAATAAGAACCTACTGTATAGCAAAGGGAACTCTACTTAATACTCTGTAAATGACCTATATGGAAAAAGAATCTAAAAAAGAGTGGATACATGTATATGTATAACTGATTCGCTTTGCTGTACACCTGGAACTAACACAACACTGTAAATTAACTATACTCCAGTGTAAAATAAAAATTTAAAAATAAAACATTTTTTTTTCTTTTTTTTTTTTTTTTTTTTTTTTGCGGTACACAGGCCTCTCACCGCTGTGGCCTCTCCCGTTGCGGAGCACAGGCTCCGGACGCGCAGGCTCAGCGGCCATGGCTCACGGGCCCAGCCGCTCCGCGGCATGTGGGATCCTCCCGGACTGGGGCACGAACCCGTGTCCCCTGCATCGGCAGGCGGACTCTCAACCACTGCGCCACCAGGGAAGCCCAAAATAAAACATTTTAAACCTAAATAATAATAAATTTGAAGTATTACCTTCATAAAAAGGGAATACCTCCTCTGTTATTCCTTTGTTAACTTCTATATGTGAGAAAATATCACTCTACAATTGTATATTTGCATAAGAAATTTCTTTGAATTAATGACTCATGTATTTGGAACTGTTGTGGTCTTTAGAATAACATTTTTTCACCATTATTCAAATGAATTAATTTCCATAAATAAAGGATCTGTATAAAAATTTTAAAACCAAAAAATACCAATAGCAATATTATAGCTTTATAGGGCTTCCAAAATATTCTAGAGTAACAGAATTTTATAACATTTCTAGAAATTCTGTTCTAATATTTCAAATCAGTAAGGGAGTACTTTTAATCTAGTTGAAGGAAAAGGTAGAGAAAGAGAGTGTTATCCTTTCCCCTTTCCTCATCTGAGACCTGGAATCTTCATAACTGCTGCTTTGTTTTGGCAAATGATTTAACAGTACAGATACCCTTTCCTAGATATATCACAGGGAAAAGATAACAGTCTTTTGTTAAATAGCTTATTGCAGTGATACTTGCATATGTATAAGCACAGGTCAGCAAAGAACTCCATTTTTTAAAAAAACATAGAATCACTATATGCTTCCAAGTCTGAGATAACAATTGATACTGAGAACTGGAACAATTCTTCTAGAAACTAAGAATAGTTGGTCTGCTCTTCTGTATTTTCCCAGCATTTGCACATAAAAGATCCCATTAGGACAGTTTGCTCACACTCAATATGGGGTTCCCCTACTGAACAAAGTTGTACCTGAAGTATCCTCAGAGATGTTTGGCCTTCCTTTTATCAGAGTTACCTTTGCCTCACCCACTGAGCATTCATGGAATGATGTGAAGCTAGGAAACATCCCACTCTCAGTATGAGACACAGGAGCTTAACCAGAAAAGAACACTGAGTTGCAGGTATCAATACTTTGAGTTTCCAAGGCATTTCTATGGTAAGAAATGATGAAGTAATGATATATAATTTGATTTTGATGTGAAACAGATGCATGTACATTAATCTAATATTAGCCCATAATTAAATCCTTAATATTGTAGATTGTTTTATGTATAAGAAACAAAAAAGAATTCATTTTAAAGGGGTTTTAAAATTTTATGATCATGAAAATAGCTTTTTTATGCAAACAGATTCTGAGCGATGGCATGGCCTGTAATGATATTTCATCTGTATTCAGCTGTTTAACCATGTCACTGTTCCACAGTTTCCAGACGAGGGAAACCCTTGCATATTCCAAGCAGGTCTGCTCACTGACATGATATTAATGAATAGCAGCACCACATCAAGTTTGGAGGAGGACCAAGCCACAAGGAAGTTATTTATGTAATTATTCCAGGCTGCAAACCAAGAAGCAATGGCTCTTTAACTGCCAGAGCCAAGAATTAGTAGGGCAAGGAATGTCTTATTCCTGACAAATCAATAAAGTGAGGCTTTTCACTTCATTCCACTGGGGTAATTAAAACATTTGGATCCATGGGGATCCATGGGACACGATGCATAACAAATTTTAGCCACCACCCACAACCATCTCTAAACAGCAACCATCTCTAAATTCATGCAGAGGAGTTCTATAGTGATGGCATATGTTTTGCTGGTATATTTTCTAATTGAAATGAAGTAGTACAAAAAGTATCAATAGGAGCAAGCAACCTAAGGTTTTATCATATGCTCATAGAGAACTGTTTTAGGTGTTACAGTTTATAAGGTCCAAAATTTGACTTAATGGGTTAAATAAGTCTCTGTTGCTGTCTAATAGCACTGTAATTATCAAAAGTAATAATGCATGTAATTTAAAAATAAAATAATAGAGAAGCTTTTTTAATTAAAAGATCTCCATTCTAGTCATTTGAAATCACTCTCTTTAGATGGAAAAAACTACACTTATTAGTTCATGTTTTCTATTTACCACTATTTATTTTGATCTCCTTAAATCAGATATGTATACAGCTCTTTATTGAGTTACTGACTTTATAAATTTCTTATTGGATTCCTAGTGGGATAAATAAGAATTTAGCTTAATTATACGTCTCCCCACTTTCTTACCCTGCTTCTCGCTCATGTACGATATAGGCCCAGATATAAGATTGTTCGCTAAACTCTGGTACATATGTATGAGTCCTAAAATGCGCGATTATAGGCCATTTTGTTCAGAAGCTTTTTTTTTGAGCAAGATAAAATATAGGAAAATACAATAAGATCTCAGTTGTCCAGAATGCTTAAGGAAGCTTGGTGGCATGAGTAAAAACAAAAGGCAAAGACATATAAGAAAAAGTTAGTAACGCTCACTGTATACAACATCACAATAAATATCAGATGTCTTTATAAATCTGTCTTTGGAACTCATTTTGCAAGACAATGCAAAAATCTTATTTTTGTTATGAAGAAAATATTTCTTTAGAATTACAAAATTTAAAAGACATCATAATATTTATGTTATATCAATGGTACTTAGAACTTGGACTAACTTATCCAGTGACAAGATAATATATGAATTTAAAAGGTGCTACATTTCAAGTAATTTAGGTAGAATTGAGGATGATGGGCTCTGAAAACCTGTGCTACATGATTTGAAAAGTGGTTCTAATGGTGCCTAAGACAGTGAAGCAGAAGATGCAAGTAAAGAGTTTAAATACCACTGATGAACATAGATGCAAAAATCCTCAACAAAATACTAGCAAAGAGAATCCAACAGCACATTAAAAGGATAATACACCATGATCAAGTGGGGTTTATCGCAGGAATGCAAGGATTCTTCAATACACGCAAATAAATCAGTGATATACCATATTAACATATTGAAGGATAAATATCATATGATCATCTCAAGAAATGCAGAAAAAGCTTTTGACAAAATTCAACACCGATTTATGCTAAAAACCCTCCAGAAAGTAGGCATAGAGGGAACTTACCTCAACAGAATAAAGGCCATATGTGACAAACCCACAGCCAACATCGCTCTCAATGGTGAAAAAGTGAAACCATTTCCACTAAGATCAGGAACAAGACAAAGTTGCCCACTCTCTCCACTATTACTCAACATAGTTTTGGAAGTTATAGGCACAGCAGTCAGAGAAGAAAAAGAAATAAAAGGAATACAAATCGGAAAAGAAGAACTAAAATTGTCAGTTTGCAGATGACATGATACTGTACTTAGAGAATCCTAAAGATGTTACCAGAAACCTACTAGAGCTAATCAATGAATTTGGTAGAGTAGCAGGATACAAAGTTAACACACAGAAATCTCCTGCATTCCTATTCAATTATGATGAAAAATCTGAAAGAGAAATTAAGGAAACACTCTCATTTGCCACTGCAACAAAAAGAATAAAATACATAGGAATAAACCTACCTAAGGAGACAAAAGACCTGTATGAGAAAACTATGAGACATTGATGAAAGAAATTAAAGATGATACAAACAGATGGAGAGATATACCATGTTCTTGGATGGAAGAATCAACACTGTGAAAATAACTCCACTATCCAAAGCAATCTACAGATTCAATGCAATCCCTATCAAACTACCACTGGCATTTTTCACAGAACTAGAACAAAAATTTTCACAACTTGTATGGAAACACAAAAGACCCCAAATGGCCAAAGCAATCTTGAGGAAGAAAAATGGAGCTGGAGGAATCAGGCTCCTGGACATGAGACTATACTACAAAGCTCCAGTAATCAAGACAGTATGGTACTGGCACAAAAATAGAAATATAGATCAATGGAATAGGATACAAAGCCCAGATATAAACCCACGCACATATGGTCACCTTATCTTTGCTAAAGAGGCAAGAATATACAATGGAGAAAAGACAGCCTCTTCAATAAGTGGTGCTGGGAAAACTGGACAGCTACATGTAAAAGAATTAAATTAGAACACTCCCTAACACCATACACAAAAATAAACTCAAAATGGATTAAAGACCTAAATGTAAGGCCAGACACTATAAAACTCTTAGAGGAAAACATAGTCAAAACACTCTATGAGATAAATCACAGCAAGATCCTTTTTGACCCACCTCCTAGAGAAATGGAAATAAAAACAAAAATAAGCAAATGAGACCTAATGAAACATAAAAGCTTTTGCACACAAAAGAAAACCTAAACAAGACAAAAAGACAACCCTCAGAATGGGAGAAAATATTTGCAAATGAAGCAACTGACAAAGGATTAATCTCCAAAATATACAAGCAGCTCATACAGCTCAATATCAAAAAAACAAACTAATCCAAACATGGGCAGAAGACCTAAATACACATTTCTCCAAAGAAGATATACAGATTGCCAACAAACAAGAAAGAATGCTCAACATCACTAATCATTAGAGAAATGCATATCAAAACTAAAATGGGGTATCACCTCACACCAGTCAGAATGTCCATCATCAAAAAATATACAAACAATATATGCTGGAGAGGGTATGGAGGAAAGGGAACCCTCTTGCACTGTTGGTGGGAATGTAAAGTGATACAGCCACTATGGAGAACAGTATGGAGGTTCCTTAAAAAATTAAAAATAGAACTACCATATGACTAAGCAATCCCACTACCGGGCATATACCCTGAGAAAACCATAATTCAGTAAGAGTCATGTACTACAATGTTCATTGCAGCTCTATTTAGAATAGCCAGGACATGGAAGCAACCTAAGTGTCCATCAACAGATGAATGGATAAAGAAGATGTGGCGCATATATACAATGGAGTATTACTCAGCCATAAAAAGAAATGAAATTGAGTTATTTGTAGTGAGGTGGATGGACCTACAGTCTGTCATACAGAGTGAAGTAAGTCAGAAAGAGAAAAACAAATACCATATGCTAACACATATATTATGGAATCTAAAAAAAAAAAAAATGTTTCTGAAGAACCCAGGGGCAGGACAGGAATAAAGATGCAGACATAGAGAATGGACTTGAGGACACAGGGAGGGGGAAGCGTAAGCTGGGACGAAATGAGAGAGTGGCATGGACTTATATATACTACCAAATATAAAATAGCTAGTGGGAAGCAGCCGCATAGCACAGGGAGATCAGCTCAGTGCTTTGTGACCACCTAGTCGGGTGGGATAGGGAGGGTGGGCGAGAGACCCAAGAGGGAGGCGATATGGGGATATATGTATATGTATAGCTGATTCACTTTGTTATAAAGCAGAAACTAACACACCATTGTAAAGCAATTATACTCCAATAAAGATGTTAAAAAATAAAGTCAAGGGAGATTAAAAAAAAGTTTAAATAAAATTGTTTCATAAGAATTCAGAGTGTTGAAAAGTAAATCTGTATTTACATATTACTTACATAAATGCTTTTAAATATGTAATTAAATTAAATATTACCAGAAGTAGAATTTGACATATTTGCCTCTAAATTTACTTGTAGTAAATCTGGCCAAAAAATGTTTTTATTTTGAGAATTTCTCATGTTAAAAAATGGGGGCTTTCTATTTGGGTTCTCTCTTCCTCTCTCTCTCTCCATATATGTATCACAAATGTTACTCCCTCTATTGGTTACTTGTTTGATATATTTATATATTTATAGTATATATTTAAACAATGTATTAATTAGCCTATATTATTATTCTCAAATACATGGTGCCTCTTCCTGAAGAAGGATCAAACCCCCAGTCTTGTTAAAATCTTGTATGTGAGAACAATGTGTTACTTCTGGAAATAAATTTTAGAGCTAGTCTGTAAGTCTCTTTTTTCCCTTTCCAGAACCACCAGCCTGATCCAGACAGAGGCTTCTTCATCAGGCTGGATGCCAGAGGGGAGGAAACCTTTGTTTGTGTAAGCTGGCCAAGGTTTAATGATATAGACTTTTTTTTTCCCTACAGTATAACACAGTTCACCTGACTTATACATATGCTAACCTTCATTTCATGAGATAAAGACTGCAGACAGTGTCTGAGGCCTTTCCACAAAGATATGATAGCCTTTACTATTCTCTGCCTCTCTTCATTGTATTTCATCTTGCAATTTAGGCTAGCAGTAAATTATTTTCCATTGTTAAGATTGGAAACATATTCATTCCTGGGTAACCATCTGTAGTAGGCTGAATAATGGTCCCTGTAAATATTAGGTCCTAATCCCTGGATCCTGTAAATGTTACTTCATTGGGGGGAAAATCTTTGCAAATGTGATTAAGTTAAAGATTTTGAGATGGGAAAATTATCTTGACTTATCTGGTGGACCCTAAATACACTCACAAGTATCACTGTAAGAGCAAGTCAGAGGGAGAGTAGACTGACATAGAGGAGATAACAAAGAAAGATTTGAAGATGCTAGTCTTGAAGGCTAGAGTATGTAGTTACAAACCAAGGAATGCTGGTGGCCTCCAAAAGCTGGTAGAAGTAGGAAATGGTTTCTCTCCTAGAGTTTCCAGAATAGTGTGACTTTGCTGAGACCTTGTTTTCAGCACAGTGAAACAGTATAATCATTAAAAGTGGAGCTCTACATAAAAAAATAGGTTTGATTTTGATTCCTGGCTCTACATTTTATTAACTACATGATGCACCACAAGTTACATAACATTTCTGAATTTCCTCATATAGGTAATGGGAATAATAATAGCATCTCCCTCATAGGTTTGTTGTGAGAATTAAGTAAGAGTCTCTATAAAACTTTGAGATATTTGGGATGATTGCTATGCCATTTATCAAAATGGATAAAACTGGAAAGATAACTTGCATGGGGCAGTAGAGGTAGTAATTGGAGATCAAGTGTCCTGTTTTGTAAAATGAATATTTAATATGTCTCTTGGAGAGCCAGCTGATAATATGAAGTAAGAAGGTTGATATGATGTACAGATCTAGAGTTCAGAGAGCATTTAAACTGAAAGATGAAAAGGGATTCGCATCATCAGCATGTAGGTGGTATTATAAAGCATGAGACTAAATGAGATTATCTAGGAAGAATGTTTAGTTAAAGAAGATAAATGGGGCTTCTCTGGTGGCACAGTGGTTGAGAGTCCACCTGCTGATGCAGGGGACACGGGTTCGTGCTCCGGTCCGGGAAGATCCCACATGCCGCGGAGCGGCTGGGCCCGTGAGCCATGGCCGCTGAGCCTGCGCGTCCGGAGCCCGTGCTCCGCAACGGGAGAGGCCACAACAGTGAGAGGCCCGCATACCAAAAAAAAGAAGAAGATAAATGCTCTCAGGATAGGTGGCTGGAGTTCTTCAGTGTTTAAGGTTGAAGAGGAAAAGTTGTCATCTGAGACAATTTAAAGTGCCAACAAGAGAAATAAAGGGAACAATGAAAAACTATTGCGGAAACTGCTTCAATCAGAATTCAGTTGCGAATAACAGAAACCAATCTATCAGTTTCAAGCAGAATGGGATTAAATACAGGAAATTAGATGCTTACAAATTTGATTGTTGGGCTGGTCTTACAAAAATTACTACCAGAACAAGGTAACTGAGGTTTCCCATCAAGGGAAAAGTTTCACGTCATAAGCAGAAATCTGGTGAAACACATAGGCATCGTCTCCACTTCTGGCTCCCCGTTCCTACTCTCTTAGCCACAATCTGGAGATAAAAAACCACTACCCAGATATAGTAATGTTGCACAAACAGAAAGAGTGCTTCTTGCTCTATGCTCTGCTCCCTCCATCAGTTTCAAATTCCAGATTCACTAGTGCATTTCATTGGCAGTACATAAATCCTTACATCTGTGTATTATATATATGGAAGTTTGGGAAATACAATTTTTAGCAACTGTAGTACAGGAAGGTAATAGAAGAATGTTGGTATAGATATTAAATGAGTCAATTTACCATATGTATCAAAAGAGATTCAACAAGAGAGAGTTATTTCAAGGAGAGATGAGTAGCCAGTTGTGTGGGATGCTACTGATAAGGCAAGTAGATAAAAACAGAAATGATAATTGAATTTGGCATCATTGGAGGTTCTTGGTGATCTCAACAATAGCAGAGGAGGGTGAAAACTTCAGGGATGTAAAGTAGATAGCTAGTGGGAAGCAGCCGCATAGCACAGGGAGATTAGCTTGGTGCTTTGTGACCACCTAGAGGGGTGGGAGGGAGAGGCAAGAGGGAGGAGATATGGGGATATATGTATATGTATAGCTGATTCACTTTGTTATACAGCAAAAACTAACACGCCATTGTAAAGCAATTATACTCCAATAAAGATGTTTTAAAAAATAAAATAAAAATTAAAAAAATTTTAGGGAGATGGAACAGGTTGAAGAGTGAATAAGAAGTGAGGAAAATGAGATAAGAATGGTCATAACTTATTCTCAGAGTATTTTTTGTGAAAAGAAGTAGAGAAATGGAACAATAGTTAGAGGTGGATGGAAGGATCAATGAAAAAAATGTTTTTTTGTTGGCTTTAAATAAGGTATGTTGGTAAACTGATGGGAATAATTCAGTAGGGATGAAGAAATGATGTTTCAAAAGAAATAATCCTTAAGGTGACAACAACCAAATTAGGGCTTTTCCAAATAGGGAAAATGAAGGGAGACAGGAAAAAGTAAGTCCAGGGTGCTTGCAAGAAACTGATTGTAATAATGGAATGTGAGCCAAATTGGATAAAAAGGAAAATAAAGACAGAAGATGAAGGATGAATAGTAGAAAAGGTCAGTGGCACAATGACTTGGGAGGTATAAATCAGGGCAAAACATCTTGGAGTAGACCAGCTAAAGTCAAGTGTAAATGGAAGTGGTCAGAATGATATGCTTATGGCTGTAGGGTATAATCACAGAAATGAGCGGTAGAAGAGAGTTAAAGAACTTTGTTGGAAGTGAGGAGGTGGAGAATCAGGAGTGAAGGATCAGTCATCATGGCTTCAGCACTGATAAAAGCAGTAGCATGAATGGAGGATAAAAGGCTGCGCCACAGGGAAAAATACAAAAAACAAAAGTGTCTTTAATGAGTGAGGCAAGGTGGCTTAAAGGTCTAGATATGCAGTGAGACTAGTCTAGTAAAATGATATGGCATGAAGAAGCTGCAATTTTGAAGAAGGAAAGAGACAATACATATAAGATGTATTTAGATTTTTAGTGAGGACTAATGATCATCTATGTAAATTACCACTTCTGGACACACATACACACAGACAGACAACATGAAAGTATTGCATTGCTAAGTCAGAAATCTCATTTCATGGCATAAGTATAGGATTAAAAGTATTGCATTGCTAAGTCAGAAATCTCATTTCATGGCATAAGTATAGGAAGATTTTAGAGCAAGCAAAATTTGAGCTATTATACATTACTTTCAATAATCCTAATAATCAAAGACTTTTTTAAATCCTGCATGTTTGTTAACATGCCGTCTCTCCTACAGTGAATTCCTTGATGGTATTGACTGTTTCACTAATCTCTATGTTCCCAGCAACTGGCAAAATGTCAGGCATTCTGACCCAATATTTGTTGAATCCAAAGTTCTAAAAACCTCAATTACGCAAAGAGAGTCTTCTCAAAATAATGACTGATGTTTTGGGAATTTGAGAGTCTAAATTAGCGATTGCACAGCAAGTGGAAAATGTATTATGTTATAGTGAATCATAAGAAATTTGAATAGCATTTTCACTTATCAAGCACTGTACTCCTTGTATTTCAATGTCTAACATATTTCCAATTTGGTAAAATAAATGTGATTTGAAAATGTGATATATTCTTTTTGTGCATGCTATAGAAAATAATTATTATGCATATTTTCAAGAAAATCAAAAGATAGGACCCTGCCTGACCCTGGAAATTTGTTCAGATAATCTGTGTTCATGGTTCATTAGTGATATGCTCTACCAAGCTGGTGAATAAATAATCATTTTCATTCCCTTTCACTGCTTCTCCTGATTATGGAGGCCATTAGCAGATAAGAATGACATTAATGCACATTTTGTATAATAAAGATTCCATGAACCTAAGAATCTTATTTTCACTGTCAAGGACTGATAACCACAGTAGGGAAATGATGAATAACAGATAAAAAGCCAGAAATAGCAAAATGCAATACAATTTTTAGTTAAGTGCAACCAGAAATGTGATTTAAAAATGCAATTATATGCTAGCAGAAGGAGACTGCTGATAATTAAATATAAATGTATAATATGCATATTATATATGTGTAACAACTGTACATAATACAGATGAATTTGGTAGACATATGTATGTATAGTTATGCGTGTATACATATACACATTATAAATACTATTAAACTATATTTAAGTGTGATTACATGAAGAACAAAATGATGTACTTAAATCCTTGCCTGACAGATTTATGGCTTTCTTTTACCTTTAGATAGAGCTAAAGTACTTGGCACAGAGAAATAAATATAGAGCAGACCATTTTAACTCTTGCTCAGATATGCACATACGATTTAATAATGGTACAGACAGCACTGTGCTAATGAAAAGTACCTTGCAGATTCTTGTCTAATGTCTCTGTATCCTTCTTATATTGGTAGAAATAATTTGTGAAGACACTGATTTACCCCAAAATAAATTATCACTCCAGTTGTTAATGGCTTTTTTTAGTAAATACAATTAGGAATATCTACTACTCTTGCAAGAGTGAGAGAGATTTCAACTAAAATGCTCATGCTGCAGAGGGGGATATCTTATTGACATGATGGGTGATATATTTTTAGGTATAATGCACAGGAAAATATCTTTGAAAAATGTTTTATTTCATATGATATTCAGTCACCTATGTGATTACTTTGGTAAGATTAATAAGAAAATAGACTGTGGGTTCCATGTTCTTGTGATCATTATCACTAAGGAGAAGTATGCTCAGAAGTTTTATTTAGGAAAAGAGGATTCGAAAAAATGGCTTAGAGTCCAATGACGTGCATTAACCCTTCACAAGGAAACATATTCTTAACACTGCAGTACCTTTAAAAGACTGGAATAATTTCCTGCTCTAAACAATGAATCAAAACTAGATAAGCTTAGTTAAGTATATAGGAGGGGCCCCAGTTCATCAGGCTGAGGTAATAAAAGAATAAAAAATTGTGATTCATATGTGTTGGATCTTGTTTTAATGAAGAGCTTTTCAGGGAAAATAAAATGACACTTAGCCTTCCCAAAGGAAGTACAAAGAGACAACTGATTTTTTTAATCACTCATGAAGATGCAAATGACAATAAGAAGGAATACTTGAAATAAGTTCAAAGTAATTCCTTTTCTCCCAAGGGAGGTAAAGAACTAAATCAATATTAACATAATCTACATTATACTGCCAAGTAATTTTATAGAAAAGTATGTCAAGATATCTGTATTACTTTTAAATTTTAAAATATTTTAATTACAGAAACAATAGTACACTAGATACTATTATACTAGCTAAAATAAAGGTTAATGTTATACAAAATTTGCTTCGACCTTTTTGTTGAAAGAAATAACACATTACACATATTGCTAAGCCTCCTCACTCCATTATGTTTCTTGAATGTTCTCCCTCCCATATTCTACAGATGATGAATATCCTCCTCATGCATATTTTATAATATTATCGTATATGTAAGTATATATATGTATTAACACATATATATCTGCTTAAGAAGGTACCATTGTATGGTTTGAAAACATACAGTTTAAATGTAATCATACTGTAATCATCCTTACACAACTTAGTATCCATGTTTATAACTCAGATCCATGTTAATACCCCATTGGTGGGCATGTACATTGTCCTGATTTCCACCATTTAAATACTGCATTGAAAATCCCTTACATGCCTTTTTTACATGTACAAGTGAGTTTTCTAGGATATACCCATTTTAATGAGCAGTCTACACTCAGATGTATATAAACATGAAATAGTTTTAATTTCCTGCAGTTACTGCTTTCACCCATGTCCTGCTGAATCTCCCTTTCCAGTTCCTTACTTATATTTTTCATGAGTTTCATAAATTCTCACTTTAAAGATAAATTCTGCTTTAAAGCATTAACCATAACCTCCATTTAAATCTCATCTCCTCTCTTCCTTCACCCCAGTTTAGAGACGGGATACTGACTGGTAGGAGAAGAGGATCTAGGTGGCAATGTCTGGCTATAAGACACTTAACTCTAAATCCTTCTTTTCTAGAGATTTGAGGTGAGGAAGAGGAAGAAGTCAAGTCAAAGGGTTTTTGTTTTTACTTAACAGACCTGTTTGTGGTGGTGGTTGTTCATTCTTTCTTTGTTGCTTATTGCTGCTTCTCTGGATAACAATGAGTAGCTGGCAAACCTCTGTGTGGCAGCCTTACAAATACTGGATCTTTTATGGAGGGCTTGATGGACATGTGTCCTTCAGGCAAACACTGTGCAATTTCTTGACCTGCAGAATCTAGATCAAACCCAAATCTTTCACCCGTCTTACCTAAAGCCAGAGCCAATAAACAACACTATGGGAATCCTCCTCAGGGCAGAAAACTTTTACATGGAATACTGCCTAGTTAGTTCATGTTCTTTTAACCCACAAGAAACATATGTTCTTTGCCACACAGCACATGGGAATGTAGTGGGCTTCACTCTCATCCTCTCTTTCTGCCCTATGGTCAATTACATTAATAGTAATCTAATGTTAAACCATCTTTGCATTTCTGTAATGAGCTCTACTGTCATGATGGATTCTTTGTACATTTATAGATTATGTGCATTAATATTTATTCATAAATTTATTTTCTTATGCTGTTCCTATCTAATTTGATGTCAAATTTATATTGGACTTCTACAAATAAAATATTGCCTATAAAACAATGCAGGTGATATTTTTTTAATCACATATTACTTGGGAGTCTATATAAAAATAAAATTTATGCAATTTATTGGATTGTAATAGACTTTTTAAGGTTTTCCACTTTGTCTTGAATTAATTTGATAAAATTTATTTCATCTAAATTTTAAATTCATTCTCATAAAGTTATTTAAAACATAACTCTGGTTTCTTTTTATCTGTAAAGGCTCCCTTTTCATTATATTTTGTCTTTATCACCTTGTTTTCCTGTTCAGTATTTCTAGAAGTTTATCTATTCTTAGTCTTTTTTATACTCCATATTGTTTCTTAACTTTCACTTTAATATATTCTTCTATTTATTATTTCTTTCTACTTTCTTTAATTTTATTATTTACTTCTACTTTCTTGAGTTGGACACTTAGCTCATTTACTTTTAATCTTACTAATATACTCTTTCAGGCCTGTCCATCTCCTTTTAGTCTCTACTTGAGAAATATACCACAAATTTTTAGTATTATTGCTATTGCCTTTCAGTTTTAATTTTTTTTTTTTTTTTGCGGTACACGGGCCTCTCACTGCTGTGGCCTCTCCCCTTGCGGAGCACAGGCTCTGGACGCGCAGGCTCAGCGGCCATGGCTCACGGGCCCAGCCACTCCGCGGCATGTGGGATATTCCCGGACCGGGGCACGAACCCGTGTCCCCTGCATCGGCAGGCGGACTCTCAACCACTGCGCCACCAGGGAAGCCCCTCTTGTGCTCTCTTATGGAAAATGTGCAAGGGTATCTATATATTCATATATCTACCTGTATATCTATATCTCTTTATCTTTGCATGTAAATATTTTTTTCTTTAATTATGTTGTTATGAGTAAAAGCTCACTAAATGCATTGTTCAGTAACTATTAGGAGTCAGTATTACTGACTCAAGGCAATACATTCGGCTTGGGTGGAAATTCAAATTCTGCCACTTGCTAGCTATTTGACCGTGGGAAGATTATGTAATTTCTCTGTGCTTCAGTTTCCATATTTATAATAAATGTGGATGATGATAATATTACTTACTTCATAGAGGTGTTGTGAAGATAAAACATGTAAGTTTGTGTGAAACACTTAAGATAGTGCCACGTAATAAACACTCAGTAAAGATTAGCAACCATTATTGTATTGTCCTACCTAATATCCATATTTTTCCTTTCTCCTCTTTTTCTGGGATGTGTTCTTCAGAGGAAAAACCTAAAATCTAATATGTGTGAAAAGACAATGTATACCTTTCTAGATGCTCTAGTAACTTGTGGATAATCTCATGCAATGACCATTGAAAGTCAGATATCCTGAGGGGAAAAACACCCAGAATTTGGATCAGAAGACCAGGTGAAAGTTTTTAACTTCCCCTGCTTATTTGGGTGTCTCTTGCCAAGCTTTTTGAGCTTATCTCCTCAATTATAAAATAAAATATAAAGGAGAAGAAAAACAAGTTTTATTGCAAAGGATGATTTTGATAAATAAACACTATAAGTTTTATAGGTAATAGTTGTTAACACTACTCATAATTTTGAAGAATAAGAGAAATGTCAAAATTATAGCTATCAAAAGTAATACTGATTTTTTTTAAAGCAGAGGGAAGTGAGATTAATGTAATATGATCCTTGTGTATGTATAAAACACATCTCCAAATGAAAGGTAATGGTGGCTTTAGAAAGAGACATTGTGATAATTGGGAGCCAGCATGAATTCACTGAAACACATCATAGCAGAGTAGCCTTGTTTCCTTTTTTTTCAAGAACACCAGAACAATAAACCAGGTAATATGGTGAATGTAGAATATCTGAAATTCAGGAAGTCATTTGAAAAAATCTCTCAGAACACTCTTGTAGACAAACTGAAAAACTTAACTAGTTTACTCAGGTGGGTCCAGGATCATAAGCACAAAACAAAAGTCACTTGATAACCAATGGAGCAAATTAATGATTTCTACAGAGCATTACTTTTATCCCTTGCTACCAAAAGTTGTATCTGTTACTTATTTGAAAATAGAGAACACTACCTACCAAATGGGGAGCTAATATGAAAGCTTAAATGTATAGGAGGCAACTTCCTTGAAAAATACAATGAGGAGACACAAGGATTCTCACATTCAGAACAGAAAATGTGTTACAAATTAATACAGAAGATCAAGTTGGTAAAGAGGAACTTTTTGGTCACCACAAAAATAAAACATGGAGAGATACAAGTTAGCTGCTGTAAGAGTGAAAAAGACAGGGATGTTAAATGGCAAGAGAAGATATTATGCATAAACCATGTCACATCATTGTCCAAAATGCCAAGAGGCTCTGAGACTACACTGCCATAAACTTGTAGTATTGAGACTGAGGGAAGTCATAGTTCCTTTCAACCTCAAGGTGCTATATTATTCATGCATGATTTTTTTTTTTTTTTTTTTTTTTTTTGCCCAGAGCAAGGGATTGCATTTTCAGATAGACTTTTACAATCCAGAGAATATTCAGACAGAAAAGGACAGAGTAGTGGAAACCTTAAAAGCACCTGTGAGAATTACTTAACTGAGCTGGAAAATTTTAAGGTAAAAAAGTGAGAGAGAAATATTTATTTATATATCAGGAGAGCTACAGGGTGAAAACAAGAGTGTTAGACATGGTCTGTGTAATATTACAGTGGGAAAAAAGAGGTTATGTGTAGAGTTTACAAGGTATTTAACCAAAACACATCACCAAAAATAAAATGAAAAACTCTCGCAATAGCTAGGATCACACAGACCTGGAAAGAGCTACCTTTGACTGGTGAGATATTTTTGTCACTGGAATTGTTCACAGACAGGTAGTACAGTCACTTACAGAAGTAAACCTCATAAGGGCTTGAACCCTCTTTTGTTTAAGATTGTATAATTGTCTATCAACTTCTTTCTTCTTCCTTTGCATAGATTTTGTTTTCATTTGTCTCCCTTTTTCCATTGGCTATACTGTTATAGGCTGATTTGAAACATATCACACTAGTCTCATCTTTCATGTTTCTTTTTCCTCAGCTCTTTTCTATTACTCTCCATTAAGTCTCCATAAGGATTTATGTATTTGGCTTAACTTTGGTGCCTACAGGCATATGCTTGTATCCTTCACCGATCTGTTTTATTGCTAATAAGCCACATTTTTTAAATGCCAGACTCAACATTCTTTTATGCCATTTTATAACACTTCCAGTAGTTATTCTGAAAAGCATTCAACAGCTTAATTTTTAAGTTAAATTTTACAATATGAATATATGTCCTGGTGAACCAGACAAAAAGCATCTCTGATGTATCACTGAGTTGATGTGAGTCTGTATTTCTCTGGACTTCATTTATTTTTTAACCCATTATTTGATTAAGATGAAAGAGTAGAAATTTCCACAACAGTGTGCATGCTAATGTAAAATTCCTACATATGTTTATAAACTATATTTTTCTAATTATGAAATTATAATTATAGAAAATTTGAAAATTCAAAAAGTATGAGGATAAAAATTTGATTACTTATAATCTCACCACTAAGAGACAAAACCGTTTAACATTTTATTTTCTGCCTACCTTTTTCTATGCCTATTTTAACTTAATTATACACACACACACACACACACACACACGCACAAATGGCTCTCTACACAGTTCTCTCATCGTTACATGCATATAATCTATCCTATGCTTTACAACGTTCGCAGACATCACTTAATGAGTGCAACTTACCTTAAATCCATGTGTCATTTCTGCATTTAGATTATTTCTATTTTTTATTATTAGAAATAGTACATCTATGAATAAATTATTGCATAACACATTATATATATTTAGAATTATTTCTGAACCAGAGTATGCAGACTTCAAAGGGATTCATGGGCACTCCTCTCAAAGTTAAGAAGGGTTGAACTGGAATGCTGAAAAACTAGAAATAATCTTCAATTTAGAATCAAAATATGTGGACTCAAAAATTCAGTATTTTAATCAATGAAAGTTGGACAATATTTACTCTCATATAATTGTTGTAATAACCAAATGAGGTAGTATTTGTGAAAGTACATTGTAAAACATAAATATGCATAACAGTCCTTTTAATGACCAATGAAAGCTTAGAAAAAATCATTTATTTGAAGACAAATTTGTGCTATGATATTACACAGTTTTGTGCTTCATGTGTGAAATTTAATGCTGTGAAATGTGTGAATTTGTTTTCCTAAAAAGGGTGGGGTGAAATTCATGCTTACATAAGATATTGATCTTCAGAGACCTATTCACGAGTTTACCAGCTCTCTTTGCTATCTACTTGTCAAATAATTATAAAAACTCTAATTGGACAATATCCAATTTACAATACAATTATGAACTAACCTAATTAATATTTTGAAATTAAATTGGACTGTACAAGAGGGATATGCAAGGATAATTTTTTTTTTTTTTTCGCGATACGCAGGCCTCTCACTGTTGTGGCCTCTCCCGTTGCAGAGCACAGGCTCCGGACGCGCAGGCTCAGCAGCCATGGCTCACGGGCCCAGCCGCTCCGCGGCATGTGGGATCTTCCCGGACTGGGGCACGAACCCGTGTCCCCTGCATCGGCAGGCAGACTCTCAACCACTGCGCCACCAGGGAAGCCCCGCAAGGATAATTTTAAATGACAATCAGGAGATTCCTCAGGCTCTCTCAGATAAAGGCTCTTTCTTCAACAGGTAAACTTTAGCCCCACTCATTCCCTAATCCTCATGTAAACTAAGTTTATAAGTAGTCTCAGATCAGCAGCTTCCCTCTTACTCCTACTATATGACCAATTCAGTAGATGTCATAGCACAAAAGGTTGACTTTTAGATTAGACTCATAAGAACAGGGGATCTTACCCAGTACTAAGCTTTACTAATTATTTCAAGTATAATCATGAGGTACAGGCAAAGCAGAGAGAGACGCAGTGTTGCCAGTGCTACAGTCCTGGTCCTTTCTTGCCACATTAGACTGCTTTCTGTTTTCTAAGTGATGTATGAAGCCATATCCCTTACATGAAAGGGAGCTATTTTGGTCTTGAAATATCTCCCTTTTATTCTCCAATAGTTGGAGAACTGTGTGACATACTCCAGGACCTAGATAGACCAAGCACATCTTGCTAAAAGCATTTCATAGATGCACACTCTCCCACTAGCAAATACCATTAATGTGCCTGTCAAGAGGCCTATCAATACCATGTTTTCAAGGAGATTTGGCCACACACCTAGTTTTTGTTTGTGATTTTTTTGTTGGTTTATTTTGTTTTGGTTTTTCCCATGTACACTCTCCTAATGGGAGAGAATGGATTGCAATACTGCTGTTAACTCTTTCCTGCCCACTAAGGGCTCAGCTTTGAATTAATACTACCTTAATAAATATTTATAGACTACCTACTCTGCAACAGAAATTATATTAGATGATTGTGATATAAGGGTAAACAAGGCGAGGAAGATCTTTCCTTTTGAGGGGCTTACATTCTAAGGAGAAGAAACTAGTAATAAGGACATAAACTAGAGATCATTGCAAATTGTGATAGATGCTACGAATAAAATGAAATAGCAATAATATTAGAGAAGTAGGGTGGGATCAGGGTAATTTTGACTGGGAAGTCAATAAAAGTCTCATTAAGGAGTTGTTTTTGTGCTCAAACTTTGGTTTCCCAATATCAAATCAAGTATCTCACATATAAATTGGAGCCCTGCCTTTAAAGTTGATATAGCCTGGGGGGTTCCCTAAAGAAAGCCTGATTCAACCTACCATAATCCCTGCTACTGATTGTGATCCTATTTCCAATATTCTGATTGCAAAGAATCATTATGCTGCTAGTCCAATTTAATTCAAGACATGCCTAATACTTCTACTTCTACTGAATCCCTAACAGTAGACTGAAGCTCCTGAGATGAAACTGGAGTTCATATACCCCTTAGAGATGTCACACTTTGAACTTATGCCTACTCATCCTTGGGACAATAAATACGGCAGTTCCCAGGTTTCTCCCACACCTTTACTCAACTGGATGTTGTTAACGTCACAGTGTGACTTCTCTCTGAGCCCATAATAATAATTATCACTATTATTTAAAGTTATATTATCCTGAAATATATCAAGCAACAAATATATATACACAGTTAGTATATTGGTATATAAACAGTTATAAACAGTTAGGAGATTGCTATATAATACTTATTGTTAATGATCTGTGGGCTATCTATGAATAATGCTAAGGAGAGTAGTAAAACCAGTTTGTATTTGAAAAGGTGACATCTCTCCTTTGAAATGGGACAGTTTCAATTTTGGAGAAACATTTTAGTCTTCAGCTAATCTTACCTGTCTATTTGTAAATTCTAATTCTCAAACAATAGGCCTTGAGAAACACCACAGTCCAGGAGAAAATATTGCTAGACTAATAAATTCATTTTTAACACATTATTGACCACAGGATTTTTGCAGAAACTAACGCCTGTGGTGATAATACATCTCTGGTCACTAATGTGTTAAATACCAGAAATTGAGAGAAAATTTAGATGTACAGTCATAACTGCTCTTTTTCAGTCACATTCCATAGATTTCATTATCAAACACTGTTAGCTCTAACTTCTAAATATATTACAAATACATCTATTCATTTCTTACTACCTCCACTACTATTCCTATAAGTTAACTCACCATCATCTAGCATCTAACTTCTATCACCACTGGACTCCCTAGAGCCATGCTTTGTGCCTAATACTCAGTTCTTCATGCAAATAATGTCACTCTTTCATAAAAACTTTGGATTTTGGAAAATTCAAATGTATACAAAGTACACAAAAGAGTAAAATAAACTCCAAGTACTCATCACCCAGCTGTAACAATTATCAACATTCTGCCATTCTCTACCCAATCCTTATTCCTTACCTGATAATTCTAATAATAAAATGGTCATATTTATTCTTGATTCATTTTGAAGTTCATTTTATGGAGTTAAAAGCTCATGTGTCTTTGCTATACCAAAAGCTGGAACTTGAACCTATCCTATTCCATTTCTATTGCCTTTCATTGCAGGATAATTTAGCAAGGCTTCTGCCTTCAAAATTATCCAGGTAGGAAGCAAATCCACATGGGTGACAAATTCCAGGGGACACGTCAAGTTTTCAATTTCTCTGCCTACAGAAACCATACTACCCTACTATGGTTCCATACAGCACCGAGGCCATCAGTCTGAAGGTAAAATGAGTGATATACTAGTTGCAGGGGCAACTCCAATCTCTATAAGTGTTTCACTTAGTTCTCTGGGGACTTGCCCTTCTCTTTTCCCACAAGGATAAGAGTTGCACTGCCCTCTACGATATGAATAGAAAGAACAAGATAGATAAACATTCTAGAGTATACATTATTCCTTAAGAAAGTTACCATAGCTTCATATAGCTTTGAAGTATTGCCATTTTAGTCCCCAGATTTAAACTTTGCAGGATGAAAGTTCCATAGCTACAAACAAAACTGAGTAATAAATCATGAATTCATACTTTATATAATTCACAAACATCATATCTACAGTACATAGTATTTACTTATAATGAGGACCATCTGAGAGCATGTCCTAGTTAAGCTTTGCTAGTTACTTTAAATAAGATTTCTTTATCACTGTTCAAGGGGGAAAGAAGCTTGGGGAGGTGAAGGAACCATCACTAATAGGATAAAATTAAAGAAAGGAAAAGTAGTCTATTACAGGAGAAACAATGCACTGACAGTGAAATCTACCATGTTTTTGAGTAAGTCCCCATGGACATTATGGGAACAGTATCTTCTAGATAATTAATGGTAGTGTGACCTCGTTGATAGAGCATATAAATGGGAATTGTGGGGAAAAGTTTCACTTTCAATTTTATTACCTCTTTAGGACCTCACAGAAAAAAAAAAAAAAAGACTTGAAACATTAATCTGAGCAACACAGTACCTGGGTATATTTATTTATCCCTGGTCACTGTCTGTAAACATAAACAAGTACTTCTAAATCATACTTTCCGAAACCTAGAAGATGGTGAAATTATTTTTCTTCTTCACCATTTTTGAAAAGTTTTTGTTTTTTCTATGCTGTATTTAGCCAAAGGCAAAAAGAAGGAACACTGATAAATCAATATTTCAAAATATGGCAGTGTCTGTAATAATTGCCTAACCTAGAAAACTAAATACTTCATCCATGACATTAATTAAAACCCTTTATCATCTGAAAAACTGCTAGATGATCTTCTCCTCACATCTTGAAGAAATAATAATTTTTACTTGTGTTAGTCTGGGTCAGGCTAACTATTTTAACCAACAATACCCAAATCTCAGTGACCTTAACACAATAAAGGTCTCTTGCTTCTACAGTGCAATGTGGTGTGTATGAGACATGGGTGGGTAGGAGTGCTTTACTC
Organism: Globicephala melas; assembly: GCF_963455315.2. Taxonomy (NCBI): domain Eukaryota; kingdom Metazoa; phylum Chordata; class Mammalia; order Artiodactyla; family Delphinidae; genus Globicephala; species Globicephala melas. The sequence goes on from NC_083319.1 coordinate 30,414,602, forward strand.
GATGCAGTTATTCAGAACCCACACTGTTGGTCTTTTGATGTCACCATCTATAGAAGAAAGAAGAGTAGACTGGATATGTGGAGGATTCTTTTTCCCCAAGGCCTATAAGTGACATACATTGCTTCTGTCCACATTCCATTGACTTGAACTATTCACATAGCCTCAACTAGATGCAATTGAGATGTGTAGTGCCAAAAATGTACCCATAAAAAAGTCTCTAAGAAGAAATTCTCTGACTAGCAAGAAATCACACTTAAGGCAAAAAAAAAAAAAAATTTTGTTTATAAAGTATAAACTTTAATTTGCAAACCTGGAGCCCATTTCTCTGCTTTAGTCAAGAGGGAATTGGTTAATTTTAATTCAGTGCACACAGGAAATAAGTACGTGGACTTCTAGCCATATTTTTTTACTTAAAACCACAAAATACAAAGATGATACATTTATTAAAATATTCTGGGTTTCCTAAATGTGTGTGCCTGTTCGCTACCTCTACTGTTCTGCACGTGTGTGAGTCCCCGCTCCTTGAGGGTGAGCATGACCTATGACTTCCTTCTAGAAAAGAGAATATGGTAAAAATGACGGCATGTATGTAATTATGTATAAATGAATATGTAATTATATTACATAGGATTATTAACATCTAACTTGCTGGAGTCTCTCTCTCCTTTATTGGCTTTGAAGGGACAAGTGGCCATGTTGGGAAACTCCACATGAAATGAAATTGAGGATGGTTTCTAGGAGCTAAAGGCAGCCTTCATCCAACAGCCAGCAAGAAACTAAAGCCCTCAGTCTTACAGCTGTAATGAACTGAATTATGTCAACCTGAGTGAGCCAGTCAATACTCAGATGAGACTGAAGCCTTAGCTGACATCTTGATTGCAGTCTTTCAGAGGACCCAGCTAATCTGTGCTGAACTCCTGACCACGGAAACTGTGAGATAATAAATATGTGTTGTTTCATGCTGCTAAATTTGTGGCAATAGCATTATGTAGCAACAGATCACTAATACACCTGTCAAGAGCAAGACTCAGAATTTTACGTAAGTGAGGACCAAATGCTTTGAGTAGGGGGGAAGTTGGCCCCTTCTCACCCCAAAGGATTGTGGGAAGGAAAAACAGTCAGGGATCAGAAAGTGAAATATTTATGCTTTGTGTCTGACTTTTCCCTTCACCAAGAAAAAGGGCTGTAATTCATACAAATAGGATATTACTGAGAGAACAAGAGAGTCTTGCCCTTCTTTCCTGTTTAACATCCTGTGAAGACATCACCTTTTAGTTGTCCTCTGCGCTGTGCTTGTTTAGCCATGGAGCAGAGCACTGATCTGAGAGCCAGATAGCCTGCCATGGAATCTGCCAAGGCAAGAGTAAGTGGACCCCACAGAAGAAGCTGGGGTAAACTCTGGGAACACAGGAGACGTGGCAGAGATGCAAAGGCCCACAACCAGCTAGAGCAGAGGTGAGGTTAAGATAACTAAGGGTAATCCCTAGACTCTGATCAAGCCAAGAGATTATGTACTCTGAGTTTTTTTCACCAAAAACTTCAGAAGCAAATGCAGGTAGAACAAGCAGCAATCAGGCAAAAAATGGAACATTTCTCAGGAGACCAAAATACATAGGTCTCTACGATCCAGAGTCATTCCATTCTTTAGGAGATCACATAAGCCCTCCCACCCTTCTCTACACATTCTTTTGATATCTTACAGAGAGAAGCAAGAAAAGAAGACAAAGAGGATGACTTTCTAAGAGAATCTGAACAGCTCCTATACATAAATTTGTTTAAATTATCAGCCAGAACTAACAGCATTAAAAACAACTTGTTTTATGTCCCTATTGTGTTGCTGTTTACATTAATCTACGGACTGTTAAAACTCATAGACATACACATAGAAAACCCTCAGTGTTACTCTAAGTATGATTTAAAATAATTTTTTGAATTCAGTCTATCTGGATGAGCTTTTTGAAGTAATTTAACCTAAGTAAAAGTTTCCCCTTTATTAATAATAGTAATAAAACAATAACAACACTTGTAGCAGTTACTATATACTAAGCTTCCTCTAAGCAAACTTATTTGATTAATTCATTTAATCCTCACAACACTTATTTTAGGTAGGTTCTATTACAATGACCACTTTTTAGATAAAGCAGAGGTGAGAAGAACTTGTCTCCCCAGAACCATTCCTTTTTCTCTTAGTAAATGTCCTGATTTTCTTTTTTTTTTTTTCTTCACTTCTTTCTTTCACTGGTCATGTGTATTCCAAGAACCTATTACTTAATGCTCAGACCTCACAGATACCCAAATAGATGTCACCACCTAAAGTTCAGTTATTTGAGAAGAGCCTTTGATTCACATTTATCTATTATTAGAGATAACAATACTATTATCATCAGCAAACATAAATATTTATGTAGCTATTTGAATATTATTCTGGGTAAACTTTTAGAAATGAAATGAGGTGGACAAATGACATGACTGTGTGAAACCTGGATGAAGATTGCCAAATTAATATCTAGAAAGCATTTTTACCAGTTTATAGTACCATCATCAGTATAAGGAAATATGTACTTTAATTTTTAGTAACAAATACTAGGTATTATCATGGAAATGCTTTTGCAATCTTATAAAATAAATATTTTGGTGAAATTCAAACTATTAATTAGCACTGAAGCTGAGTATTTTACATTTGTTGTACATACATTTTTCATCTTGTTTCTTTACAATATTGATTTGGAAGAGTTTTTCTGTATAATATACATTAATTTTTTATCATATAAGCTGAAGATAGTTTTCCCAACTTGACATTTGTTTTTTAACTTACTTGCATTAAGAAATAACAAGATATTACTGCTTATGTTTTAAAAATAATTAGAAACCAACTTTATTTACATTTTCCTATGTTATTTCTTCATTTAAGTTTATGATTATAAACTTATTTCACTATTAGACCTATATTCTGTGTCCTTCAGGTATTTTTATAGGGGTACAGGACAGAATGCCCTGCCAGAGTGCATATGCCAGTATCCTCAGTAATGTTAAGGTTGAGAAACATGTATGTTGTAGGAGAGGGATTCAAATTAACACCTTTGCACATACCCTGAGCTTTGTGGTTAATCTGTTAAAAAGTCTACCCAAAACATGAATTATATCCATCAAACAACTGTTTTATTTGCCCTAGTATTATACAAAGGAATGAGGCAATGCTTTCAGGTAAATAAAAGCTATAAAGTAAATAATTTTGTGTTGGAAAAATAATATTATTGGGTATTACATTAATAAAATAAGATCACAAGCTTCTTGAGGATAGGAACGATGTTCATTTCTTTCATCACTATTTCCTCAATACCTTACACGTGATAAGACAATAAGCAATAAAGTATACAGAGTGAATGAAGTGCAGAAACATTTTTTTAACACCTGCTGGTGTTTGTAATTGGATGAGCATAGAAAATGTAATAGATAAATGCAGAGATAAATCTGCCTGATTTTGAAAATAAATAGTAAAAAAGAAAAGTTTCTTAATTTCAAAATAAAATTCCTGTGTTTAATATTCAAATTTCTGTAGAAAGCTTTATAGATGTTCCTGGGCATTAAGGAAAAGATTCTCACCCCCAACGGAGGATTTGTGTTGGTCTATATTCAGCAGTAGGAAATGAAAACTTCTTTTTGTGTAGTTAGTAAATGAAGTGTGACGCTTCTTTCACAGATTAATGCAAAAACAGTTCCTAAGGCTTAATGCCAAAAGGAAGAAAAATAATGAAATGACTTACATATAACTTCTCTTCTGAAAATCAATGAAAGAGTGGAGGTGCAAACAGTGCTAGGAAAATAGATAAGAGCACGTATTTTATAAACTTAGCTTAAAAAGTATGAGGTACGTATTGTGGAATGAAAGCAGCTTCTTAATCTAAGAATTATCAAGCTTCAGAACAGAAAAGAAAAAAGTTTTCACTAAAGGGCTTCAGGAAATAAAATTGATCCTGGAGAAATATTTAAGTGACTTCCAGAAAACATTAGAAAAGAGAAAATGTGTTAGAGAAAACGTGAGTCAAAGAACGTGTCTGTGCTGAATCTCTCATTGTTCTCCCCTACCACCACTGCCTTGGACTCAGTCTCATTACTTGCTTTCAGTAACTGCCACCACCCATTTGATCTTTTATCCTTCTGATATCTCCAAATCAGCTTATATAGTGAAATGCACCCCAAAATAAACACTTTTTCCCTTTTTCCCTGTCCCCAAAATAAACACTAAGCCTTTTGTTTATGTTTTCTTTCTTTACATAAAATTTAAACCCATTTATTATGGAAAAACAGAGCCAACACAAACTACCTATCTGGCTACATGGATATAGCACATAATTCTTAGCACGTTATAACCCAAGAGGACTGCTAAGGTGATATATGAAATTTGAGGTAAATGTAAGACTTCCTAAACTTACTCCAATTCGTTAGGAACCTCTCTTTAGTTAATCTGTGATTCACTAAACTGAGTTAGTGAGTTTTTCGTTCACATGCCCTATCTCTACCCTGAAGATTGAATCAAGGTGGTTTTTTTTTTTTGAAGATAATTCTTGACAATCCTCTCTTTGCCTTTCCTGAAAGTAATTTTATTTGCTTTTTCTCTTTCTATCTCTGTAATGCTGTGAGTGAAGAGCTCAGGGTCTAGAGATGGACTGTGGCTAGAAAGATACTTATTTTCCTACTTGTGTTTTTTTAAGGCACTTTAATTCATCCCAAGTCTCTCTACATAGAGTGAAAATCACTGCTCAATGCATCTGAATACAGTCTATCAGTTCACATTCTTTCTTTTTTTTCTCTTTTGAGATACCTTCCCTAGAACCATTTATCCTCTCATTCCAATATTACTGTTCGTTCTCTAGTCGATTTATCTATGTTCACTTTAATTATAAAATGCTATTTTGTGACCCATTTTGTAACTTATGAATATGATATGTATATATTTCCATTATCTAAGAATATTTCTTTCTCTAGCATTATCCCTAGTAATTCAATACTATTGCTTCTTTCAATTTTGTGATGGATATTTTTCATTCATCCCTTAAAGGAAATTTACTCATTCTCGATCCTTCTCTGTTCTCTGGAAGTATGACCCTATGGACTATATCAACTGGGCTCTTGCCAATACAGAAGTGAGACTATACTTGGTACCTTGTGAAGAGCAATTTCTTTGGCTATCTAACAACATTCACTTATTTCTCTTCTGTCCCATAATTAAATGCTTCTTCCTGATCATGCTCCACATGAAGAGGGATGTATGGTAGAAGGAAGAAATTTATGAGTTTTATTTATTTCAGCTCTAGTCTATTTCATACTCTGTAATGGTTGGTAGTATTAACTTTGTTATTTCCAGCTGAACAATAACCCTAATTGGATTTCCTAATGAGATCCTGTTTAGGATGTACACATGCACATCAACATCCATAAGAGCCAGAGTTTAGCATGGTATACTGTGATAGAAAATAACCTAAATTAGGGATATTCTAATTGTGGCCCAATTCTGACATAAATAAAATGACTTCAGCAAAGTTCCCTCATCACACTGGCCTTAGTTTTCTCATAGAGAATTAAGAAAACTGTATTATTGATAAAGATGCTTCCAGCTCTAAATTATTGCCTGTAATTTTTAACCCCATTACCATAAAACCACTATTATGGGTTGAATGTGGCCCTTAATATTTGTATGTTGAAATCCTAACTCCCAGAACCTCAGAATGGGACTTTATTTGGAAATAGCGTTGTTATCAATGCAATTAAAGTTGAGATGAGGTCATATTGGGGTAGGGTGGCCCCTAAACTAGTGTGACTGGTGTCTTTAAAAAAAACAGAAAAGTCACGAAAAGAGGCAGACACACAAAAAGAGAAGATGATGCAGAGACACAGCAAGAAGAAGGCAATCTACATGCTAAGGAACAGATGTTGCTACCAGAAGCTAGGAGTGAGCCCTGAAACGGAGCCTTCCCTAGTGCCCTGGGGAGCATGGCCCTGCCAAAAACTTTATTTTGGACTCTTAGTCTCCAGAACTGTGAGACAATAAGTGGCAGTTTTTCTAAGCTACCCAGTTTGTGGTACTTTGTTATAGCAGTTCCAGGTACTTTGTTATAGCAGCACCCACCTCTGGGTTCCCTTTTCTGACTTGCTTCGTAAATCCAGTGGTGAAAATCCTTCCCTCCACCAGCACTGTTCTCTTCCCGCACCCTTCCTAGGTCCCCAGGAGAAGGCGAACCAAAACAAGTGGTCCTTCTACAGTCAGTTTCCGTGGGTATGAACTGGATTATGTTACGTACTCTTTTTTATGTCTAATTAAATAAAATATATTTATTAACTGCAGTACCATCAATTATTAAATCATTAAGCAAATCCTTGAGAAACAAATGCCTATTCCCCATCTACTATGTGCCAGACTATCCCTATATGCAATCTGTTTCAAGAGTATTAACATAATATATACCAGCACACAATATGCCTGAGTATATCTAAAATATTCAACAAATAAGTTAAAATGCTATATTAAGAAGCTAATATTATTTTAATAATACTGTATAATAAGTATGAGAAATATTAAGTAAGCTTACTGCACATACATACTGGGCAAATCTAGAAGACACTGGCCTTCATGCCACTTTCTCTAATTTCACACTTGTTTTGTTTTTCCTTTCTTTCTGGAGGACTATAGGGTTATGCAATATTTTATGTCCTGCCTTCTTGAATTTTCCAATTTCACAGTGTTCTTTTATTTTGAAGAAAGTAGTAAATTGCTTTTTGGTCCATCCAATTGAATTATCACTTTTCCTGTGGGGCTGGGAAACCACTTTTCATAACTACTGGGTCTTATAGTAGCTGGATTTACAGACTTTTGAACTCCTTAATATTATAGTTTATAAGGATTAACTTCAATTTTAATTTTTTCAACTAAAATCTTACAATGACTCACACCTGTCAGAATGGCTATTATCAAAGAAATAAGAAATAACAAGCGTTGGCAAGAGCATGAAGGAAAGCGAACCCTTGTGTACTACTGGTGGGAATGTAAATTGGTGCTACTATGGAAAATTTTGGAGGTTCCTCAAAAATTAAAAAATAGAACTACCATATAATCCAACATTTCCACATCTGAGAATTTATCTGAAGAAAATAAAAACACTAATTCTACAAGATATATTTTTTCATATATATATGAAAAAATGTATATATCTCTATATATGTATATATGTGTATATATATAAATGTATGTGTGTGTGTGTTTGTATATATATATATGTATATACCTTCCTATATTCATTGCAGCATTATTTACAATAGCCAATATATGGAAGCAACCTAAGCGTCCATCAGTGATGAGTGGATAAAGAAGAAGTAATTTTTTATATATATATATATATATATATAAAAATATATATAAATATTACTCAGCCATATAAAGGAATGAAATCTTTCAATCTGGGACAACATGGATGGATCTAGAGTGCATTATGCTAAGTGAAATAAGTCAGACAAAGAAAGACAAATACTGTATGATTTCACTTATATGTGGAATCTAAAAAACAAATAAACAAATAAAACAGAAACGGAAACAGACTTATAGATATAGAGAACAAACTGGTGATTGCCAGAGAGGAGGGAGTGGACAGGCAAAATAGGTGAAGACAATTAAGAGGTGCAAACTTCCAGTAATAAAATGAATAAGTCACAGGGCTGTAATGTACAACATAGGGAATATAATCAATAATATTGTAATAACTTTGTATGGTGACAGATGGTAACTACACTTATTACATTACTTATTAATACATTAGTGTATTAAGATACTGAATCACTATGTAATGTTAATGAAACTAATGTAATGTTATAAAACTAATGTAATGTTATAAATCAATTATAATTGATTGTAATGTAATGTTATAAATCAATTGTAATTTAATATAAAAACGTTTATGATGAGGTAAACACTTAGGACATTGATATAGACTGAATGTTTGTGTCTCCCCAAAATTCATATGTTGAAGCCCTAACCCCTTAGCGTCATGGTATTTGGAGGTAGGGTCTTCAGAGCTAATTAGGTTGAGATAAAGCCTTGGCTATGAGAAGTAAATGTCTTTTGTTTAAACCATCCAGTCTGTGATATTTTTTTATAGCCACCCAAGCTGACGAAGACAAATATGCTGGACACTTACATATGTTATGTCATTAATCCCTAAAACTGTGATGTGTGTGATGGTTAGGGTCCCCACTTACAGATGAAGAAACTGAAGATCAGAAAAATTATTTGGCCCAAGGTACCAAGGTAAGTGATTGAACCAGGATTTGGAATTCAGTCAGTGTGATTTACTGTACAACTTAGCATAAGACAACTAATGTCACTACACTGACTACATTTGAAAAAAGCAATTTCATTCAGGTGGCTTGTATCATTTTAGGGGAAAGTGATAATATCCATCAGTTTTTTTCATATACTGAAAATAAACAATATTACCCTTAAGAGCGTTACAAATATTTGGGGACCTCAGACTTAGAAGTACAATACTGGATTTACCTGTCCTAATATGCTGGGTATACTATCAAAAAAGAAAGTTTAAATTTCCTTTTCATGGATATATGAGTCTGACTTCACTTTGGTTCTAGCAGCCAATTAGCATTTCTTTCACTTTGCAACATGTACAAATCTTACCTGCTCTCTTCCCTTCTCTATGATACTACTTTTATTTCTTCTTAAGAAACATGATTGCTTGATTTCATTACAAAAATTTAATTATTAAAGGAATGAGTGTTTCAGGTACTTTCTGTCTAGAAATGTAAGTTGGTTTATATTCAAAGACTTTAAGAAGCCAAGTTTCAAAGTCTCCTTATAAGCTGATCTGAAACCTGAAGAATGAAAATAGAGAGTACAATTTCTCTTATAAATGTGGTCATCAAAGAAACCCACATGCTGTTTGGTTCCTATGTTATTACATTTCACGATGAGCTTTGAATGAAGAGGATAAAGATGAACATCATTAAAACAGATGATTTATGCAGAGTGGACCTTTAAAGACAGTTATACATTAACGACAGATGTCAATATCATTATATACTTGTAAAGTGAAAAGAAATAAAATATTTAGAACCTAGAAAAATGTAAGATTGCGTAACCCAGAAACCAACCTTAATAGGAAACAACGAATTACTTAGAGTAATTAAATAAAAGAGGGGAAGGGCTTCCCTTCCCTGGTGGCGCAGTGGTTGAGAGTCCGCCTGCCGATGCAGGGGACACGGGTTCGTGCCCCGGTCCGGGAAGATCCCACATGCCGCGGAGCGGCTGGGCCCGTGAGCCATGGCCGCTGAGCCTGCGCGTCCGGAGCCTGTGCTCCGTAATGGGAGCGGCCACAACAGTGAGAGGCCCGCGTACCGCAAAAAAAAAAAAAAAAAAAGCTGGAGGTAGTAGGCGTTTGTTTGGTAATATCAACTGCCAGACAGAGGGCTAAATAATAAACATATGCTTCAGTTATTCTATCTACATTATAATCATTTACTCATTAATTCATTCAACTAACTTTTATCAAATAATTTTGGAGAAAGAGGTGATGATGCTAACCAACTATTTAATTTCCTTTTCCATGTTTCCCAGCTCCCCTTGCAGTTAAGGGGAAACATGTGAGTAGTTCTGACCAATGAAACGTGAGCTGAAATAACATGTGTTGCTTCTGGGCCAATGTGATGAAAAGTCCCTGGACAATTCTCAGCTCCTCATTTCCCCTGCTATAATAATCAGGGAGAAGGTCTCATATTTGAGGTGATAAAGCTGCAGTACCTAAACAACCTGCATTGCTGAATTATTGCACAGATGCCAACGGTCCTTAAGTGTTACTCAAATCAGCAGTGGACTCATCATGAGTATTTAGTGAAGGGTTTGTTTTAAGCCAATGAGATTTGGGGACTATTACCACAGACCAATCTAATTTTTTCCCTAAAAAATACACCTATCATGTTCACTCAGTTATTTGACAAATATTATCGAGTACCCTCTATTTATCAGGCTGTGTGCTAGATTATGAATATGTACTGGTCTAAAAAAAATTCCCTGGCATATGTAGCTCATAATCTAATGGAATGCAGATATCAAATAAGTTGTCAAATAATTGTTTAATATCCTACTATCTATTTTTATTAATTTGTTACTACTAATTATTATTATACTGCTTATGTAACATGAGTCATGCCCAAATAAGAATATACCTTATTCAAGCTTCATTCTGCAAAGGAGCTTTTTTAAACTTTTTTGTTTAAAAATGTCTTAGAAATTGCCATTCAATAGGTATACATTATATGTGGCATAGTTCTGCTTCTAACTTTTGTTACTTCCTTTATTTACACTTATCTATAAATAGTTTTATATGCATCCATTTGTATCTATATTAAGCTAAATGTGAGTTCACACTAATGTCTCCAATTCTAACCCATTATCAGGTGGATCATTCTAGCTTCTTCCCTTGCTTCTTTATAAGCTCCCATCTGCATTTTACATTTAAGTTTATGGTCCATTTTTAGCTAATTTTTGTGTAAGGTACAGGGCCTCTGTCTAGGTCCTTGTTTTATGCATATTGACTTCCAGTTGTTTCAGCATTAATTGTTTAAAGACCATCATTTCTCCATTGAATTGCTTTTGTTCATTTGTCAAAAATCAGTTTTATTTGGTGTGGTTCTTTTTCTGGGCTGGGCTGTCTATTCTCTTCCATTGATCAGTGTTCCTATTATTTCACCACCAATACCACAAAGTCTTAATTACTGTAGCTTTTTAGGAAGCTTTGAAATCAAGTATTATGAGTACTCCAGCTATGCTGTTCTTCAGTGGCATGTTGCTATTCTAGAACCTTTGTCTTTCCATATAAATTTTAGAATCAGTCTGTCCAAGGCTACAAAATAGCTTTCTGGAATTCTGATTGAGACTGTGCTGAACCTACAGATCAAATTTACAAGGAATTATTGTATGAACAATATTGAATTTTCCAGTCTCTGAACATAGAATTGCTGTCTATGTACTCAGTTCTTTTCTTTTATTATTATTTTTTATCATTTTGTTTTGTAGTTTTCTACATACGGATCCTAAACATATTTACTTTGATTCATAAAAAAGTACTTTTTTTTTTGGTAATTTTATAAACCATATTTTTGTATTTTAATTTCCAAATGTTCATTACTGGCTTACAGGAAAGCAATTGATCTTTGTATATTGACATGATATCCTACAACCTTGCTATACTTAGTTCCAGAAATTGTTTTTGTTTTCCTGTAGTCTTCAGGGTTTTCTACATGGACAATCATGTCATCTACAAGTAAAGACACTTTTATTTCTTTCCTTCCAATCTTTATAATTATTTTTCTTATCTTTCTGCAATTAGGTAGTTCTTCCAGTATTATGGTGAATAGGAGTGGTGACGGATGGTATTCTTGCCCTGATCACAAATGCAGGGGGTAGGTAGTCATCATGTCACCATTAAGTATGATGTTAGCTGTAGATTTTGACACTTCCTTTATTAGGTTAAGGAAGTTCTCTTATAGTCCTAGTTTTTCAATAATTTTATTATGAATGGTGTTTTTCTTTAATATTTTTCCTGCATCTATTGATATAATTATTTTGTAAGGAGAATATTACATTTTAATTAGAGCTGGGATCGAGCCAGAGAAAAATAGGGAAAAAGGGGATGGTTTGGTGAACAAGCTGCATTTTAGTTTGGCTGGGTCCATGAATTGAAATTAACCACTTAGCTCCCTCCAGATGTGCTCTGCCCATTCCAACAGCTCAGTGATTTAATGAAACATCACCCTGGGCTCTTGCCCAGCTCTAACCATAAGCTTATAACAGCTTCAGGCAAGCCAGTCTTTCTGTTTTCCTCAAATCCTCCTCCTGGTCTTGACATGGTGCCTTGGAATCTCAGAGGCTGGGCCTGAAAAACTATGAGATTTTATGTAGAGTTTTCATTAACTTAACAAATGTTTATTACACTGCTTGTGTGCCAGGTAATGAGAGCACAAAAGAAACAAGTTAGAGTTCTTGCTTTCTAAGTTGTTCACCTATATCATTTATTAAAATTCATTCTGCTAATATGATGAATATATTGACTGATTTATGATTATACAAGAAGCCTTGCAATTAAGAACTTAATCTAGATGTATTATCCTTTTTACATATTGCTGAATTCTATTTGTTAATATTTTGCTTCTTATATTCATGACAATATTGGTACATAATTTTCTTATGTCTTCATTTGGATTTAATATTAGAATACTGCTGGCCTAATTATTTAAATTAAGAGGTATTTCTTCTGTTTTTATTTTCTGTAAAAGATTATGGAGAATTAGTATAATTTCTTCCTTAAAGCTTGTTTCTTCAGGGAAGAAACAAACAGAAAAACCTGCTATACCTGATACTTTTCTTTTTGCTCTAATTTTTAATAGTTCTTTCTTCTGCTTGCCTTAGCTTAATTTTCTCTTCTTAATTTCCTAAGGTGGATGCTTAGGTTATTGATATTAGACTTTTTTTCTTTTCTATGCCATAAATTTCCCTCTAAGCACTGCTTTAGCTGCATCCCACAGTTTTTGACAAGTTGTATTTTTATTTTCTTTTAGTTTTTTTTTTTTTTTTTTTGCGGTACGCGGGCCTCTCACTGTTGTGGCCTCTCCCGTTGCGCAGCACAGGCTCCGGACGCGCAGGCTCAGCGGCCATGGCTCACGGGCCCAGCCACTCCACGGCATGTGGGATCTTCCCAGACCGGGGCACGAACCCGTGTCCCCTGCATCGGCAGGTGGACTCTCAACCACTGCACCACCAGGGAAGCCCCTTTTAGTTAAATTTTTTAAATTTCTCTTGAAACTTCTTCTTTGACCCTTGAGTTATTTAGAAATGTGCTGTATAATTTCAAAAATATTTGGGTATTTTTCAGCTATTTTCTGCTATTGATTTTTAGGTTGAGTCCATTGCAGTGTGAGAAGATACTTTATACAATTTCTACTATTTTATGTGTTAAAGTATATTTAATGGTAAAGATTATGGTCTATTCTGGGGAATTTTCCACAGCAACTTGAGAAGAATATGTATTCTGCTGTTGCTGGAAAAAGTATTTTATAAATGTCAATTAGATAAAGTTGACTCTGCAGCTCAGAGTATCCACATCCTTATTGATTTTTCCCTGCTTGATGTATCAATTACTGACAGAAGAGTGTTGATCTTCAAACATAATATAAAATCAGTCTCATTCTTCTTTCCGTTTTATCACATTTTGCCTCATGTACTTTGACATGCTGATGTTAGATGCATATATGTTTGGAACTGTCATGCTTTCTTGGAGAAATGGACCCTTTACATTATGTAATGCCCTTCTTTATCCCTGATAATCCTGCTTATTCTGAAGACTGTTTTGTTTAAAAATTAATATAGGCACCCCAACTTTCTACTGATTGGTGTTAGCACGATATATCTTTCTCTATCCCTGTAACTTTAACCTATGTGGGTCTTTTTATTTAAAGTGAGTTCTCATGGACGGCATATAATTAGATCTTGTTTTTGTTAATTTTTTTTGTTCCACTCTGACAACAGTATATGATAAACATTTTGGACTACTCTATGCCCACCAACAAACAGCACTATACCACTCCATATGTAGTGTAAGTACCTTATAACAGAGTATTTCCATTTCCTCCCTCCCATCCCATGTAACACTGCTGTCACTCATTTCACTTATCCAATTGCTATATTCACCCAACACTTTTCTACTATTGTATATTTAAGCAGCTGTAATTAGATAAATTCAGATTAAGAAAAATAAAGGGGTGGGGGAAACGAAGGGTGGGAGAATTCCCAAAGAAAAAGCCTGCAGCCCCCAGAGTTTCTCACATTCCAGCTAGTCCAGTCTTAGTCTCCAACAATTCATCAAAATTACCAAATATGTGTTCCTACCTTTTTTGGCTCAGTGGCTTCTGCTCCAGGTAAGCAGATCTCAGCAGTGATTTTCAATATTCACTCATCTCTCTGTATTTTGGGGTGATGGTTTTCCCTGTAAACTCAATTCTCTTGAGAGTCTAAGGAAAATTATTAATTTTCAATTTGTAAAACCTTTTTCTTGGAAGGATGAAGTGATGACTTCCAATTGCTATAAACATCACTGTTGACCAAATAATTCTTTTTAAAAAGCAACTTTAAAATGTATTTCAGTTAATGAAATAGCTCTACAAATGCACACTGAAATGAATTCTAGAGATTTGGTTCCTAATACAACATGCTATCTTCAGAAGGCAATAATGACTAATTTACCTCAACGCCCAGCTTCATTACTGTATAAATTTTATATCATTATACAAGAGTGGATAGCTTTGTTATTTATTTAAAATTGATTCAATTACAGGTAATTAAACCAAGACTAAATATTCACTCATTGCTTTACTTGTGCATATTTCTGAGTTATTCAGTACCAAAAAGGAAGAGATTATAGTCTTCCATTTTATGAATTCTTTTTTGTAGTTTGACTTTTTTAACATCTTTTTTTAAAATATACAATGGAATATTACTCAGCCATAAAGAGAAAAGGAACTGAGTTATTTGTAGTGAGGTGGATGGACCCAGAGTCTGCCATACAGAGTGAAGTAAGCCAGAAAAAGTAAAACAAATACCATATGCTAACACATATATATGGAATTTAACGTCTTTATTGGAGTACAATTCTTTACACTGTTGTGTTAGTTTCTGCTGTATAACAAAGTGAATCAGCTATATGTATACATATATGTCCATATCCCCTGCCTCTTCCATCTCCCTCCCACCCTCCCTAACCCACCCCTCTAGGTGGTCATAAAGCACCAAGCTGATCTCCTTGTGTTATGCGGCTGCTTCCCACTAGCTATCTGTTTAATATTCAGTAGTGTATATATGTCAAGGCTACTCTCTCACTTCTTGCCAGCTTACCCTTCCCCCTCCCGGTGTCCTCAAGTCCATTCTCTACGTCTGCATCTTTATTCCTGCCCTGGCCTGAGGTTCTTCAGACCCATTTTTTATTTTTAGATTCCATATATACATGTTAGCATACAATATTTCTTTTTCTTTCTGACTTACTTCACTCTGAATGACAGACTCTAGGCCCACCCACCTCATTACAAATAACTCAATTTCATTTCTTTTTATGGCTGAGTAATATTCCATTGTATACATGTGCCACATCTTCTTTATCCATTCATCTGTTGATGGACACTTAGGTTGCTTCCATGTCCTGGCTATTGTAAACAGTGCTGCAATGAACATTGTGGTACATGTCTCACTTTGAATTATGGTTTCCTCAATGTATATGCCCAGAAGTGGGATTGCTGGGTCATATGGTAGTGCTATTTTTAGTTTTGTAAGGAACCTCCATACTATTCCCTATAGTGGCTGTATCAATTTACATTCCCATCAACAGTGCAAGAGGGTTCCCTTTTCTCCACACCCTCTCCAGCATTTACTGTTTGTAGATGTTTTGATGATGGCCATTCTGACCGGTGTGAGGTGATACACCTCATTGTAGTTTTGATTTGCATTTCTCTAATGATTAGTGATGTTGAGCATGCTTTCATGTGTTTGTTGGCAATCTGTATATCTTCTTCGGAGAAATGTCTCGTTAGGTCTTCTGCCCATTTCTTGATTGGGTTGTTTCTTTATTTGATATTGAGCTGCATGAGCTGCTTGTATATTTTGGAGATAATCCTTTGAAAGTTGCTTCCTTTGCAAATATTTTCTCCTATTCTGAGGGTTGTCTTTTCGTCTTGCTTATGCTTTCCTTTGTTGTGCAAAAGCTTTGAAGTTTCATTAGGTCCCCTTTATTTTCGTTTTTATTTCAATTTCTCTAGGAGGTGGGTCAAAAAGGATCTTGCTGTGATTTATGTCACAGAGTGTTCTGCCTATGTTTTCCTCTAAGAGTTTTATAGTGTCTGTCCTTACATTTAGGTCTTTAATCCATTTTGAGTTTATTTTTGTGTATGGTGTTAGGGAGTGTTCTAATTTCATTCTTTTACATGTAGCTGTCCAGTTTTCCCAGCACCACTTATTGAAGAGGCTGTCTTTTCTCCATTGTATATTCTTGCCTCTTTATCAAAGATGAGGTGACCATATGTTGTGGGTTTATCTCTGGGCTTTCTTTCCTGTTCCACTGATCTTTATTTCCTTTTCTGTGCCAGTACCATTCTGTCTTGATTATTGTACCTTTGTAGTATAGTCTGAAGTCAGGGAGCCTGATTCCTCCAGCTCCATTTTTCTTTCTCAAGATTGCTTTGGCCATTCAGGGTCTTCTGTGTTTCCATACAAATTGAGAAATTTTTTGTTCTAGTTCTGTGAAAAATACCATTGGTAGTTGAGAGGGATTGTACTGAATCTGTAGATTCCTTTGGGTAGTAGAGTCATTTTCACAGTGTTGGTATTTCCAATCTAAGAACATGGCATATCTCTCCATCTATTTGTATCATCTTTAATTACTTTCATCAGTGTCTTATAGTTTTCTACATACAGGTCTTTTGTCTCCTTAGGTAGTTTTATTCTTAGGTATTTTATTCTTTTTGTTGCAGTGGTAATTGGGACTGTTTCCTTAATTTCTCTCTTAGATTTTTTGTCATTAGTGTACAGGTATGCAAGAGATTTCTGTGCATTAATTTTGTATCCTTCTACTTTACCAAATTCATTGATTAGTAGTTTTCTGGTAGCATATTTAGGATTCTCAACGTATAGTACCCTGTCATTTGTAAGCAGTGACAGTTTTACTTCTTCCTTTCCGACTTGGATTCCTTTTATTTCCTTTTCTTCTGATTGCTGTAGCTAAAACTTCCAAAACTATGTTGAATAACAGTGGTGAGAGTGGGCAACCTTGTCTCGTTTCCGATTTTAGAGGAAATGGTTTCAGTTTTTCACCATTGAGAACAATGTTGGCTGTGGGTTTGTCATATATGGCCTTTATTATGTTGAGGTAAGTTCCCTCTATGCCTACTTTGTGGAGGGTTTTTATCGTAAATGGGTGTTGAATTTTTTCAAAAGCTTGTTCTGCATCTATTGAGATGATCATATGGTTTTTATTCTTCAATTTTTTAATATGGTGTATCACATTGATTGATTTGCATATATTGAAGAATCCTTGCATTCCTGGGATAAACCCCACTTGATCATGGTGTATGATCCTTTTAATGTGCTGCTGGATTACGTGTGCTAGTATTTTGTCGAGGATTTTTGCATCCATGTTCATCAGTGATATTGGCCTGTAGTTTTCTTTCTTTGTGACATCTTTGTGTGGTTTTGATATCAGAGTGATGGTGGCCTTGTAGAATGAGTTTGGGAGTGTTCCTCCCTCTGCTATATTTTGGAAGACTTTGAGAAGGATAGGTGTCAGCTCTTTCTCTAAATGTTTGATAGAATTCACCTGTGAAGCCACCTGGTCCTGGGCATTTTTTTGTTGGAAGATTTTTAATCACAGTTTCAACTGCAGTGCTTGTGATTTGTCTGTTTATATTTTCTATTTCTTCCTGGTTCAGTCTTGGAAGGTTGTGCTTTTCTAAGAATTTGTCCATTTCTTTGAGGTTGTCCTTTTTATTGTCATATTGTTGCTTGTAGTAATCTCTCATGATCCTTTTTATTTCTGCACTGTCAGCTGCTACTTCTCCTTTTTCATTTCTAATTCTGCTATTTTGAGTCTTCTCCCTGTTTTTCTTGATGAGTCTGGCTAATGGTTTATCAATTGTGTCTATCTTCTCAAAGAACCAGCTTTTATTTTTATTGATCTTTGCTACCATTTCCTTCATTTCTTTTTCAT
Organism: Globicephala melas; assembly: GCF_963455315.2. Lineage (NCBI taxonomy): Eukaryota > Metazoa > Chordata > Mammalia > Artiodactyla > Delphinidae > Globicephala > Globicephala melas. The sequence continues at coordinate 30,432,403 of NC_083319.1, forward strand.
TTATTTCTGATCCAATCTTTATGATTTCTTTCCTTCTGCTAACTTTGGGGTTTTTTTGTTCTTCTTTCTCTAATTGCTATAGGGGTAAGGTTAGGTTGTTTATTTAAGATGTGTCTTGTTCTTTGAGGTAGGATTGTATTGCTATAAACTTCCCTCTTACAACTGCTTTTGCTGCATCCCATAGGTTTTGGGCCATTGGTTTTCATTGTCATTTTTTTCAAGATATTTTTTATTTCCTCTTTGTTTTCTTCAGTGAACTCTTGCTTATTTAGTAGGGTATTGTTTAGCCTCCACGTGTTTGTATTTTTTACAGTTTTTTTCCCTGTATTTGATATCTAGTCTCATAACACTGTGGTCAGAAAAGATACTTGATACAATTTCAATTTCCTTAAATTTACCAAGACTTGTTTTGTGACCCAAGATATGATCCTGGAGAATGTTCCATGAGCACTTGAGAAGTGTATTCTGTTGTTTTTGGATGTAATGTCCTATAAATATCAATTAAGTCCATCTTGTTTAATGTGTCAATTAAAGCCCTTGTTTCCTTATTTATTTTCATTTTGGATGATCTGTCCATTGGTGAAAGTGGGGTGTTAAAGTCCCCTACTATGATTGTGGTCCTGTTGATTTCCCCTTTTATGGCTGTTAGCAATTGCCTTATGTATTGAGGTGCTCCTATGTTGGGTGAATAAATATATATAATATTTATATCTTCTTTGATTGATCCCTTGATCATTCTGTAGTGTCCTTATTTGTCTCTTGTAATAGTCTTTATTTTAAATCTATTTTGTCTGATATGAGAATTGCTACTCCAGTTTTCTTCTGATTTCCATTTGCAAGGAATATCTTATTCCATGACCTCATTTTCAGTCTGTATGTGTCCTTAGGTGTGAAGTGGGTCTCTTGTAGACAGCATTTATTAGGGTCTTGTTATTGTATCTGTTCAGCCAGTCTATGTCTGTTGGTGGGAGCATTTAATCCATTTACATTTAAGGTAATTATCAATATATATGTTCCTATTACCATTTTCTTTATTGTTTTCAGTTTCTTATTGTAGGTCTTTTCCTTCTCTTGTGTTTCCTGCCTAGAGAAATCCTTTAGCATTTGTTGTAAAGCTGGTTTGGTGGTGCTGTGTTCTCTTAGCTTTTGCTTGTCTGTAAAGGCTTTAATTTCTCCATCAAATCTGAATGAGATCCTTTCTGGGTAGAGTAATCTTGGTTGTAGGTTTTTCCCTTTCATCACTGTAAATACTTCCTGCCCCACCCTTCTGACTTTCAGTGTGTCTGTTGAAAGATCAGCTGTTAACCTGATGGGGATTCCCTTGTATGTGACTTGTTGCTTTTCCATTGCTGCTTTTAATATTTTTTCTTTGTATTTAATTTTTAATAGTTTGATTAATATCCCTTGGCATGTTTCTCTGTGGATTTATCCTGTATGGGAGTCTCTGCACTTCCTGGACTTGATTGACTATTACCTTTCCCACATTAGGGAAGTTTTCAAGTATCATCTCTTCAAATATTTTCTCAGACCCTTTCTTCTTTTCTTCTGGGACCCGAGTAATTCGAATGTTGTTGTGTTTTATGTTGTCCCAGAGGTCTCTTAGACTGTCCTCAATTCTTTTCATTCTTTTTCTTTATTCTGCTCTGTGGTAGTTATTTCCACTATTTTATCTTCCAGGTTACTTATCTGTTCTTCTGCATCAGTTATTCTGCTATTGATTCAGTCTAGAGAATTTTTAATTTCACTTATTGTGTTGTTCATCATTGTTTGTTGGCTCTTTAGTTCTTCTAGGTCCTTGTGAAACGTTTCTTGTATTTTCTCCATTCTATTTCCAAGATTTTGGATCATCTTTACAATCATTACTATGAATTCTTTTTCAGGTAGACTGCTTATTTCCTCTTCATTTGTTTGGTCTGGTGGGTTTTTTCCTTGCTCCATCATCTGCTGTCTCTTTCTCTGTGTTCTCATTTTGCTTAACTTACTGTGTTTAGGGTCTCCTTTTCGCAGGCTGCAGGTTCATAGTTCCCATTGTTTTCGGTGTCTGCCCCTAGTGGGTAAGGTTGGTTCAGTGGGTTGTGTAGGCTTCCTGGTGGAGGGTGCCTACGTTCTGGTGGATGAGGCTGGATCTTGTCTTTCTGGTGGGTATGACCACATCCAGTAGTGTGTTTTGGGGTGTCTGTGAACTTATTATGATTTTAGGCAGCCTCTCTGCTAATGTGTGGGGTTGTGTTCCTGTCTTGCTAGTTGTTTGGCATGGGGTGTCCAGCACTGTAGCTTCCTGGTCATTGAGTGGAGCTGGGTCTTGGCGTTCAGACAGAGATCTCTTGGAGAGCTCTGGCCGATTGATATTACTTGGGGCCAGGAGGGCTCTGGTGACCCAATATCCTGTACTCGGCTCTCCCACCTCTGAGACTCAGGCCTGACACCTGGCCAGAGCACCAGGACCCTCTCAGCCACACAGAGTCTGGGAGGCCAGAATTCCAAAATAAGTGTCATTGGACAAACCTCAAGATGTCAGAAGGGCTGTGTTCCTTTCAAGAGGCTAGGGCAGAATTCCTTTCCTTGCCTTCTCTGGCTTCCAGAAACTGCCTGGAGTTTTGGCTGGTGGCCCCCTTATCTCCTCTTAGAAGCCAGCCTGAGATGCTTGTCTGCTCACCACATAGTGGGTGGGGGCTGGGAGCTGAGACTAGGGCTTCAGAGGACAGATCCCAGGGAGAGCTATACGAATTCTTAAAAGGCTCTTGTACAAATTTTTCTTCCAGAAATTTAATAATAATACTCTTCTTTCCAAATGGCTGATTATTTAACCAGAGGCAAAAAATATATAAACAGTCTAACACTTAAAATTAGAAATTGGCATAGAATTAGAAATATTATGGGCAGTAATTTTGAAAAATCAGGTCTTAGGTTGTTGGTCTCAGTATTTTCATTGGCATTAAGGAATTTTTATAAACTGTGAACCTCATCAACTAGGGGCATCTTAAGAGCACTCTAGAATTGTGCTTCATTATTGTCCAAGCAGCATAAAGATCAAAGGGAGAGTAGCCACCTTTATTTTAAAGGATGTTCTAAATTAAATTGTCCAAACTTCATATCTGTACATGTCCATTTTTTCTAATTAACATGACTATTCCTTTCTCCAGGGAACATTTCAGTAACACTGGCTGAATACATTTTTCACATTCTGCATTTTAAAAATTCTGCTTACGCTGACAATCTACTTTTGCATTCATCTCAGTAAAGACATCTCTCTACACACCTCTATAGAACACTAAATCTCTATAGCTTTCTTGTACCTTGGTTGGGCATTTCCTTTTCCACCTGTTAAATGGTTCAGTCATGCCCAGATTCTGACCTAGGAGAGACAACAGAGAAGATGCTACAGGCCCTATTAAGGAATGGAACTTCTGCCTTGGACTCCTGTTTTCTTACCTTCCTTAGAAAAAAGATTCTTTTCAATCTCTCTCCATAGACAACAAGACTCAAAACACAGGGGACATGCAAAGACATTTTTTCTTTCCTCCATGGCATTTTAGTTTTACTTTTTAAATAAGAAAATATCAAGTATCCATTGGAAAATAACTGCCTCCATTGTAATCAGTCCAGTGAGCAGTATTAATCAAGGTGTCTCAGTTTCACTTAGCCAAAAGGTGAACCTGTGACCAGGCTAGGTTAAACAGGTCTGTCTTTGGAATTTAAATCTTAAGCAAAGTAGAGCAAGGAACATGATCGATGTATAGACTTCAAAGATGACCAGCAAGATTCTCTGCCCCGCAGTGTACACATATCTCTTTCTAGTTACTCAGTATAACACTAATCGTGGTTCTACTATGACGGGATTTTGCATATGTAATTAAGGTCCCAAATCAGATTTAAGAAAGGGAGATTGTCCTTAGTGGGCCTGACCTAATCAGATGAACCCTTAAAAGGGACTAGGCTTTTCCTGAACAAAAATATTCAGAGCGTGAGAGGAATGTGACACAAGAAAGATTTACCATTGCTAGTCTGAAGATAGAGGGGTTAATTGGCAATGAATGTGGGTGACTCTGAGGAGCTAAAAACAGCTCCTAGCTGACAGCCAGCAAGGAAACAGGGACCTCAGTCCTACAGTGGCAAGGAACTGAATTCCACCAACAACTTGAATGAGTTTGGAAGTGGATTCTTCCCCAGAGCTTCCAGATGACAACTCAGCCTGGCTGACACTTGATATCAACCTTTGAGACTATGAGCAGAGAATCCTATCACACCATTCTCAGACTTCTGACCTAGAGGACTGTGAGATAATAAACACATGTTGTTTAAATATGCTAAATTCACGGTAATCTGTTAGACACCATTAGCAAACTAATACAGAAGAGAAACAGTTGGAATCAAACTCTGGAGATTTTTCTTACTAGCTTCGGAAACTTGGCCATTACTATTTGTACCATTTTTTCTTTAACTGTAAAATGCATTTAAAACATCTGTTCTTATAGGGTTGTTGAGGGGATTAAAGAAGTTGCAAATCCCATTTTTACATTGATGAACCAGGTAAATTTGGCTCACAAGTGTTTTGTTAGACCTCATTTCCTTGCAAGAAACATAAACCCTTTCAATATGGCATGCATAAAAAGAGACCCTCCTGTTTTGTAAGAATAGAGAATCCTGAAGAACAAAGTACAAAAAGTAAAGCCTGGTCTGACAGTAACTAGAAACTCATAAAGCAATTCCATTCTTTGTATAACTTTCTTGGGTAGATTTTAATCTCGCCTTTTCTTTCTTTTCTTTTTCCAGTCTTATTGAGATATAATTGACATATATTTTGTAAGTTTAACGTGTGCAACATGCTGATTTGATACATGTTTATATTGCAAAATGATTACCAAAATAAGGTTAGTTAACACATTCATCACCTCACGTAATTAGAGTTTGTGTGTGTGGTGAGAACATTTAAGATCTACTCTCTTAGCAACTTTCAAAAATATAACACAAAATTGTTAACTATAGTCACCATGCTGTACATTAGATCTCCAGACCTTATTCATCTTATAGTTGGAAGTTTGTTTCCTTTGTCCAACATCTCCTCATTTCCCCCCTGGTAACCACCATTCTACCCTCTGTTTCTATGATTTCAGTTTTTCATACATGTGTAAGCGAGATCATACAGTATTTGTCTTTCTCTGTCTGACTTTTTTCACTTAGCAAAATGCCCTCAAGGTCCGTTTATGTTGTCTCAAAGGGCAGGATTTCCTTATTTTATGGCTGAATAATATTCAGTTGTATGTGTGTGTGTACCACATTTTTTTTATCTGTTCATCCACTGATGGACATTTAGATTGTTTGATCTCTCCTTTTCTATACATGTTTTCTCATGCAAAATTCTAGCATTTCCTGTGGCTCTAACTCTACCTGAAGTTGCATTCATGTGTTTCATACCTCATACATCAGACTGACTGACTTGGTCTCAGTATCTCTTAAATTACTAAGAAAAAGAATCTGATTTTCTCAGTCTAGCCTACAGATTAATTCACCTTGATCCAATCAGTTGTGGCCTTGAGGTGAATACTTTCACAGGGCCTGAAGCTGTCCCTTCCAGACCATGAGGAATTGCTACTCCAAGAGATGGTTTACACTGCAGAGGAAAATGATGGCTATCTTATTGTATAGAAGGACAGAGAGCTTCTATAAAGTTGTCCTGCATAATTTAAAATTATAAAAAACAGATTAAACGTGTGATTTTCTGTAAAAAAAAAAAAGTATATATATAAAAGGGGATATTGTATATTGCCTCAGAATTTTGGATAGAGATCCAAAACTAAGATTAACAAACTCTGATTTCTCCCGTATTCTAGAGACAGGTACCAGAAAGTTAAATGGTATATTTTACAGCATTTACTAAGAGATGCTCAAAATGGTCCACAGACCATGACTCCATCACCCATCACTGTTTTGTGAAAAAAGAAGAGAACTATTTTAAAAAGGTGCTTTGATGTAAGTTAACTAGGAGAGTCATGTATTGTCATCCTAGGCAAGACTTGCTGTTCTCTTAGGCCAAGATGTGGGAAAGCCAAGAAAACAACTAGTATAGAATAAGATCTCCTGGGAGGAGAGATGAGCCACACAGGCTTTGAACAGAAAACTGTGTATTCAGAATAGTGGCTGATGGATACCATGGGTTTCTTTGTTGTTGTTGTTTTGTTTGTCTTTTGAGTTGGAGGATAAGGAAGAGAATCACAGAAATGTCAGTTTAGAAGGACAGAGTCTGGACTTCCATAGTTTTGACATGGAAAGAAAGGATAAGTGGGTTTCCCACAGGCCAAGTGAACAAGTAATAGCAATTGAAAATGGACCATTTTGTCAGTACTCTGCCCTCATAGAGGAAGAAACTATGGATTAAATTAAAATGACTAAAAACAGTTCATGAAAGGTTATTCCAGGAATATTAAGGAATGAAGCAATGGGTGTGGGGTTGTGGGGAGTTCTAATGGGATTTCCTGAAGAACGTACAGTTTTCCCTCTCTGTCTATGGGGGATCGGTTCAAGGGACCCTCTGGATGCCAAAATCCCTGTTGCTCAAGTCCCTTATGTAAAGTGGGTTAGTATTTGCATGTAACCTAAGCACATCCTCCTATACAGTTTAAATCATCTCTAGATTACTTATAATACCTAATACAATATAAACGGTATGTGAATAGTTGCCAGCATGCAGCAAATTCAAGTTTTGCTTTTGGGAAATTTCCAAATTTTTTTTAAAAAATACTTTTGATCTGTGGTTGGTTGAATCCAAAGATGCAGAACCCACCTATATGGAGGACCGACTGTATAACTATGAGCATAACTATTTAGCATTGTGTAACTATTTAGCATTTGGATACCTATCTCTCAAAATACACTGATACACAGACTTCAACAGTGCAACCAAGTGATGCACCTTAGGTCTCTGTCAGGTATTTCTCCATCCCGTTTACCTGAGACTATAGAAACCAAAAACAAAACAATACTGTATGAAGGAGAGAACAAGATCAGGAGGGGGAAAGAACAGACAAACTATCTTCCTTCAGTGCAGGTCTCTGAGTCACAGGTGAGAAGGAATGGTGCAGGAGAAAATTAGATTTTGACATGAGAAAAAAATTTTAAACTGGCTTAGAGAGAAACATATTTTTTAATACCTGAAAATGACTGGAAAGAAGGGAGATACAAGAGAGGATATTTGAAGGTAGTAAGTGGAGAAAAAAAAATAAAACTGTTATGTTAGTACCCCACCGAAATTAGACTGTGAAATATTCTATTTTTTATCAGAATAAGAATTTTGAAAATCAAAGTATATGGCAAAATTGATAAGTTAAAAAAATGAAAAATTAAAACATATAAACCCAATGAGAAATGAATAAATAATCACAGGAGATATAAATGGGAAAGGACTTTGTATACACAATGGCTATAAAATAAGTCACAGAGAAAACATAGTTCTGACTACACAGCATTTAAAATATTATATATATTTTTATACTTAATTGTTATATATAATATTTTAAACTATTATTAAAAGTTCAGTAGACATTCACAGATTTCTATTTTTTGTTTCACTATGTCAAGTTACTAATTTTAGCAATGTCATTCTGGAAGAAAATTCTTGTTTAAATGTTAGAAGTTCTTTGTATTCTTTAATTTCTTAGGTATGTGGATTTAAAAAAAAATCAGATCTATGTGTATTAATTATTTGCCTGTCATGAACTTATACTACACATTATTTGAATTTGCTCATTTAAATTCAGATTACCTGAAAATGCTTATCTATGCACTTTCGTCAATATATATACGAATTTTACTCACCACCCCTGCCTGAATCATTGGCATCGAATGCTGTGTTACTTTGAACTAGTTGGCTTGAAGTCTCTCTTCTCCCTCTCAGATTCTAGGAGTTGCCACATGTGATTTATTGGTTTTCTGTTTGTTTACTTATGTTCTTGGTCCTTTTGATGTAATGAATTTTATTAACATACTTCCTTTCAACCTCCTGGGATAAACATTCTTGGTCATTGTAGGCAATTTTTAATAAACTGTTTACTTGATTTCTCAGAATTTTACTTTTAGTTTTGCATCACCCCCAACCAACCTCACCAAGAGATAGAAAAAAAGGGAAAGAGAAGAGAAAGAAAACTGATCCAGATTTATGCCTTAGAGGATCAACTGATACTTGAAATTTAATGCGAATTTTAGTATGTGCATTTTTCTGGGGAGAATACCTATTTTGCATAAAGTTCTCAAAGAATGTATGAATCAAAAGATGGCTAAGAACCTGTAGTCCATAATTATTGTCCTTTGTGCTATATAAGTCAGGTTTTATGATAATTTTATAAAATAAATTTGTTAGAAATTGAAAATATTATGGTTATATTTTGTCAAGCTACTTTTGAATTGATAGTCATACTAATAATTTTTAGAGTAGCCGTTGAACTGTCACCACTAGCCAATAGTTGGAATTTATATTAAAATAAAAAACAAATTTTTGATAGGTAAATTCTTCAATATTTAAATTTTTATAAATGTATTTCCTCTTGGGGATAAACATTTTTCCACATCATTTTTTCCCCTTTTTAAAAAGCGCGTGTCCTCTGACCATTTTTCTTAGGCAGTCTGACAGTTTGAACCAACAATTTAAATGTGAATTATAAAGTGTTCTATGATTGGGAGGACTCGTGATCATTAGTCATGATCCAAAAATCCAGACTCTCCGATACAGACCCAGTTCTCTCTCTACCACTGCACTGCTCACCATGGTTATGCTAAAGGAAAAATAAGCACAGTCACTACCCTAGGGATACAAAATCCATCAGCGAAAACAGGTACAGCCATTGCAGAGCCTACTTACATAGTACACTCAATAAATATGTGTTGAATGAACGATATTTTTCTGAGCAACAGTTTGTCCCTGAATCCACATAAACCTCCAGCCCAAATGATATATTGTTCAGGAGATCTTCTTTTCTGTGTTCTCATAGCACGTGTTTATATTTTTTGATTAAGTTACTCTGTATCTAATTTAATTTTATTGCATTTATTCCAGTTTACATTATACCATTCACTCAATATTTTACCTACACCTCACCACATGGATCTAAATTGTAAGGTTTCTAACTGTGGCAGTCTCACAATATTCAAAAAATCACTCAAGTTTCAGGTCTCAGTTCACATCTCTTTTAAATGATGTGAATTATCCATTCATATACTAACCTTCTAAAATGTATTTCACTTATTTTACCATGTGTAAGCACTCTAAACTCTTTCAGCACAAGAAACCAACAAAATCTATAGTGATAATATCCGTAGTAATAATACTGTAGAAAACACATCATAGAATTAAGTTTAGGAAGTATGTTCAATTAATGGGATAGCTGGTGAAACCTAATTATATTTAGTGTTACTCTGCTAAGCAGAAGGTTCATCTTTCAGTCATCTGTGAGAGAATTATTAGCATCTTAAAATTTTATATTATGATACTTAGTTTACAAGGACATGCCCAGAGACTTCAGTAATGGACGCATTTGTTAAAATTACAAACCAATAAAAAGGAATATAGATGCATGTCTCAAACCCATTCCAGCAGATACTACTTTTCCATTTGTCGACTTTAAATAAAATGACTCTAAAGCTGATTTTCTTGAGAATTCCAAGGAAATATGCCAATATAAATGTCAAGGAAATATGCCAATATAAATGTATAGAGCATTTGTGGTATCATGTACTGTAGTAGGTTAAATAGTATCCCCAGAAAAGAGATGTTCAAGTCCTAATCTCTGGTACATGTGAGCGTGAACTTATTTGAAAATATAGTCTTTGCAGAGGTAATTAAGATAATGACATGCTAGATTAGGGTGGATCCTAAATCCAGTGACTAGTGTTTTTATAATAGAAAAGAAAGGGAGATTTGGACACAGACACAGAGGAAACACATGGAGGAAAAAGGACATGTGATGACGGAGACAGATAGGAGTAAAGCAGTTATAAGCCAAGAAATGAGAAAGACTATCAGCAACCATCAGAAGCTAGGAAGAGGTAAGGAATGACTGTTCCCTTGAACCTTTGGAGGGAGTGTGGCCTTGCCAACACTTTGATTTTGAATTTGTAATCACTAGAGCTGTGAAAGAATAACCCCATTGTTTTTAAGTCATCCATATGTGGTAATTTTTACAGCAGCCCTAGGAAACTAATATGAGTACCAATCATACTAATACATATACTAAACGTATATATGTTGTATACATACATATCCACAAATAGGAAAAATGAAATATTTTTTATAAAAAACAGGTATACATTGGTAAATATCTAATAGAAGTTCCAAAACATCAAAGAGAAAAAAGTAGAGATAAAACTTTTTTATATAATGATTATTATTATTTTAACTAACAATATTTGAGCATCTAATGTAGGCTATATATTATGACAGGTACAGCAGGTACAAGAGCCATGCTCTAGAGGTAAACACAGTTACATAAACAGAATAAGTACAATTTCTTCTAAATGAACTGATGGAGCTTTATACTAAATCTTATGGGAACTCCAGGATTGATGATCACTTACTTGAAATGAGAGCAAGTGAAATTAAGAAACTTACTGGTGACAGGGATAGAGAAGGAGTGATTTCTGAACCACAATGTAAATAAATTAGCCAGGAAAATCCTGTGCATGGAAAGTGGGGAGACTGTATTATAAACTGCAAGGACATCTGGTTAAGCCAAAAGCCAAGAACAAGGAGCCAAGAACATTGGTGAGATACATGCACAGAGAAGTAAAATTAAGTTTAGGAAGAGAGGGTAGATAAGGCTGGAGAAGTAACAGAAAAAATAACATAAGGTTATAAACCAACCTGTTAATTAACAATGGATTCACTGCATGGTGGGCTTACGGTTTGCTTTAATTTCCTTTATGTGCCAATTTATTGTATTAAAATCTCATACAATGAAAGTGTATTACTTATGTAATAATAAAAATAATTTAAATATATAATGTTATATAAAATATTATCCAAAATTTGCCCTTTCCCCAACCTAAATGCTTTATGTGTCCATGCGAAAAGGGCTGGAAGAAAGTAAGTTTGCTAAATGGTTGTCTTTGAGTGGAAGCGATATGGGCGATTTTCATTTTCTTATTAATGCTTTTAGATTTTCAAAATTCTCCACATTGACGTATTACTTTCATAACTAGACAATTATTTGTTTAAAAAATTTAGATGCATAATACCAGTTAAGTGCCTGGTCACTGATTTAACTGGGATAATGTTGTATTTTCTGAATATCTCTTGTTTAGCATTTTATGTCCTGATCGTCTTCAATGCTTGTCATCACTCTGGTCATTTTTTGTCTTAGCTATGCATTTTAAACATTTATAAGAAAGGTGCCAATTACCTCTTTAATCTCTCTTCTATTTACTATGAATATTAACATTCACACCTGACTGTAGGTTTCTCCCACCGTGAGCTGTCCAAATTCAAAAGCTTTACCTATTTGTATTGCTTTTTTTACCTTTTAATCTCTCCATCAAGTGGCTCAGAACTGCCTCAACAAATAGATAAAGATAATTGGATGCTGAATCTATTTCTTACTCATTTACTCCGAGCTCCATCTCCCAGATGTAAAGATCCCTGTATGTTCCTTTCTGGATTTGCAAAGGGACCATACTCATGTTTTGGAGCATTTTGAAACTCCTGACTTAACAGAACATTAATTTTTCTAAAATAATACTATTTTTCTGCATATTACAATACTGAATAGACCAGAATACATAATATATTACATGGGAGAAACTATTTCCCCAGTGAAAAGTTTTTTTTTCAAAATACCAAAGGAAGACAGATTTAAAGCAGTAAAATGTCCAGTCCATCGTGTATTTCTTTCTCTGATTCACCATTTTTTGCTAATCATTAGGGTCATTTTCACTCTAATTTGAATTTTTCAGATTGTTCAAAGATCTGTCCAGTTGCTACTGCTTTCTTTTAAGTGCAATTTTGCTATAAAATGTTTATATAAATAAGAATATGATCATGAGTTTTACAATCATGACAGCTATAAAAAACTTTACATTTTGTTACACAGAAATGGAGAGTTTTAGAATTCATTCTGTTCTCTTGGAGCCAATCCCTGGGCCTATTACTGGATTTCATTTGTTATTATTATAATTTTAGTGTATAATATATCTGACGGAAACAGGCACATGCTTGGAACATAGTAAGTGCATAAGTAAAACAAGTGTATGAATTACATTCAAATTGAGTTCACTTTTATAAAACAAATATTCCTTTGAAAAAAAGATGCACACATTTTTGAAAGTACACATTAACATAGATAAAATGAAAATGTTTCTTTAAATTGCCTAATGTATTGCCATTCCTTCCCGGAATTATGTTTTGTTTAAATGCTTTTACACTTTCAACCTGTGATAAAGCTCTGATTCCCCAGAGCATACAGTAAAATTTAATATTCCAAACAGTACAATGCACCCCTTCTAACCTACATTCTAATACAGCAGTTGTAAGTAAGTGCCATTTTTTTTAATTTCATGTACTTTGATTTTATTTTTTTTAATTTGAATCTCACATGGGTTTTGTATTAAACTTTCAAGAAAGAGACTGAAAATCATGCTATCACCAGCTAGTCTAACAAAAACAACAACAACAAATAGATAGGTTGTACATAAGTCAGGAAACTGTCATACGTTTTGCTGTTTTGTTTTTATTTTTAAAGATGCAATTATTTAAAAAGTGAAAATTAAATGGTTTTTAAAGATCAGCAGAGCAGATCTTTAAAAATAAATTATTTTTTTAGAAGTGCAGTATTTTCTTACCAATTTTTGTCTTTTCTAATTCTTAAAATGCATTCAAATGCCAGCATATTGCAGTGAAAAAAAAGATTAATTTAAGACACTGTCTAAATAAACTGCATTCATTCTTTAGAACCTAATTCAGACATTTTTCTCTTCCAGGAACTTCAAGCTCATTAAGGCAAAATAATTCAGTAGTTTTGATATATAGTATCTGTAAGCAGTCTGTTTATCTAGCTTAGGGTTTTCAGCTGAATCACAGAGAAGCCCAGGTTTACAATACATTCACTTATTCAACGATCATTAATTACCTACTCTGTGCCAGACACTGTTCCAGGCATTCAGTACACCACAATTAATGAGAGATACAAGGCTGTCAGACTTCTCATGGAAATACTAGTTGTATATGCAATAAATAATAAGACACTATCATATAAGTGCTTTAAAAATACTGAAAATATAATCATATAATTGTGATTAAGTTGTTTTCTCTAAGGAGATGATATTTAAATAATAAGAAGGACATAGCCATTCAAAGAACAGGGAAAAGAGGATTCCAGGTAGGGGAAAGCTCAGATATATATAGAAGACCAGTGTTGGTGAGGCATATTGAGTGAGGGACAGAATTACAAGAGAAGAAAAGGGGTTTGTAAACCAGGATGAGGAATTTGATTGCATTTGAAGGGAATTAGGGATTAACTGATTACATCTTTTTTTTTTTTTCTGTTTTTTAAACATCTTTATTGGAGTATAATTGCTTCACAATGGTGTGTTAGTTTCTGCTTTATAACAAAGTGAATCAGCTATACATATACATATATCCCCATATCTCCTCCCTCTTGCGTCTCCCTCCCCCTCTCCCTATCCCACCCATCTAGGTCATCACAAAGCACTGAGCTGATTTCCCTGTGCTATGCAGCTGCTTCCCACTAGCTATCTATTTTACATTTGGTTGTGTTTATATGTCAATGTTACTCTCTCACTTTGTCCCAGCTTTTTAACCATGAGACTGGGTGAAATCTCCTGAGAATACTGTGTGGATAAAAAAAGAGAAACAGTGAGGAAGGACTCAGATGAATTCCTGTACTATTCTAACATTTATAAGTATATCAGGGAAAGAAGAGCCAAAAATCATAATGGGGGCCTTTGAGATAAGAGGAGAACTAGAAGAGGGAGATGCAATGGAAGTCAAGAGAAAAACTGATTCAAAAGGAGGAATGGACAATTAAGTCTAGTATGGTTGGACTTTAAGATATGAAAGAGAAAATAAACATTACATTTGATATTATGAAGGTCATGGGTGACCTTGACAACAGCAGCCTCAGTGGAGTAGTCATGATCAAATCGTTACTGGAGCAGGCAGAAGAAAGAATTGAAGTAGAGGTAATGACTAGAGATAATTCCTTCAAGTTGTTTTTGTTTTTTGGCTTTTTTTAGGAAGTGCAGCAGAGAAATGAGATAGTAATTGGAAGGGAATTAGGGCTAAGGTTAGATGATATTTTGTTAGATTACAGTTTTTATGGGGTTTGTCATTTATTGTTAAGATAGACATTATTAAAGCTTGTTTAGCTATAGATGGGAAAGGTCCAGTAGAAAGGGAGAAATTGATAACACAGACAATACAGAGGATCATTCCAGGAGCAAAAGCCTTAAGAAATCAACAGGGCTTAGGTCAGGAGTACGCATAGAGGGGCTGGCCTTTTCTTCTTTCTTCTTCAAGAAGAAAGATAGGTATATATCCACGTGACACAATAAGGAAAGAAGGGAGAAGGGGAAGAAGGGATTTACTTCACACATCTCCAAAGTTGTTTTCAAACAGAAACAAAATGGAGTATTCAACTTTACCCTACAAGATGTTGCAATACTGAAATGGTACCTGTAGGGAGGAAGGTGTTGCCTGAGCTAAAAGATACCACTTTCCTCAGAGAACAGAATAGCAGCTTTGTGAATTATTTCTGATGAAGACCAGGATTCTATTAATTAAGCTACAAAAGTGATCCACAGCAATGGAACAGCCAATGCCATGAAGCAATGGGGTAAAAGAAGAACAAACAACCTGAGAGGAGATTGTGGAAAGTGAGAAGGGAGTAGTCAGGAACAGAGCCCCCTCACTTTGGCAAGGAAAGCTATTGTCATGGGCACTAGATTAAACTCTAACAGATGAGAAAAAAGAAAGCTTCATTTGCTTGCAGCAGGAGAGTCAGTCTAAAAGTAAGAATGCCGTCCATCAGTTAGCAGAGGTTTTTTTGTGGTAGGTTATTGTGGCTTTATGTTACGGGCACTTTTGTAGGTCAGGAGGAAAGGAACATGGGCAGGGGAGGTTGAGGCAAAGATGAATTTACAACCCTTGATTTCTGGAAACAGATGGTTTAAGGGCAATCAAATTCGGCCCAAGTCAAGTACATTCTGCAGATTCAGGTTTTCGAAACATAAAACAAACAGGCAGTTTTGGCAAGTTCAGAAATAATTTTTTTAGTCTCTGGTTTATCACTTCTTTGTCATGTGATGGTTGTAGAAAGTTCTTAACTCTGTACACTGAGGGGGAATTGCTAGGAATCACTGAGACAGTCACAAGAGAAAAATGAATCAGTGCCCCCTTCTTGACTAAAGGGAGAGTGCCGAGGACAGTAAACTGACTCCTCTAAGACCATCACTATCTATCACCTTATAATTATCTTCCCTTGAATCATAATGATATTTTTATTATTATTTCTCTGTAGAGTCAAAGTTTGAAATATAAGCCACCAAACAGGGTAACTGTTGATACTGCTGGCCTGGAACACTTGGTGACAAGTCAGTGCATTAAGGATAAAGTGGAATCCAAATTTATAATTTAAAGAATGGTATTGCCTTGAAAATTTCAGCCCTTATATAGAAGAAAATGTTTTGGAATAAAAAAAGAAACAAACGCAGTATTTATTTTTTTCCATTCATAAAACTATGATGAAATATGTCTTTTGCATCTTTAATGATTTTTCAGTAATAGCTAACAAGGCTCTTACCCATAATTTTTATCAAGAGTTTATAAGTTAATAAATTTGTAGAAGTAAAATGAAATGGATTAAATTCTTGATAATACAAATATTGATTTCCTGGAAGTAATTATTTGAGAGAGACAATAATAAACTACAGATAATAAACAGTTCAGTTATTCTAGACACCGAGAATTATAAATATATATTTCATTATAATAACAAATACCTCCTCATCTAGAAAACAGTAAAAATTCACTGGTTTTGATTTTTGTTTTTATGAAATTCTGTTTCTTCTGTTATCTCAGTTTGGGTCCTTTTTTCCTTTAGTCTCACATTATAGTCACTGTGATACCAGCTGAGTTGCTAATAGATTCTACAGGCCTCTATTCACAAGGCTGTGAATATTGGCGAAAACTTAGATATTCCTTCTACACATATTTAAGTAAACGGTAGGGTTGATTTCCTAGTTTCTCAGCATGGTATAATTTAGAATGATAGTCGTCTGAGTCCCTCTATGTTTGTTGATGACGCTAAACTCTATTCTATTAGTTCAGTGTCTGGGATCCCTGGGCATTGTGGAGAGAGTGCACAGTGGTGGGAGACAGGGAGTAAGCAAAATTTCCTCCACTCCATCTTTCCTTTTGCTCAGTTCCAAACGTAGAGCTGCCAATACAGCAGTGTGGCTGAGGAAAATGATCAGGAAGACAGGAACAGTAGTTGCACACTGGAGAGAAGAAGGCCTCTATCTTTCCCATGGATGCAAAATGAACTTATGAACATTTCTTTTTTGCCACTAATACAAATTTTAGTACCACTTTTGCTCTGGGTTATTGAAGGACAGACATAGAGAGAAAGAGAAAAGAAAGAAATTCAAGAAAAGGGGAGGGGGAGGAGAAGAGAAGAGGAGGGGAGGGGAGTGGGCTGGGGAGGGGAGGGAAGAAGAAAGGAGAGGAGAGAGAGAAGAGGAGAGGAGGGGAGAGGAGGGGAGGGAAGGGGAGGGGAGGGGAGGGGAGGAGAGAAAAATAAAGCAAGCACCATGGGACCAAAGCAGCTGTGGTTTGCAAAATAGGTCCAGACAATATTTAAGGGATTCAGAAAACTAAAATTTTGGCATCTGAGGAGACAGATGGTTTGCAGAAAGAGCACTGCCTTTGGAGTCATTAGGCCTGGATCAACTCAACCTTATCACTCTCTGCATGTATAACCTTGAACAAATCATCTTAAGCCTTTTAGCCTTTGGTTTATTTTCTTTAAAAACTTATTGGAACATCCAGTATGATTTTCTTAAAAAGTGGTTTTGAGGATCAAATCACTGGTATAAGGGATGCCACAGAAATATACTACGTTCTCTGAAAATATGGTAGAACATTCTTGTATTATCTATTGTTATGCCAAAAAATTACTCTGTTTAGTGGTTTAGTTGTAAATCAACTATACTTTAATAAAAAATAAACAATAAATTTTTAAAAATTTATTGTATTACACAGCAACTTTGGATCAGAATCCAAGAATGGTTCAGATGTGCGGTTCTGGCTTTCAGTCTTTCATATGGTTGCAGTCAAGTTGTTGGGTGAGGCTCAAGTTATCTGATGGATTGACTGCGGCAGGCAGATCTAATTCCAAAATATCTTTCTAACACGGATGGCAATTTTGTGCTGACTGTTGGCGGGAGGTGTTAGTTCCTTGCCACACAGACCTTACCATAGAATTGCTAAAGCAGTCTTCATGACATGGCAGATGGTTTCCCCCAGACTGGGTGATCAAGAAAGAACAAGGCAGAAGGTGCAATGTATTTTGTGTATTTTATGACATAGCTTCAGAAGTTACACACAATCCATCATTTCCACAATATCTTATGGTTAAACAAGGTCAGCCCTATTTAGTGAGAGCAGGCACTAAAACAAATGCATGAATTCCAGAAGGCAAGAATCACTGGAAAGAAGGGGCATCTTAAAGGCTGCCTTTCACAATACTCTTAAAATATGTACGCTTGGAACTCTTGAGGGTGCAGAATTTTAGCTCTATTCTCAGTGTGCTCAAGACATATTAGTCTGTTGAGATGTACTGTTTCTTGGGGTTATTTTGGATACCTCTTTCAATAGAAAATATCTATTTTAACTAGTTTTTTAAATACACTGTGATGAAGTTGTAGGGGCAGGTTTTAAGGTGGGCAATAGTCTACTTTGATAGGTAGCAAGAAAGAAAACACACACACACAAAAAGGATTAGGCACTAAGAAGTGGAAATAGGAGTATTTGTTAGTTCAAAGGAATAAAAAATGACCCATGATACTAGACAAGGTTCTAGATGTTACTGAGACTAGGGGACAAAATGACTCAATGCTTAGAAGGTACATATATCATTCTAGTTATTCTCTAGCCCCCCTCCCCCAAGGATTATTTCCAAAGTCCAGTGAAAAGCTGATACTGTAGGTAAACTGATACAGTAACGGTTGTGGAGATTATACAAATTCAATGGCAGGGAGCCCATCAGGTCACATTTTATCTAATTTTTACATCATCATGCTTTGCTCAAATTTCCAAAGCCAGTTTCCTGAACCAATTTGTCTAATAGTTTTAGAGGCTAATACTGCCTAATCCATATAAAATATTAGTGGCGAATGCTTTACCCCCACTCTCCTCTGGGAAAAAAAAAGATTTCATTTCATTTATTCCCCATACACACATTCCTTTTGCCACTTCATTTTCACTACTTTGGCTGCTGAGTTAAACTCCAGGATTAAAATGGTACAGAATATCCTCCCTAGGATTTCAAATAAACATTGATATTTTTAAAAAATACCTAGATGGTCAACTGAAGAGTGAATCACATCCTCATAGGCAGCAAAAAAGGATTGTTTGGTATCCATATAAGGACTGTAATGGTAGCTCGGCCATTCTTTCATTATTCAACATTTATTTATTCAATACCAATTATGTGTTAGGTATTATTCTAAGTGCCTAGACTTATAGATCTAAAGCAAAAGACAAATACCTCTTTTATGGATCTTATATTCTACTGCGAGAGATAATAAATAAGACAAGTAAAGTAGGCAGATGGTAATAATTGCTGAGAGAGGAAAAAACAAGACAGGAAGTTAGGCGTGTAGGGGCGTGGTTGAAATTTTAGGTGAGGGGACAAGGAGAGCCCTAACTGAGGAATGTATTTGAGTAACTGCCTGAAGGGCACGACGAGAGCGAAGAGCCATACAGATTCCCAGGGAAAGAGCATTTCAGGTAGATTATATGACACTCACGGCAGGTAGTATTGATTTTTAACTCCCAGATTCCAGGACAGTTCCTGCACAGCAGTTCACTAATAAATACGTTTTGAATGAAGAATGATTCTCCACAAAAAGGAAATAAATCTTTTAGAATACCGTTAATTTTCAATCATTTTATTTTAGCAAATAAACGGTGCCCTCCTTAGAATGAAAAGTTCTTGTGTAAATTATAGTAAAGGGGAAAAGATAGGCATCTGCAGACCAAGAAGATAAGCTGGAAAAAAATTATGATTGGCGGCGCACAGAAAAATATCTTCCAGGTTGCCTGGAAGATAAATTCAAAAGTTTACCTTTACGTCCTGATGAACTGATCTTATTTCATATATCTCTGCTTTCTAGTCATTTCATCAAGGCAAATAGGACTTTTTTTTTTTGCGGTATGCGGGCCTCTCTCTGCTGGGGCCTCTCCCGTTGTGGAGCACAGGCTCCGGACGCGCAAGCTCAGCGGCCATGGCTCACGGGCCCAGCCGCTCCGCGGCATGTGGGATCTTCCCAGACCGGGGCACGAACCCGTGTCTCCTGCATCGGCAGGTGGACTCTCAACCACTGTGCCACCAGGAAAGCCCCTAGAAACAGTTTTATCCAGAGACAAAGTCTAGGCAATGCTGCTTCACTGTGGATTAGGCAAAGTTTAGCACATTTACCTCTTCTCTTGCGCTTTTTCACTCTGGCTCTCTCTTAGTTCCCCTGCATACAATGTATTTTTACAGTGTACTTCCTTCTCCAGAAGGCGTCTACACTGAAGCACATCCCTGAGCCCATCAAGTGACCCCAGAAGGTATCATCAGTAATACTTGACCAGCTATTTCCCAGTATCACAAGGACTTGAAGAACGTAAGCATGGGGAGCAACTTTCAAATCATAACTGGTAACGGCTCATTCCACTTCTATGACAAACTGAATGTTACAACCCTTACACTTGCAGAAAACTTTACAATTAATCAAAAACCTTTGCATAAGTTCTTTTATTTGACTTGTGCCACCTGTGACAGAATTTGAGTCCCTTCAGGGAAAAAACAATTTATTACTCATCTTTATAGCTCCAGCACTGCGCACAGTAACAGGGACCTAAGTTGGGGACTGATAAACAGTTACTGGATTATCACACAGTTTAGGAAACTGAGGCACAAAGAGCTAAGTAATTTGTCAGAGTCTTCAAGACTGTCAAGAGATAGTGCTGAAGTTGTACTTGAGTATCCTGATAACAGTGCTCCTTTGTAGCTTTTTACGATGAAAACTGTCATCAGGGAATTAAGTCCCCAAATACTTTTTTAGTGAAACATTCCAATGAAATGGGGATCTTTTATAATCTTCAAGCAGTATAATTAGAGAAAAAAGTTGGTAAAACTTAAGGGACAAAACATATTAATGTTATTTCAGTGAGAGTCACTTTGTGCAGGGTCAGAGTCTTCATGGTAGTAACCAAAAATCAGCCAAAAATAATTCCACTCTTTTCAAAAACACTGTGGACATTCTAATGAGAGTTTACTGGACTTTTAATGTTTCAATGCTCTCATAAGTCTTTGAGGAAATGCCCTCATTCTTAATATCTTGGACAAAATCTATACATAAACACATTCTACTAAAATATTTTTAATATGAGTGTCGAACTGCTCTTTCCCTAATCTTGCATTAATGAGTGAGCTCAGTATGTTGTCTTGAGTTTATCTATTCACTGATATTATCCTGGAATGTATATTATTCTGGGTTTTATGAGGTTTATATTCTAGTTTTGTTTCTGACTAGCTTTGTGAACTGGGTAAGTCATTTCAATGCTACCAATTACCTTGATGGCAAAATTAGAATAGGCTCATATATTCTGAAAAGATAGTAAACGTAAGTCAGAATATATTTAATGAGATTTGAATACCAAAAAGAGGATCTTGTGCTAATCTCTGGTGAAAGCATGTTTGCATTACCTTTAGAAATCCATACTGCTTAACTTTTTCGGGTTTGGAACAAGCTTATTCTTTTTTGTCTAGAGAATTCAACTTCATTGGGGATGTTTCTGAGATATTTCAGACATCTTTCTACTTGTATTGCCACAAGGCTAAGGTTTGGGAACTTTTCAATGGAAACTGAAATTAAGATGACAAACACTGTTCAAGTTGGTACTCACAAGGCATCTCATTATCATGTGCTAGACCCTTTGGCTCTCTAATAAAGAATGGTGATGATTGTAATTATAATAATAGTTTGAAAAGAGCTTTATAACACACATTATTCTATTTAATGCAACAAACCTGGAAAGTCAATAACACTATTTCACCCAATTATTCAGACTATAGATGCAGATATCCACAACATCACTGATTCACCTTGACATGGCTAGAACTTCAAAAACCAGCTATTTAAGGGAGACAGGGTCCAGAGAGTCTGGCCAAGAATACGCATACTCACAAAGAAGAGATAAGTTTATATACTATGAGGTCACATATACACAACGCCAATACCCAAAGTCAGGGTACTGCATTAGAGTGTAAGTTTGGGCAAGTTTCTCTACTTCTTTTACTTCTGTAAAAGTCAGTCACTATTGGAATTGATTCATTTTTTTGGACTCAGTAGAAAAGGCTTTTGTGCTTAGGAAAAGATATGAAGAGTGTAGAGTGTAGGCAAGGGTAATAGCTTGCCATCAATCAATCAATCAATGACTATACTCCAAGTGAAGCACTGGCAATGTTCTTTGAATGAGCACATACAGTAATAGCAGTTATACCCATTGACTCAGTAGGTTCAGGGATCTAAAGGCAACTGAGTGCTAGCCAAAACAGTGGTGTCTGCTAGAAGTAGTGTGATCCAGTCCAAGCAACTCCAATGCATGACAGGGGTGGCACTGCACAGGAAAGAAAAATAGTTGCATCCATGAAAGGGTCAGTGCCCCCACGCAGGCAACAGAACCCAGCAAAGTGGCAGCAGACTATTAAGTGTTACGTGGTACTGACAGAATTTTCTGTGTGCACATTTGAGATAATATCAAAAATATATTTGAAATAATATTCTGTGCAATTTTCTGTTTCCCAGCATTCTCTACTTATCATTAGAATATTCTACAGTTATACTTTTTGCTTAACTTGCTAATGAATCCATGACATTAATTCATTTAATAAACATTCAGCAACTTCAATTTGATGTGCCAGGCCCTGACTTTGGTACTAGTGCCCATCTGAAATTCTCCTAAGGTTATCATCTTGAGGGCTTTGTGCCCTTTGGGTACCTCATTGTCCTTCAGGAAGAATATGCTCCAGTCCTTATCCAGTCTGAGCCACTGGGATTCTAGGTGATCTACATCTAATCCTTCCAAAATTATGGCAACTTTCTAATATATATGACAAGAGTTTTGTCCCTTATTTTCATTTCTCTCTTTAATCCTTTGTAGCACTTATCTTTGCTCAATACAGGGCAATATAATTAATTATCTAATTAAAAATGAAAGTACCAAAACAATAGATTGTGAGACTCATAAACACACCAATGAATAATTTAATTCATCTTCACAGATGAGTGATTTCTAAAGTGATGATCAATAAGTGAACTTGTGTATACTATCCAAAGATCGCATGTTACCATTACCTTAATAAATTAGAATTTTTTAGTGTTGTGTTTAGAATTTCAGTGTTTAGAAACACCAATTTTACCTTCATTATACAGTTCTAAATGTTGCAAATCTAGTTAATGACCTTATCAGTAAACATTTATTGAGGATTTACTATATATCAGCATAAAGCCAAGTGTTTGAGATACAAAGGTCTCTATCACTAAGAAGCTGACAATCTAATAGATGAAAAATACAAGTAAATAAATAATTGTTATAAATAAATAATTGTTATAAATGAATATTATATTCAAGGTATTATGGATGAACAGCCTAATGGGAAGAGAAACAACTATTTACTGAACATACATACTGGTTGAAGAGCACAAGGCTAGATGTAGTTACCATTTGTCCCTATGTCAGTTCTTCTCTGATTTTAATGAATGTGTGTACAAATCACCTGAAAATTGTGTTAGAATTCACACTCTGATTCAATAGGTTTCAGGAGGAACCTGAAATGTTGCATTTCTAACAACTTCCCTGGCGATGCCAATGTTGCTGTTCCTTGGTTAATACCTTGAATAACAAGGATCTAAATCTTACAACTATACTGTTTTTTTTATAGTAAGGCAGAGTGATTCTCAGAGAGATTAAATAATTTACCAAAAAATTACATAAACTAAACTTATACTGATCTGAATTTTTCATGTTCCAAAACACAGGTTTACTCACTATAGAATGTAAACAGTCTTGAGTAGTTGTTGGGAGAAAGGACTTAAGTAATAGAGCTTCTCAAATGAAATAATAGTCAAATTGATTCTTAAAGGATGGTGGGGATTACCAGGTAGTGAAGGAGGATATAGACTTTTCCAGGTAGCATACAAAAAATAAGTACGTATTTCATAGTCTGATGTGGCTGTAGTGTTGTCTGAAGAGTGGAAGTGGATACAGGCAGAGATTAAGCTAGAAAGTTTGATCATAAAATTGGGAGGGATATTTAAGGACACCAAGAAATATAAGTTTTTAATTGAAATAGGTAACTGAAAGCTATTAAATAATTTCTTTTAAAAATAACCTGATGAATTAGTTTCTCTAGGAATTTCAACGTGGATGATTCGGAATGGAATGGGTATTAAATCGCTGGAGGTCTTAAAAAATAATTTCATTATTCTGTGATAATAGAAGCAGAGATGCCTTGAAAAATAAAATAATTTTCAGAAATACTAACAGTGTTCTGTTACCAAGATAGAGGAACCAAAAGAAGAGGAAGAGTTGGACGGAGAAAATAATGGAAAAGTTGCAGGCCAGCAAGCCTTTGTGGTAGCTTCTGCAGATGAAGCATATAAGTTAAATGTTGGTTGGAATTTGCAATGCAAATATCCATAATCAACTTGGCATCATCCCAACAGCATTACCGCAGCAGAACATTATACTGGTTGGTTATGAGAACACACATATCTCTTGTTTGCTGAGTAGCAGCTGCAAGATAGTGTATTAAACCCTACTTAAAAAGCACAGCCACTTCCTCTGAAGCCCTATAATATCATTTAGACAGAAAACTCATTGCATCAGCCAACTATTCAAATGAAGAAAACTGCAACAAATTTCTAGAGAGAAGAGATAAAACAGTCCAGCTTCTGGATGTGTTTGATAGAAATTGCTAGAAAGCAGCAGCTTTAGTCTATTTTCTAAAATTGCAAAAACAGCAATACACTATAAAAATGAGAGATAAGCGTAGAGAACGGTCTAGCTTTGTGAAAACTGAGCATCCCCATACTTTTGATAATATTTACCACAAGGACATATTTCTCTTGTTCTATTATAATTCCGTAAATAATTCTTTTGGAAACAGAATGAGAAAGCAAGCACAGCCACAACCTACTTACTGCAAGCTTGTGATAGATACATTTTCCCATATGAAACACAAATGAGAACTAGGATGAAAGTAATGGGGCCACAAAGCAGTTAAGTTGGTTAAAAACCCAGGTTATGAAATTCTTATATTTTCCTCAACAGACCAAAACTCAAGCCCTCACTCAGCACTTATGTACTCATATTGTTATATGTCATTCTAATACGTGTGGTATTCTAGTTTCCCAAGCAAACTTTGGAGGCAATGAGGCATAGTGGAAAGATCAAAGGTTTCAGATTCAATTATTAGCTCATGAACACCTCAAGAAGAGAAATCTAGTATATGCTGTATATCCTGCACTATACAGCCTATCTGTATCATCAGTGTTCTTAATAGAGACCGAATAATATTTGTACAGCTGCGCAAATTTTCACTTGTCCTGTCACCTCTGTGAGCCTTCCTTACTTTTAAAATGATGAACATATAACCTGACAAAAGTTGTCATGTCCACCAAATGAAGTTTAGGAGCACCCAGCACAACACTTGACACATAGCACTTACAGATGTTACTTCTTAACTCACTGTGTATTAGAAGCAGGAAATTGGAAGGCTGAAGTAAGAGAGCTACTGTCATTGAGAACATGGAGAGTAATGAGCCAGTAACTGATAAGAGACAAATAATGAGGAATAAGGTAGACAAGATTATTAACATTAAAGTATAGGAGTCCACACACTTCAAGAAAAACCTACAGTTGACATCATGCTAAATCTGAAAGATTGCTTGGCTCTAAACTAAGATCAGGAAAAAGATGTGGATATTCACTCCCATCTCTTCTCTTCTACATTTCACTGGACGTTCTAGCCAGTACAATAAAGCAAGGGAGTGAAATAAAACGCAGCCGTATTGGAAAGGAAGTCTAACATTGGCAGATGACATGATCATTTTTGTAGAAAATCTGATGGAATCAGCAACAAAGCTACTGAGTTTAGCAAGGTTGTCAAATACCAGATCAATATACTAAAGTCAATTATATACTAGCAATGAACAATCAGAAATTCAAATTTATAGAAATATCATTCAAAACAATGTCAAAAATCATGAAATTCTTAGGGATAAATCTAACAAATATGTAAACAGACTGTAGATTGAAAAATTACAAAACACTGCTGAGAGAAAAGAAAAAAAGTCCTACAAAACAGATTGTTAAGATGTCAATTCTCACAAATTGATCTATAAAGTTAGTATAATCCCAATCAAAATCCCAACAGGTTCTTGGGAGAAAATCTTAAAGCTGATTTTAAAATTCATATGGAAATGCAAAGAATCTAAACAGCCCAGACAAACAGAAATGTAGGGGAAAAGAGGAATAACAGTAATGAAGATAATGTGGTATTGTCGTTGAGATAAAAAAATAGATCAATAAAACCAAACAGAGTTCAGAAGTACACTTACACATAGTCAGCTGTTTTTTGACAGCGTTGTAAAGGCAATTGAGTGGAAAAAAGTATAGCCTTTTTGCAATAAACTGTGCTGAAACAATTGGATATCCCTATCCCCCTGAAAAACAAAAACAAAAAACTTTGATCTATATCTCACACCATATATAAATATTAACTCTAAAATCAAAGGCTATAATACTTTTGGAAGAAAAGAAATGGGAAAATCTTTGTGACTTGGGTTAAGCAAAGATTTCTTAGGTATGACAAGAAAGGCACAATCCAATCAAGGAATATAAATGATAAATTGGACTTTATCAAAATTAAACCTTCTGCTTTTTGAAAGACACAGGTAAAAGATTAAAAAAATAAACCATAGGCAGAAAGAATATATTAGGAAATCACTATCTGATAAAGTAATAATATAGAGAACATATAAAGGACCCTGAAAACTCAGTAATATGAAACAGGCTACCTAATAAAAAAAATGGCGAAAGATTTCAACAGACACCACCAAGGAAAATACACAGATGGCAGATAAGTACATGAAAAGAGCTAAAATTAAAATGATTGGCCATGTCAAGCCTTTGCAAGATTGTGGAGAAACTAGAAATGCCACAATATTGTTGGTAGGAATGTAAAACAGTACAACTATTTTGAAAAAATATCTGGCAGTTTCTTAAAAAGTTAAATATAGACCTACCATATGACCTAACCATCCCACTTTTAGGTACCTTCCCAAGGGAAATGAAAGCATGCGTTCATAAAAAGCCTTGGATGCAAAAGTTCAAAATATTTGTAATAGCACAAACCTGAAGACATTTAAAATTTTTATCAAAATATAAATATACAAATAGTGATATATTCATTCAATAGAATATTATTCATCTGTAAAAAAAAGAATGAACTACTGATGTGCACCAACATGGTGAATCTCAGACACAGTGAGAGAAAGAAGCCGGACAAAAAGAGCACATGCTGTATGATTCTGATCTTGGAAGGACAGCAGTGAGCAGTCCTGAAGAGGGATCTTAGTTCCCTGCCCAGAAACTGAACCTGGGTAGACTGGATGAAAATCAGGAATCCTAGCCACTAGACCACCAGGGGCTAGAAGCAAAGTGACTCTGGCTCTTTCCCCCTTTTGAAAGCAAGAATGTTTCAAGGAGGCAAAAACTGTAAAAACAGGTACAAAGTTTATTATTAGAGGCACAGCACAACATATGGGAGAGCACACAGGGAAGCAGTTTATTTATTTAAGTCAGAAGCTAAGCAGAAGTACACAGGGAGGGAGAAAGGGTGTGGGCGTCCTTCCTAATGAGGAGCCAGTAAAGAGATGATTTAAATCCCTTATATAGGACAGTCCTTCTGGGTCTTTGTTTACCTTTGGCCAATTATCTCGTTTTTTTCCACATCTGACCTTTTCTAGGACACTCCCCAACATGCGTGCACATTTTTTGCTAAGATGGATCCCACCACAGAGGTCTGTGGGTGCATGTCCACGCATATTATGGAGGTGGCGCCCCCTCCCTTTTTGACCCCCAAGGAGCCTTCCTGCGCATGTGCAGACAGGGAAGCTTTCCTTGACCTCAGGCATGGTCATCTTATCTCTTTACTTCAGCAGAGCTCAGCTTCTGCTACTAGCTTTGTCCTTGGAGTGTCTGGGTGAGAACAAAGCTTCAGTTTTACTCCACTTGACAAACACCACCTGTCGGGCCCAGGAGCCCATCTATCTCCTACATCAATTCCATTTATATAAAATTCTAGAAAATGCACACTAATTTATAGGGATAGACAAGTAAATCAGTGCTTTCCTGTGGATGTGTTTGGAGAGTGGAGTGAGGATTACAAGGGGACACAAGGAAACTTTCCTATTAACAATATGTTCATTTCCTTGATTATGATGATAGTTTGATAGGTGTGTGAATTTGTGATAACATCAAATTTCACATCTTGAATACTTATTTTTTTGTGTGAATTATGCTTAAGTATAGCTGTTTAAAAAAGAGAGAGATTAGGGTAGGGGGATCAAGAGTTACAGAGGGGAGAAAGGCAGGTTGCAATTTTAAACAGCTTGTTCAAAGAAGCCCCATTAAGAAGGTGAGATTTGAAAAAGTCTTTAAAAGGGGAAGGAAGTTAGCTAAATGCTAAGGGCACAACCTGACAAAAGCCCAAGGGCAAGAGCGTGGCTGGCAATGAGGCCGGTGCCCCTGGAGCCCAGTAAGGAAGGACTAGCACAGTAGACGAAGTCAGAGGGGTCCCAAATCACATGGAGTCTTGCAGGGCATTTTAAGGTTTATGGCTTTTACTAAAAGTAAAATGGGTAGCTATTAGAGGTTTTTACGCAGAAGAGTGACACGATCTACCTAAGTTTTAAAAGGATTTCTCTGTGTTAAGGATAACCCTTAGGGGGACAAAAGTGAAAGCAGAGAGACCAATTAGGAGGCTATTACAATAATTCAGACAAGAGATGATGGTGGCTTGAGACAGAACAGTAACACTGGAGGAGGTTAAAACTGCTCAGATTCTGGGTATGTTTCAAAGGTAGAGCCAACCGTTTCTCCTAATGGATTGGAAGTGGAATGATACAAAGAGAAGAAGTTCCTTGAGTTAGCTTTCAGTCCTGTTCTCTTCTGGTCACTCATCTCTGAAAGATTTTCAATTTCATATTCCTTTCAGTGTAATATCATGAGCCAAACAAAGATAACCAGTGTAGAAGGACCCTTTTATATTGCTCATTCTCTGTGGATTTAGACTAGATTTGTTTAGTGCTGTATCTTCACCTGATTGACTTAAGTTGAAATTGCAAACAAACTGCATCTGCTCATCTGCTTTCATCAAAAATATGTTTCCAACTTTGCGGTCATCTTTTGAATGGATTCCACTTATTTGGCATATCTTAAAATATATGTCTAAATCATCACACCTAAACATGTCATATAACTTTCATAAATGTTGTAAATCAGCAATTTTCAGGATCTTTACCATTTTAAAAATGCATTCCAGTTTGTTAGGAAACCTAGCTTTATGGTAATTCAATTTAAATATGTGTTGGGCAAGAAAATATGTGTAGAAAAAAGAGAAATGATTATTTATTAACTGGTATATAACTCAATGTCTTCTTTATTGTCTTAATTATAAGGAAGCCCAGAATTAATGATACTCCTTTAATTTAGGTACCCTATTTGTATTTATTCCTCACTTTCCCTCTTCACCTTCTTTAACTGATGTCCGCTAAGGTGTGTTTTGGGTTTGCTTTTTGGTATGCCATTTTTTTTTTTTTTTCGGTAAATGACTTTAAATTCCTTTCTAAAGCAGATGGAATATAAATAATAAAACAGAACTCAAACAACAACAAAACTTTCACCACGACTGCATATACATAGAAGAGATTAGACATTGTCATTTATGCTTTTATCAGTGCTAATAAATTGTTAAAGATATTGAACAGCATATTACTTACTAAAGGTGACCAAAATAGTTCATATGTTCTGTTTGGGTAAACAGTATTTTTAAAGATTATATAAACTTAAGCCTACTGTTATTTATTACTACTTTTTGACAGAATAAAATTATATTGGCTTTCATTTCTATTTCATTATTAAATATATAGGCAATATTCTTGCAATGACATTTATTTTTAGAAGACTCTTATTTCTCAGAAAGATCAAGCAGACCAGTCAGTTCTTCTAAAAATAATTATTAGCAGACAGTTAGCATTAAGGCAATGATCCCAAAAGTTTTTGTACCAAGGAATCCTTTCATTATTTTCTTTCCCATAGGCTAAACATTTCATAACATTACTAGTGAACAGAACTTCTTTCTAATCGGCATGAAAAAAGAAGTGTTACAATAAAAGAATCATACACCATGATCAAGTGGGATTTATCCCAGGGATGTAAGGATTCTTCAATATACGCAAATCAATCAATGTGATACACCATATTAACAAATTGAAGAATAAAAACCATATGATCATCTCAATAGATGCAGAAAATGCTTTTGAAAAAATTCAACACCCATTTATGATACAAACCCTCCAGAAAGTAGGCATACAGGGAACTTACTTCAACATAATAAAGACCATATATGACAAACCCACAGCCAACATCACTCTCAATGGCGTAAAACTGAAATCATTTCCTCTAAGATCAGAAATAAGACAAGGTTGCCCACTCTCACCACTATTATTCAACATAGCTTTGGAAGTTTTAGCCACAGCAATCAGAGAAGAAAAAGAAATAAAAGGAATCCAATTCGGAAAAGAAGAATTAAGACTGTCACTGTTTGCAGATGACATGATACTATACTTAGTGAATCCTAAAGACGCTACCAGAAAACTACTAGTGCTAATCAATGAATTTGGTAAAGTTGCAGGATACAAAATTAATGCACAGAAATCTCTTGCATTCCTATACACTAATGATGATAAATCTGAAAGAGAAATTAAGGAAATACTCCCATTTACCACTGCAACAAAAAGAATAAAATACCTAGGAATAAACCTACCTAAGGAGACAAAAGACCTGTATGCAGAAAACTATAAGACACTGATGAAAGAAATTAAAGACAATACAAACAGATGGAGAGATAGACCATGTTCTTGGATTGGAAGAATCAACATTGTGGAAATGACTCTACTACCCAAAGCAAACTACAGATTCAATGCAATCCCTATCAAACTACCACTGGCATTTTTCACAGAAGCAGAACAAAAAAATTCACAATTTGTATGGAAACACAAAAGACCCCGAATGGCCAAAGCAATCTTGAGAACGAAAAACGGACCTGGAGGAATCAGGCTCCCTGACTTCAGACTAAACTACAAATCTACAGTAAACAAGATAGTATGGTTCTGACACAAAAACAGAATTATAGATCAATGGAACAGGAAAGAAAGCCCAGAGATAAACCCACACACATATGGTCACCTCATCTTTGATAAAGGAGGCAATAATATACAACGGAGAAAGACAGCCTCTTCAGTAAGTGGTGCCTGGAAAACTGGACAGCTACATGTAGAAGAATGAAATTAGAACACTCCCTAACACAAAAATAAACTCAAAATGGATTAAAGAGCTAAATGTAAGGCCAGGCACTGTAAAACTCTTAGAGAAAACATAGGCAGAACACTCTATGACATAACTCACAGCAAGATCCTTTTTGAGCCACATCCTAGAGAAATGGAAATAAAAACAAAAATATACAAAGGAGACCAAATGAAACTTAAAAGCTTTTACAGAGCAAAGGAAACCTTAAACAAGGCAAAAAGACAACCCTCAGCATGGGAGAAAATACTTGCAAATGAAGCAACTGACAAAGGATTAATCTCCAAAATATACAAGCAGCTCATGTCGTTCAATACCAAAAAATCAAACAACCCAATCCAAAAATGGGCAGAACACCTAAATAGACATTTCTCCAAAGAAGATATACAGATTGCCAACAAACACATGAAAGGATGCTCAACATCACTAATCATTAGAGAAATGCAAATCAAAAGTACTATTAGGTATCACCTCACACAGGTCAGAATGGCCATCATCAAAACATCTACAAACAGTAAATGCTGGAGAGGGTGTGGAGAAAAGGGAACCCTCTTGCATTGCTGGTGGGAATGTAAACTGATACAGCCACTATGGAGAACAGTATGGAGGTGTTTGAAAACCTAAAATTGGAACTACCATATGACCCAGCAATCCCATTACTGGGCACATACCTGAGGAAAACCATAATTCAAAAAGAGTCATGTGCCACAATGTTCATTACAGCATACCCAGGACATGGAAGCAACCTAAGTGTCCATCGACAGATAAAAGGATAAAGAAGATGTGGCACATATATACAATGGAATATTACTCAGCCATAAAAAGAAACGAAATTGAGTTATTTGTAGTGAGGTGGATGGACCTAGAGTCTGTCATACAGAGTGAAGTAAGTCAGAAAGAGAAAAACAAATTCTGTATGGTAACACATATATATGGAATCTTAATAATAATAATAAAAAAAGGTTCTGAAGAACCTAGGGGCAGGACAGGAATAAAAATGCAGACATAGAGAATGGACTTGAGGACATGGGGAGGAGGAAGGGTAAGCTGGGTTAAGTGAGAGAGTGGCATGGACATATATACACTACCAAATGTAAAATAGATAGCTAGTGGGAAGCAACCGCATAGCACAGGGAGATCAGCTCCATGTGTTGTGACCACCTAGAGGGGTGGGATAGGGAGGGTGGGAAGGAGGGAGATGCAAGAGGGAGGGGATATGGGGATATATGTATACGTATAGCTGATTCACTTTGTTATACAGCAGAAACTAATGCACCATTGTAAAGCAATTTTATTCCAACAACGACGTTAAAAAAAAACAAAGCATAAAATATTGCTTAAATAAGACTTCAGACCATGAATTTAAAATAATGAGATATCAATACCATACGCAGCATAAACAATACTGTAAACTGTAATATCACTTTAAAATGTCTATGTGCTTTTCTCCTAATCAGCTTGATGCTTGTAATCCTCTGTTTAATGTGAAGATGGCACCTATTTTTCTTGTGATAAGGGACTAGGGTTAGTACAACAGAAATTCAAAGAGACATAAAAGTAAATAATAAACAGCTTCTGACTTCAAACACACACACACACACACACACGAGACACAGAGAGAGAGAGAGAGAATCAGTGAGAGAGAATTCCCTTAATTCCATATACCTACGTATATAAAGAAATCATGGAAGACTAATATCATAAGGATTTCTTCACAGTTAAGAAAACTTGATCATATTGACTATCCCAACATAGGAGACTACGATATGGGAGAAAAAAGTCCAAGTTCACCCCTGTCAGTTCCAAAACATAAAGGGAACAGGAAGAAAGACAAAGAAGTCAAGAGCCATGGTATTGCCCAGAGATATAACCATGCCCCTGTGGTCAACTAACCTATGACAAAGGAGGCAAGGTTATACAATGGAGAAAAGACAGTCTCTTCAATAAGTGGTACTGGGAAAACTGGACAGCTACATGTAAAAGAATGAAATTAGAACACTCCCTAACACCATACACAAAAATAAACTCAAAATGGATTAATGACCTAAATGTAAGACCAGACACTATAAAACTCTTAGAGGAAAATATAGGAAGAACACTCTTTGACATAAATCACAGCAAGATCTTTTTTGATCCACCTCCTAGAGTAATGGAAATAAAAACAAAAATAAACAAATGGGACCCAACGAAACTTAAAAGCTTTTGCAAAGCAAAGGAAACTACAAACAAGATGAAAAGACAAGCCTCAGAATGGGAGAAAATATTTGCAAACGAATCAATGGACAAAGGATTAATCTCCAAAATATATAAACAGCTCATGCAGCTCAACATTAAAGAAAGAAACAACCCAATCAAAAAATGGGCAGAAGACCTAAATAGACATTTCTCCAAAGAAGACATACAGATGGCCAAGAGGCACATGAAAAGCTGCTCAACATCACTAATTATTAGAGAAATGCAAATCAAAACTACAATGAGGTATCACCTTACACCAGTTAGAATGGGCATCATCAGAAAATCTACAAACAACAAATGCTGGAGAGGGTGTGGAGAAAAGGGAACACTTATGCACTGTTGGTGGGAATGTAAATTGATACAGCCACTATGGAGAACAGTATGGAGGTTCCTTAAAAAACTAAAAATAGAACTACCATATGACCCTGCAATCCCACTACTGGGCATATACCCAGAGAAAACCATATTTGAAAAAGACACATGCACCCCAATGTTTACTGCAGCACTATTTACAATTTCCAGGAAGCAACCTAAATGCTCATCGACAGACGAATGTATAAAGAACCTGTGGTACATATATACAATGGAATATTACTCAGCCATAAAAAGGAACAAAATTAGGTCATTTGTAGAGATGTGGATGGATTTAGAGACTGTCATACAGATTAATGAGGTAATGTACATAGTATCTGAAATGTAAAATACCAGATAATTCCTCACTCTCAATTTAGTTTTGTAACAAATGTGGCATTTTCTTCTAGTCATAAAATACTATGATCACATCACTGAGACATGACAAGTTATAATTATGAATACCCCGTACCCCCAACATAGAAATCCTGTAAAAATTATATAATTGTTAACACAAGGTTAATCTTGAAATAAAAATCATCAAATGAAAATGAACAAAAAGCCAGAATTAGAAAGTGGCAGCTGATATTAAAGAACATTTTCTTTGATCACAGTGCGAGAAAAACTGCAAATTAGTAACAAAAATTATGGGAAAAATTAACTCTCGCATTTGGGAGAAAACAAATACACACATATGCACTTTAATTAACCCTAATTAATTAAAGTGTCAGAAAAGAAATCATAATGGAAACTTAATAATGTTTAGAATTAAATTACATTATAACAAATATATATCATACGCTGAGGATGAAAGTAAAATGGCAAGATGAAGGGAAATCAATAGCCTAATATTTCAACATTAGAAACAGATATTAGAAATAAACAAATATTTCACTCAGAAAGTTAGAAAAATAACAGGTAAGCCCCCAAGGAAAAAGAAGGTAGAAAACAATAAAGAAAATAGTAGAAACTAATGAAACAGAAACAAAGGAAACTTAGTGAATATTTTTTTTAAGTTAAATGAAATAGAGAAAACTTTAGCAAGATTAATTCAGTGGAAATAGAGATGCCACAATTAGAGAAAGAAAACCTAACTAAAAATATAGTAGGAAATTGTTTACATGACAATAGTATTTAAACTGTAATTCAAAAAGTTTGAAATCAGATAAAATAGATAATTTAATATAAAATTTTAATTGCCTAGAAATAGACTGTGAATTAACCTATAGTGATTAAAGTATCTTAAAGAGAAATTTAAACATCTTCCCACAATCTTAGATATAAATCTTAGCAAACCTCCAAGTGACAGATAACCTATTTGTTATTCCAAATGTTCCAGAAATATAAAGAAAAAGAAGATGCCAAACTAATTTTATGAGGTTATTAGTGACTTGATTTCATAACCAAATGAGATAATACAAAACAAATATAGTTGAATCTCATTTCTGAATGTTTACAATACTAACAACTCAGAAATGGTTTTTGAAAAAATACTCATGACCAATAAAGTTTGTTACAAGATTCCAGAGATTTCACATTATAATATACATTAATGTTTTCAACAAGATGAAAGATTAAAGAAACAACTGTATATTTTCAACCCCAAAGATGCAAAAAACCTGGGCACAACATCGCATAAATAGCAGGATGAATGAAAAAATAACAGGTATAAATAGGATCAATAAAAGCACAAGGTAGTTTCTGGAGAAGGAAAAACAACATATGGAGAGTATTAAAAATTAAATGGGTACATAATACCAACGTGGCCCAGAGTTTCAAAGAAATAAATAATATGTATGCTTTTATACCAACATTGAATCATTATGTTGTACCCCTTAAACTATTATATGTCAATTATACCTCAATTTGTTTAAAAAGGGGAAAATTGTACATGCCCAGTTTCTTTCTTTTAACTAAAAAAACATATAAAGTGTTAGAAACGTAGGGCAATTGTCACCTGCAGGAGATGAGTGAGGGGAGGGTGGAGGAGTAAGAAATAGGGGTGACACTTCTCTAGGTATAGTCTTTTGTATAATTTTGGCTTTTCCAAACATGTTAATGTTTCACAAATCCTAAAAACGAAGTCAAAAGGATTAAAAGAACAAACCCTAAATTTTTTAGAATACAAATAGAAAGATAAGCTTAACTGCTATCAAATTGATAACCACACACAATAGTAAGTTATTATATTGGTATAAAAGTTAGCACAACATAGCAACACACATGTATACTCTTACTGTACACCCTAGTTGGGGTTTATGTCAAAATGAAACAGAACCAAGCTTGAAGTGGCTTATGACAATTCAATCTACTTGGGTGTATTTATCATACTCTGGGGCCTGGAAGAAAAAGAAATGACTATATAATGATAAAGAAATTCATCAAACCATGCAAAGTTCCTCCTATACTAAGGAAGTATTTTAATATTTAAATAAGCTTTATGAGTAAAATACAATCATCTTCTTTCAGACCTCTTCATGATTACTGGAGGCTATAAATGTTCACATCACCTGACAAAGATACTCCATTGTTTCTAAACAATGGAGATGTGTCCTAAGATGGGTTCTTTTATTCAAAACCAAAACATTCTACATTGAAGGGAGGAACTGTCAATCTCATTATTCCAAAGTTTGTTCCTCCTAATATACCTCATTCTACTGGTTATGCTTTGGGGATAATTCCATTTATGGCTTAAACGTTTATTCATGCTTATCAAGTAGATTATATGCTTTTATGAACATCCATACAAGATGAAAATCTGCCCTAATATATCTGTAATCTAGCAGAAGATAAAAGACACAGAAGGAACTCACATAAAACCAAAACAATCTCAGATGTGATAGAACTCAGAAACAATTTTCTATAGAAAAGGGAGGGTTCAAAACTGTGGTGGTAAAAATTTTGAAAAATAAACATTTTGAAAAATATTGAACTAGTACAATAAACTGTATTATGTCTCAATGAGAGTTTAACATTTTGCATAATCTATACATATTCTTCCTCTGAAAGTATGACTTCAAACAGTATATCCATTAGAGTCCAAGCAGAAAACAGATGCATACTCAAACTGGGTATATGAGAAGAGTTTTTAAAAATTACAAATGTGTGGTGGTTTAGGGAAAACAACAGGCAGGATCCAGTGTATCATTACTATTTTTGCCCCTAAGATTTACTGTCCTTTTTCCAAATAAAATTTTGTATTCTCAAAATAGGAGGCACAAAAATTCCTATCAACTACTCCATAACTGTGAGATTATTTCAGTTTGGACAGATTCCCATATGAAACCAAAAATATTAGCTGCCAGCAATGCTCTTCATATAAAGTAACTCAGGAAAAACATGTAGAAGGAAGAAACAATAATGAGCATAAAACAAATGTGTTTAAGTCACTGCTTCTGTAGCTAATCATGAAGCCTAAGTTAATCACAACTCTACATTTACTGCCCATTCCATGTAATCATCAGTCTCTTCCAGTATCTTGCTCTCGTTTTGCAGTGATCAAGGCGAATCAGCAAGAGAATACTGAAAGATGTCTCAGTGAATCCTCTGTGTGCTAGAAGTAGTCTTCCTTGTTCCCACTATATACCAGAAGCTACATTTCCATTTGGTAACTGGAGTCAGTCACACTGACTCCTTCTTTATCCTTTGGTTCAGAAGAATGAGGAGCCCAAAAAAGTAGGCGGCATTCTCGGCTTCTATCAAGAGTTATGTAGAACCATAACTATGTCCACTGATGGGAAAATTACTCCCTTGGACACAAGGACCTTCAAACTGACCAGTGCCAAAAGGGATTTAGGCAGGTAGCAAAAATCCTGAAGTGGGTTATTAAGTACTTTATTTAGAGTGGTCACACATTTTCATCCCTTGGTTTCAAACCTGTGTGTTCTCGCTATGAGATAACTGGTCTCTGGTGTAAGACATTACTGAGCCTTTTAGGATAGCATACATATCTCTCATGATATTATCTTCCAGCTGATACCATAACCAAGTCTTAAGCAAGCCATTTCACTCTAATATCAATCTAATTTCTTCTTATTAGTGGAATACATAGTAGGACTAATGAATTCTATGGTTGCAAACCACTGTAATTCCAGACTATGCCCTTAGCAGAGATTTTTTTGTGTGAGAAACCATGTCAATGGATAAAACATTCTGCAAAGCCCTAAATACGGTGCTGGCAAAAGAGCTTTTTGTTTAGATAGCAAATATTTACCAGGAATATGTTTTTATTCTGTATAACATCACTATCCCCTCCATAATTAACACTGTCTAATGTAATCATCATTCCTGGAATCCATAGGAAATGGATTCAGCAGTAGTAGTAGCCAAAACAGCTTTGGTGCCCCTGGAAAAAGAGACTAATAAAATGGCAGCAGTACAGGTGGCTTGTTTAGGAGACGCAGGAAAAACAGCCATGGAATGGTAAAGTGATGCAGGGAAAAAAAGCCAATCAGGGCTGAGTTATTAAGGCAGCTACCACAATGGGCAAATGGAGCTTAATTCAAGGGAAAACCCTGAGAAAAATTATAAAACACACACCTTAGAACTGATCCATCTTACTATGAGGGAGCTGAAGTATTTATACAATTCCCATCAATCATTCGTTGAAATCTACTCTTGGTGGTATTAATTCCCAAGAAATTTTGGTCCAATGCATGTATGAAAAGAAAAGCCAGAAAAAATGTTTAGGCACAGATGCAGAGGTTGGCAGTTTGAAGTCATCTAAACACACGGAAGAGGTAGGATCAAGGCATACTGGCAAGGCACTCACAGTGACTGCTATAGCCTTAATCTCTGAGACTATGACCACTTTGTACATAGACTCAGTGAGCAAACATCAGAAGGCTTGGGGGAGGCCAGGAGAAAGATGCCATCCAAAAACAACTTATGTTACTGAGAATCTCCTCTAATAATACATGCACTCTGGTAGCATTTACGTAGGTCATAAAAATGCCTAATCGGAGCGGTCCATTCACATACTTCTCCTTGAAACCTCCTTGTCATCAGTTTTCCTTTTTTTTTTTTTTTTTTGTGGTACGCGGGCCTCTCACTGTTGTGGCCTCTCCCGCTGCTGAGCATAGGCTACAGACGCGCAGGCTCAGCGGCCATGGCTCACGGACCCAGCCGCTCCGCGGCACGTGGGATCCTCCCGGACCGGGGCACGAACCCACATCCCCTGCATCGGCAGGCGGACTCCCAACCACTGCGCCACCAGGGAAGCCCAAATTTTCCTATCTTGATCTTTATAAATTCCTCATCAGTCAGCCAAGCCATTAGCAATTGCTTTCACAGTGAAATGCAAAATCAGGGTCCAGCGCATGTAAATGCATTATTAAGATATATTTCATGATAATTAGTTTGACTCAGATTGTTATTTGGTGTCCAATAATCACATGTTCAGTCTTTGGTGTTTTCATCCATAGAAGCTGCTTTCAAATGGAGAATATATTGTCTGCATAAGATGATGTGATTTATTCCAAAGCCCTGGGGATATTATTAATGACTGCCAGAGGCTCCATACAGCATCTCTGTTTGCCATAGACCTTTCCAATATACTTGGGTGTGCTGACTCAGAAGGACCCAGGCTGTAGGGTAGTTTGTAGTACAGCCTGGACCTGATATAAGATTTTTCTTGCTCTTGTCCCACTCAAAACTGACAGCCTGCAAGCAAATGTTGGCAAGAGCCAGAGGAGCCTACAGAGCAGGTGAGATGGCAGTCACAGTGTGGCGAGGTAACCCAGCCAATGCTCAGTGGATTTAGGGCATCCATGGGATACTCACACAGCAACTTCTGCTAATCTACAGATGAGAACAGGTGCACCACTATTTTCTTTTGTAACAAAAGCAAATTTACTGGCATTTAAAAATTCCTCAACCAACCTTCCAGGAATAGTTATAAGAATTAGATTTTTTTTAATTAAAAAGTACTACCACTACCACTACCAACAACAAGACAGCTCTTTTAAGGCATTGCATGGGAGAGCAACCATGACCTTGAGGACTTGATGATCCAAGATCCAGAGGGGAAAAAAAAGGAAAAACATTGGGGCAGTGAGCCCAACCTTCTCTATCAGTAATTTCCACAAGGTCATATACCAACTAGAGATATGGCATAGAGACCAAAGAGAAAGCAAAGCACTAGAACTTGTAGCTGTCTCAGGTTTCATCTCAGCTAAGGAGATGAAAATTGAAATTGTAGGGCCCCAAGAAGTTAGCCTTGTTACATCATGATCAGTGAAGATAATGGCATGGTGGAGAAAATAGCACTTGCTCCATCAGTCAGAAATCAATGTATGAATTCTGCGGTTCTAAGTACATATATTTCTACTCTACATTTTGAAAATGGGGAAATAACCACTGTGTGGTCCTTGGCCCCACACAGCCCTGTGAGACACAATTAGACCCAAACTCCATCCATCCTCTGAGCTCCACAGAGTCCTGCTATGACTGGTGAACCATAGAGGACTTCTGGATGTCTAGTAATAAGAGTATATTGAGATTTGGCAACCAATAATCCCCAGAAGGTCCAGGTGTCTCCCTTTTCCAAGTATAAAGTCACCCTGGTAAATTGCTACAGGACACTTTTAGGAAGGTTCATACATATTCTAAGGAAATAGTTGATTCACATAACTTGAGGCCTAAGGGTTCATGTTTCATTCTTTAATTTGATTTTTTAAATTATCATATAATTGATTTTTTATATACAGTTCGATGAATTTTAATACATGTACAGAGTCATGTAACTACCACTACAATCAAGATACAGGATGATTCCAAAAGCCCAAAAAACTCTCATACCAACCCTTTGTAGTAGTACCAACTTCCCAACCCTGGTAACCACTGATCTGTTCTCTGTAATTTTGCCTTTTCCAGAACGTTATGCAAAAGGAATGTAACTTTTCGAGACTTGTTTCTTTCATATAGCTTAATGTCTTTGAGATTCATTCAAATTTTTATGTCATATTTCATTCCTTTATATTGCTGAGTATTTTACAGATGTGCCACAGTTT
Source organism: Globicephala melas (assembly GCF_963455315.2). NCBI lineage: Eukaryota > Metazoa > Chordata > Mammalia > Artiodactyla > Delphinidae > Globicephala > Globicephala melas. Next base: position 30,472,921 of record NC_083319.1, read on the forward strand.
ATTAACACACCTACTGAAGCACATTTGAATTGTTTCCAGTTTTTGAAAATTAATGGGGTTGTTAAACATATTTGTGTACAGATTTTTTGTGTGAACATGTTTTTATCTTTCTAGAGAAAATACCTAGGAGTAGGGTTTTTAGGACATATGCTAAGTATAAATTTAATTTTATAAGAAAATGCCAAAATGTTTGCAGAGTATCTACACCATTTTGAGCACTCACCAACAATGCATGAGACTTCTGTTTGCTCTACAAACCTGCTAGCACTTGGCATTGTCAGGACTTCTTATTTTAGCCATTCTAATAGATGTGTAGTTGTGTTCATCATGGCATAGCTTTAATTTGCACTTCTCTAAAGGCTAATGACAATGAACTCTCTCGTGTTAAACTGCCTCCCATATAGCCTCCTTTGGTGAACTAAGTCTTTTCCCATTTTTTTTTAATTGGGTGATGTTTTCTGTTTAATTTCTTTATTTTATTTCAGATTTAGATTTTCATTTTAGATTTTCTATATATGCCTAGTAAAATGGCACTCAATACATAAATAGATTCTGAATATAGAAGGATCTAATAAGATGCCACAAAAGAGCGAAAAAAAACAGAAAAGAAAGAAAAGAAAACTTGATTCACTGAAGTTAAGAGGGAGTTTATATGTTACCGGGAGTTATATGTCCTAAGGACAAGGAATAAGGTAAATGTTCTATTATTCATTCTCAGAAGTAGATGGCCTATGGTAAGAAAATATAGAAGAATACATTCTATGAGATCAAGTTTGTCAAAGGAAAGAAACATTTTAAGTAAGCTGCAGAATATATACCTTGGTTTCAGGGTTAGCCAGGAAAATGGGTGCTTTAGACCAGAAACTTACATTTGTTAGGTAAATGCAACAAAAGAAATCGTTTTTGGATATACAGAGGTTGCAGAAATATCTTTTAACTCTTTACATGGAAAGTCAATAGCTGATTGTTTTTACTCTGTGATCGCAGTATTACTAAATAACTAAAAATTAGTTCTAAATATCTAACTATTCATCACTGTCTCATTTTTTTCCAACTGATTCCTAATTGACTCTAGCCCACTGTAGATTTTTCCAGGTTAAACATTATTTGGTTTGCAAAACCATCTCTCAGTTGTGAACTAGCAGAACATCTTCCACACTCAAGTTTGTTTTCATCTTTTGTCAGTTTTAAAGTCAAGATGTAAAGTGGATAAAGTGATTTATTATAGTTGCTAGTCTGTCTCTTCTAATCTGTGAAAAAGAATTTTTACCATAAAGGAAAATTCACGGCCTTATGTTAGTTTTACAAGATCATCTTTGTTTCATGCACTATTTTATAATTACTCAGATAAGCTATACATCTGATTCTTCAAACAGAAAGTATTGTTTTATGTTATACTTTGTAAAAAAAATTGAGTCTCTACAGAATATAGCTTAGAGCATAAGAATTTATCCAGTTTATTACAGAATAAATATTCTAGATTCAAGACAAACAGTATGTAGGGCTATTAAAAAGAACAATTAAAAATGGAGTTTAATACTATAGTTTAAAACCACTGTAAAAATATAAACTTTCCTTGTAGAAAAATGAAACAACATTCTTTAGAAAATCTGCTTCTCTGAAAACTATTCCCCAAATAACTTTAAGGAGTTAAACTTAAAATTAAATGAGAAATATTGACAGAGCCTAAAAAGTGAGGGAGGCTATTTCAGAAGAGTCTGAAATGAGGAAAAAGCCATCAAAGGGCACTGAGTAATATGTGCCTGAAGGGACTGTAGAAAAAAATAAGACAAATCAAATCCACAGTCACCTAATCATCATATGCAAAAAAAAAAATCTCACGCTTACTAGTCAGACCACACAGTGAAAAAGACAACTTTCACACAGTCTCCAATGTGTAATTCATGTCAACTTGTTATACTGAATTATTTACTATGTGTCCAGGTGTCGTGAGGATGATGAAGATATTTAAGACATGATCACTGTAGAAACTTCTAATCAATCTTTAGGAAGAATAAAGAAAAATAAATAGTATAGGCAATAAAAATGATAAAGTATATTTATGATTACTTATATCCTCATTTCACCAATGACAAAAGTCAAACAACTTTTACTTTTACTAACTTGAATATATAAACTTAAGGGATATGGACGATAGGGTAATATATCTACTTAATGCACTAGTAACTATAAATAAACATCTATATATGTACCTATATTTTTGAAACCTTATAGCAAATAAAGTATTTTAATTCATAGTATATAATACATTTAAATATATTATTAAGAAATATAGATGTTTTAATTCATTTTCATGAAATATTTTTATGTAGACTTTTCACATGTATCTACAATATCAATTTCTTCCTCATAACCAGGACTACTTAACTAGGGCACATTATTTTCACTTCTAAGTAGTTTGAGATGTTTGTGAGGTCATATATGATGCTCCTGCCAACATAAAATGTATCCTAAGCCATAAGCATTAATTCACATACCATTAGAACACTTTTTTCCTTGGATCTTTTAAAAAAATTTTAACCTATTCCACAAGGGAAGCTCTATATACATACAAGACAAGCACTCACTTAAGTCATTTCAGATAATGTGTATTCTGAAACATGTTATTATTCAAAACAGAGTGAGTGTGAATCAAGGTTTCCATTCTTGAACAAGGTAGGCAGAAAAATGGAATGGCGAAAGGTAAAGAGGAACCCTGTCATTTTTATTTTATTGGGAAATAGTATTAGTTCACGATTTTAAAAAATATACATAACACTATACATATACTATATAACACATATGTATATAAACAATAAATATATATGTCCATTTTGTCATGTATTTATAATATAATTTTTTTCCAGCTCTGTCCACAGAAAAGGCTTGAAAGCAATGGCAGTTTAGCAGCAATAAGTAAAACTACATCACACATCTTAGATTCTATGTACCATTTGCCAATATAAAAGGAGCCCAGGGACCCTTAGAGAAATGGTTGATTATAGATCTGATGTAGTGAAGTACAAAGCCTGGAAAATCTGCCAGAAAACAAAAATATGCTCAAAGATTAATAGGGTCAAGTCAATAGGTCACAGAAGCTGGCTTGAAGAGGCTCCTACTGGTCAAAGTAGGGACAATTTGTGCATCAAATAATAATAATAATAATAATGGTGATAGATTATAACACATTCAACAAAAACAAATATGTGAGTTCATGGTGACACACTAAGTCAGAAAGAGAGAGATAGAGATTGAAACATGAGGGGGGGGGAAGAGAGAGAGAGAGAGAGAGAGAGAGAGAGAGAGAGAGAGAGAGAGAGAGAGAGAGATTGAGATTGAAACATGAGGCACTTTAATCCCACAACCCAAAAATAGCATTTGAACTCCTTTGTGTCCAAACTTCCAGGGTTCCCTCCCAAGATGAAAGCTCACAGTGAGGAGAAACTGAGGGGAGTAGAATTAGAATTGCGCAGAAAAATGACAAAATGTCCATAGTTTGGAACAACATACAAAAACAGCAGAAGAGGAAGAGCTGTAAAGTTAAAAACATTACCCTGAACCTCAGGGTAATGTTCAGGAAAACTAAATTCACATAAAAATGAAAAAATGGTAACAAGGCCAAATCCCATGCAAAATTAATGTAAGGAAAAGGAAAATTAGGAGCAGAATAATATCCCTACAGACCATAAAAGACATTACTACGAAGTAGATAAAAACTGAACCTCCTCTTTCATGACATTAAGAAAATAATACAAAAGATGAAAGAACAACAAAAATCAGAATTGGAAAAAATCTCAGAAATGTTCAGAATTCAAAATAGAATTAGAAATAAAATAATTTTTTAAAAAAGAAATAAAATAATTTTTTTTCAGAAAATGACTTCAAACAAAAAGAAACACAGGACTGAATAAATACCCTTGTGATTTAAGGGAAAAAAAACCTAAGGTATAAAGGATGAAATCTTTTAAATCAAAAAAAAAAGAGAGAGAGAGAAATGTTTTGAGAGAAAGTAACAACTATTTAAGATAAGATTTCCTCAAGAAGAAAATCAATTTAATGCAAAGAAACAGCAAATACTACAAACTATAATTCTAGAAAAGTTTCTAAAATAAAAAATGATTTGATGAACTTATCATGTGTTTCAGAATATCAGCCCAGAATGATGAATACCAATATTCTAATAAATCAATAAATAATAATGAATAGTATATTCTAATAAAATTTCTTGGTTTAAAAAAAAGAAACAATAAATTTCTTGGGCATCTAGGAAAACACAGTACATGACATATTAGGACACAGAATTAAATTACTATCTTACTTTTTAATACGATGTTTTATGTCAGAAAAGAATGAAAAAACATATTTAAGAAACTCAAGGAACAGAAATGTGAACAAAGGATTTATATCCAACAAAACTAACTTTCTATAAAGGACACAAACTGTTATCAATATGAAGAGCTAGTAGATTATTTTTGATATCAGATCTTCCTGTGGAATGTACTAGAAAAAGAGACTCAAATAATCATAATGACTGGAAAGACATTGACATAAAGACTGATAGCTCTTTTTAGAAGTAGGATTAAACAAGGTATAAAGGAGAATATAGTAATAATACGGTAATCTTGAAAACTGGCAAATAAAGGGAAATAATCCTATGATTAGGATCCTAGGAATAGTATCACTTGCTTATCAAATAGTAGATAAGGTAAATCATGTCTTTATAATAGCTTTTCCAATTAATAAATCTTAAAAGAATTGACAGAATTAGAATACGACTAGTTTACAATATCAAATAATTACTAGATCTAAATGTGATCATCTACAGTTGCAAGCATCATAAAATGTGAAACTACCTGCCACTATGCACATTTTAATGAAAGAGCACTCCCGATAGACCTGCCCAAAGGATTGGAGGTGGATCTTAAGTCTCTGGATCCAGCTGCCAGTTTGCAGAAAACACAGAGGACAGAAGAACAAGTTGAAGTGTACCAAGAATAAGCAACCTACAAAATCCACACCAGAAAACTCTACAGGTCAAAATGTCCTCAGGGTCTTTAAGGAAATGAAAAAAACATATTAAGACACAAGCAGAAAACCTATTGATTATAAGAGACTTAAAAGACATTAAAATTGCTTTGTATTTTTGTTTGTTTGGGTAAGACTGGATTATAGTGTCTGAAAATGAACACTATAAATTTAAAATGAACACACTGGTGATAAAACGAATAAAGATAAAATAAATGTCAGGATAGTGGTTATTTATGGAAATAGAGGGGTTGTGATTGAGATGGGACACATGGGGAATCCCTGGGGTTACTGTTCATAGTAACTTAAAATAACTGAATAAGCTATACATATTTTGTGTGGTTTTCTATGTGTATATTTCATTGTAAAATTAAAAAATATAAAAAGCTAATTCAAAATTTACCTAATCTTCTATTATTTGGATGTATAGTATTTTATAATTCCAAGTCCTTATTATTAGATATTTATTTCTACTTTTTTTACTATATAAAGTATGTTGTAATGAACAGAAGTTAGCCAAATCTTTATGTATATCTTTATCTTTAGAATAAATCTTAAAAAGGGGATGTTGGGTCAAAGGGTATGCACATTTTATGGCTTTTATTATACATTGCCAAGACACATCTCAAAAAAGGTGGTAAATTATTATTTCACAGGCTGCCATAGCCTCTTGTCTTGCTTTCTTTATTAATTATATTTCTGTAAGCTTGATTTTTAAAACATTCTGATTTTAAAACATTAAAAACATTACTGGGTTTCAGTAACATGGATAGAAATGGCCAATTATGAAAAAGCAGCTTGGGATAAATCCAATAACCCACGCCAGGTGCATCCAGTTGTGTTATTACTGCTATTTGTGTTAATTCACAGTGTAACAAAAACTTCAACAATGATATATACAAGAAAATCATTCAATCCATTTTAATTTCAAACAGAATAAAATGTACTTTCTGCTGTTTAGGTCAATTGCAACTATTATGCTAAATGGACCAACATAAGAGACAAAGTAACCATAAATTCATATTTTAATAGACTTGTCTCTACAATGTCAAAATGGCATTATGTGAATTCATTGCTCTAGGAAAAATAGGGAATGAAAGAAACAGCTTTTTTCATTGTTGCTGAAGTCTAACACCCACATTGCTGACAACTGGTTGCCTACATGGTTTTAAAACCAGCTCTTAACTTTTATAGGGGAGAGGGACTTTGCCTTTCAATTCTCATAGAAACTAAAATTTACTTTGTGATAGGAGTGCAGGTGAGGAGCAGATAAGAATTAACTCTATAAATATTAGTATGTGTGTGAGTGTGTATATTTTTTCTGTTTATGGCCATGAACAGTGTTTTACTGACTCGTGTCCCTACCTTGTAATGCATGACCCCAACACTCCGAGGTCGCAGGAAGTCGCATGGTAGTTTCTAATCACCTTACCATGTAGCATTCCCTGAGCATCACTGATACTTCTTCTGGCAATACCAAAATCACTATACCCCACTCTTCCCTGTCTGCTCTGACAATGGGAGCATCACTGTCATTCCAGTTGGGTTCCAATCCATCCACTGAAAACTACTTCCATGTCCTCCATGTCCTGCCGTTTCTCTTCAGCTTCAGTGCCTGTGGTGGACACTGCTTTGTCTCCTGCTAGGTTCAGCCACGCCTACTAGACACCACCACTACTCTGGGCACAGACAGTTCTTGCAGTAAGTTACTCTACTTTTGCTAAACACAACTACTATTGCTGAGTGCCATACTCTGTACCATGTCAAAATTTCTCTGCCATGTGCCATGTTAATGATGCCATTGTTGTCCCCTGCAAGGCATCACTGCCACGGAAGCAATGTACTCCTTATACCACTGAAACTTCATGGTGCTCTATAGGTTCTGGTGAAGTGGGTGCGAATGTCTCTCTTGTTATACTTCTTGAGAAAAATAACACTAAAGTGGTGCTGCTTGCAGATTATTCTTTTATTGATTATTTTGTATAACAGGCCTTCTAGTTTGTGCATGCATTCTTATATCCTTCTAATATACAGCCATAGTCAGAGAGTGAAGAATAGATCTAGGGACCTTAGCAGAGTTGACTCAGAATCTTTCTTCCCCAAACCACCAAGTTCACTGAGTCATACTTTAAGATGAATTTTCTCCCAAAAGGGTTATCAGTCTTGCATACCAATAAGCATATTTTATGCTTCTTAGTAATTCTCCAGACTTGTACCGATTATGTCTGAAGCCCAGAAATGAACGCAGCATGGCCTCAAGCTGAGACCCCTGCTACAAGTTATTAACTTAGCCCCAGCTCAGGTAGGATGAAGAATGGATTGAGTTTAACCGAGCCACATACCTTATCATCTGCAGTCAGTCTCTCCTTCCCACTGTGTTATCTTGGCTTTGTGCAAACACCTCTCCAAGTTCAGAGTAGCCCAGGAATTTTCTCACTTAGTAATCCTATGGAGCTTACTCCAGCATCTGAGGAAGAATTAAAACAACTATTACCAGATTGAACTATTAACAAAATGAATAAAATTTTTCATGCTACTTCAACAATGATTTTTGATAATCTGCTACCTACCAGTATCCCCCAAGACATTTTCACTTTTTCTCATCTACCTGTTTCTTTTAGCTGATAGTCGCTACTACTTAGAGAATATTATATACATCCCTGACTCTTTCTTTTTCTCTAAATATGAGAGTAAGAACTGAAAGAAATAGCCATTAAACTGTAGAGGAATAAGTTATCTCTTCAGTCTCATGGTTTCGATCATCTATGGATGTGTTTAGCTTTTTCCTATCAGTTCTTTCTAAGACTGTCTCTTTCCCTCTCCCTCTTCCCACTATTATCCTCTGTTCTCTTACTACTTCAGAAACTTCAAGCATATTCTGGCACTACCTCTCACAACTATTTTGGCTTTACTTGGATTCACTTCTTTCAACACATGATTATTATCTGCAATTTTTCTAAAGGCTTATTTTCTTACACACCAAATTTGAACCACAAGCAAACATAGCTTTCAACAAGTAAACAGTTTCTCCAGGAAATGTTACACATGACTATTTTTTGTTTCAGTGCATTGGAAAACCCAATTCAAGTTGATAGAGAGAGAGATTGAGAAAGAGAGGGAGAGAGGAGTTATTGTCTCATGTCTCTAAAAAGTTCAGGTTATATAAGCTTGAGGAATAACTGGACTGAGGAGCTAAACTTACTGGCTCTCTTTTCCTTACGGTGGCTCCCTTTTTGGCAGGCATCTGTCTTAAAGCAAGATGGCTGCTAGACATCCCAGGCTTTCATCCAATTCCCCCAGACACTCCAGTGGAAAGAATGAGTATCCCTCATAAATATTCCAATAACTGGTCTGAAATTGAGTTTCACTGGATACAACTAGTAACTTGCCCACTGTTTTAACCATTAAAGTATAAATATCTCCAGGGAGAGGGAAATTTCTCAAAGAACATCAGAATACCACTACTAAGGAATGATCTGTGTTGAGCGGACAAAAACAACAGATATTCATTGTAGAGGATACCTGATATTTCCATGAGATCATTTTATGGGGAAAGGAACAAGTGGCAAAATACATAATTAGTGTGCATGGCAGGGCTTTTTCACCATCTATAATACACTGTTTAGGGCTTCCCTGGTGGTGCAGTGGTTGAGAATCTGCCTGTTAATGCAGAGGACACGGGTTCGAGCCCTGGTCTGGGAGGATCCCACACGCCGCGGAGCAACTAGGCCTGTGAACCACAACTACTGAGCCTGCGCGTCCGGAGCCTGTGCTCTGCAACAAGAGAGGCCGCAATAGTGAGAGGCCCGCGCACCACGATGAAGAGTGGCCCCCGCTTGCCACAACCAGAGAAAGCCCTCGCACAGAAACGAAGACCCAACACAGCAAAAATAAATTAATTAATTAATAAACTCCTACCCCCAACATCAAAAAAAAAAAAAACCACTGTCCAGTCATTCACAACTCCCCCAACCTCAACCAAGAAATCTACTGATCAGTGTGTAAAAATAATTCTGCTTAATATGCAAGCAGAATTAGTTCCTGAAGTGTCCTCACTCTGTGGTATCCAGGTTCATTTCTGGTCATTCTGTTACTGACTCTCTCTCACCCTTGGTACATCTACTATCAATTACTGGAATGAAACGCAGCCACTCCACTCTTTACCTTTGCTCCAAGACCTTGATCATGTATTTTATCTCCATACCCCAACTTATGTTCTCTCTCCTGGCCTGATGTGCTCTTGATCTAAACATTTATTAAAGAACCTTCTAAACATAGCCCCAGTCTTCTTATACATCAATATACATCAATATTGCCCTTACAGACAACTGGCTAGTCTCTGATTTTTACACACGTTCTACTTTTGGGGTAAGATCAGGAACTGATACCAGCTAAAAGTATTTAGAATTATTTCCTGATGAAGAAAATTGAACTTTAAGCCCAGTGCACGTGACTTGAGAGCAAGTAACTCGGAAAGCATGCAATGCCCTTATCCTAAGGAGAGAGTATGTGGCCAAGGAGGCAGTAGCCCCAGTTCTGCATCTTTTCAAAGAGTCAAGCAATTTACCATTTAATTTGTCATACGCAATGTCCTCTCAAAATATGTTCATTAGGTAAATAAATATGTGTCTAATAAGTAGTCTAGAGCAATGATTTTCATTTGGGAATAGAGGACTTTGGAGCAGGGGATGTTCATGAATTACACACAGAATTTTCCTCTCCACCCCAATCCCACAGCATGGTTATAAACCATTGATATAGAGCACTGATCCCTAAACCTGAAATAATTATTTGGAGCTTATTCAAATGCAGATTTCTATACCCCAGTCAAGGTATAATAAATCAAGATTTCTGAGTGGAAAGCCTGGATACCGATATTTTTAAAAGCTCCCTAGATGATTCTGAAGATTAGCCAGGTTTGGGAATTACTAGGATGCAGCATCTGGTCCCAAAACAAAAGAGAATTAGAACTCAGTAAGCATATGCTCCAAGTGAACAGGCAGTTGCTTATCACTCCCTTGCTGGCTTAGAATCAAAAATAATTCAAGCGTTTCTTCATTTGGGGTTTGAGCAGAATGCATCAGCAGAGCACCCACTCTGCAAAAGCAGCATATTCAGAGGTCCTTCATGGGTGGATTCACTTTAATAAGAAAGCTGTTCGTGCAGGTGACCAGCTGGGTAAACATGCCACCACACCATTCTACCAATTATCGCTACACCCTGTTTAGAAAGTCGGTCGCAGGTCAGTTCCCTATTTGAAAGAGGCAGTAAAACTCCTTATGCAGTGAGTATTAATTCTATTTTAGAAGTTCTTTGGTTACATATAAAAAGTAAAATAAAAAAACAGATTACTCTATTCAACAGAAAAAGAGTTCATGCAAAGCAGGCTTTTCATGTAACATGGATTAAACCACCAGTGGTATTTTCACTTTTCCAGTTTTTTTGTTGTTGTTGTTAACCACTATGCGCAGCCTCTGAGACATCCGAATACATTCTACCTTTATAGTGTGAAAATTAGATAACTAAAGTTCATTGTATATACGTATATTTAGTGAAGTAATAAGGTAATGCAGAGTCAAGTTACTGCCCTGTGTATATTTGTGAAGAGTATATACCTATAGTAAAACATATAAGGTCTCTTACCACCTGGGTTTATTACTGTATTTTCTTATTACCTCTCTGGCTACTTGACATCTGTTCCTCTAACAACTTCAATGCTTACAGAGGCTTTAGCCACCTAAGGTCTGTTCCAGCTCTGCCCTATTGCTCCTGCAATCCAGAGCTAGCTGCCAGCAGTGATTCACCAGGCTTCGGATGATACCTGTGGCCTCAGTTTGCATCAACACTGAAACACTTTTTCAGAAATATGTTTGAAAACTCAAGACAATCAATAACCCAATTCTTTATATCTCTATTAACTATAATAACTTCCCAGAATACAAACCCCTCACTACATCTCTCCTCTCCCATATTCGCATCCCCACACTGTTCAATGCTAGCCTTCCTTTATTCTTAACACTGTGGAATCCTTATCCTTCTTTAATTTATTCATTTGTTGACCGTAACTAAAATGAGGCTATTCCTGAAACACCCATATTTTTCCAGGAGATATCTCCAATAAAACAACCATTACTGCACTCTCTGTGGACCTCCAAGTCAGAAAATGAGACAGGATTCCCTTCTTTTCCCAACCCTAGCTATGATTATTACTCTACACTCATTAAAATCCCAGTTTCTTGGAGTTTAATCAGCAATACTGGGCCCTCCTTGTCCTTGATATTTACAAATCTCATGGACACTCCACATTCTTTAAAGACTTACATGCCATGATTCATTCCATGTATCCATCCCAATTCTGTCACAATTCTGATTCAAAGTCCTTAAGAGTGTAAACTGACCTGATCATTGTTTGACCTCAACTCTTATGATCTAAATCTCTTCAGTTTGGTCGTCCATTCTTGTCATTAACTAAAGTGGTTCCGTCATTGAATTACTGAGCTTCCGTAATGATTCTGATCCTATTGAATCTTTGGTACTTTGTCTAACCTATTGCTTTCACTCCTGATCTTACTTTGACCACACTGATTTCTAAGACAGTTTTCTCCTCATTTTCTACCATTATGCCACATCCATCTTGGGTTACCTTCCATTGTTGATTGAGACTTTTTGCTTGATCATCTGGAAAAATATTTCATAAATCTTAAATGGCGTAGTGCATAAGCCTAACAAAACCTCAACACTGGAATAACTTTAAAGTCTATCTTCCCGACTTGTGATCCTTAGTAGAGCTTTAAAAAAATAAGACAACTATAAAGCCATGGGTCATTACAAACCCATATATAATTAGATATACATATTTAAATAAACACTTTATACACACACACACTGTGATTGTTTTTTAACATCTTTATTGGAGTATAATTGCTTTATAATGCTGCGATAGCTTCTGCTGTATAACCAAGTGAATCAGCTATATGCATACGTATATCCCCATATCCCCTCCCTCTTGCATCTCCCCTCCTACACTCCCTATCCCACCCCTCTAGGTGGTCACAAAGCACCAAGCTGATCTCCCTGTGCTATGCAGCTGCTTCCCACCAGTTATCTATTGTACATTTGGTAGTGTATATATGTCCATGCTACTCACTCACTTCATCCCAGCTTACCCTTCCCCCTCCCTGTGTCCTCAAGTCCATTCTCTACATCTGCGTCTTTATTCCTGTCCTGCCCCTACATTCCTCAGAAACTCTTTTTTTTTTTTTTTACATTCCATATATATGTGTAAGCATATGGTGTTTTTCTCTTTCTGACTTACTTTACTCTGTATGACAGACTCTAGGTCCATCCACCTCACTACAAGTAACTCAATTTCGTTTCTTTTTATGGCTGAGTAATATTCCATCATATATATGTGCCACATCTTCTTTATGCATTCATCTGTCGATGGACACTTAGGTTGCTTCCATGTCCTGGCTATTGTAAATAGAGCTGCAATGAACATTGTGGTGCATGACTCTTTTTGAATTATGGGTTTCTCGGGGTATATGCCCAGTAGTGGGATTGCTGGGTCATATGGTAGTTCTATTTTTAGTTTTTTAAGGAACCTCCATACTGTTCTCCATAGTGGCTGATTCAATTTACATTCCCACCAAAAATACAAGAGGGTTCTCTTTTCTCCACACACTCTCCAGCATTTATTGTTTGTAGATTTTTTGATGATGGCCTTTCTGACCGGTGTGAGGTGATATTCATTGTAGTTTTGATTTGCATTTCTCTAATGATTAGTGATGTTGAGCATCCTTTCACGAGTTTCTTGACAATCTGTATATCTTCTTTGGAGAAATGTACATTTAGGTCTTCCCCCTATTTTTGGATTGGGTTGTTTGTTTTTTTGGTATTGAGCTGCATGAGCTACTAGTATATTTTGAAGATTAATACTTTGTCAGTTGCTTCATTGACAAATATTTTCTCCCATTCTGAGGGTTGTCTTTTTGTCTTGTTTAAGGTTTCCTTTGCTGTGCAAAAGCTTTTAAGTTTCATTAGGTCCCATTTGTTTACTTTTGTTTTATTTCCATTTCTCTAGAAGGTGGGTCAAAAAGGATCTTGCTGTGATTTATGTCATACACTGTTCTGCCTATGTTTTCCTCTAAGAGTTTCATGGTGTCTGGCCCTACATTTAGGTCTTTAATCCATTTTGAGTTTATTTTTGTGTATGGTGTTAGGGAGTGTTCTAATTTCATTCTTTTACATGTAGCTGTCCAGTCTTCAACAGCACCACTTATTGAAGAGGCTGTCTTTTCGCCATTGTATATTCTTGCCTTTATCAAAGATAAGGTGACCATATGTTCATGGATTTATCTCTGGGCTTTCTATCCAGTTCCATTGATCTATATTTCTGTTTCTGTGCAGTCCCATACTGTCTTGACTACTGTAGCTTTGTAGTAGAGTCTGAAGTCAGGGAGCCTGATTCCTGTAGCTCTGTTTTTCTTTCTCAAGATTGCTTTGGCTAATCAGGGTCTTTTGTGTTTCCATACAAGGTGTGAAGTTTTTTGCTCTACTTCTGTGAAAAATGTCATTGGGTTGGTGAGGCACTGCATTGACTCTGTAGATTGCTATAGGTTGTAGAGTCATTTTCACAATGTTGATTCTTCCAATCTAAGAACATGGTATATCTCTCCATCTGTTTGTATCTTTAATTGCCTTCATTGGTGTGTTATAGTTTTCGGCACACAGGTCTTTTCTCTCCTTAGGTAGGTTTATTCCTAGATATTTTATTCTTTTTGTTGCAGTGGTAAATGGGAGTGTTTCCTTAATTTCTCTTTCAGATTTTTCATCATTAGTATACAGGAATGCAAGAGATTTCTGTGCATTAATTTTGTATCCTGCTACTTTACCAAATTCATCGATTGGCTCTAGTAGTTTTCTGGTGGCATCTTTAGGATTCTCTAAGTATAGTATCATGTCATTGGCAAACAGTGACAGTTTTACATCTTCTTTTCAAATTTGTATTCCTTTTATTTATTTTTCTTCTCTGAGTGCCATGGCTAAGACTTACAAAACTACGTTGAATAATACTGGCAAGAGTGGACATCCTTGTCTTGTTCCTGATCTTAGAGGAAATGCTTTCAATTTTTCACTATTGAGAAGGATGTTGGCTGTGGCCAACATATATGGCCATTATTATGTTGAGGTAAGTTCCCTCTATGCCTACTTTCTGGAGAGTTTTTATTGTAAATGGGTTTTGAATTCTGTTGAGAGCTTTTTCTGCATCTATTGAGATTCTCATATGGATTTTCTCCTTCAATTTGTTAATATGGTTTAGCACATTGATTGATTTGTGTATATTGTAGAGTCCTTGCATTCCTGAGATAAACCCCACTTGAACATGGTGTATGATTCTTTTAATGTGTTGTTGAATTCCATTTCCTAGTATTTTGTTGAGGATTTTTGCATCTATGTTCATCAGTGATATTGGCCTGTAGCTTTCTTTTGTTGTGACATCTTTGTCTGGTTTTGGTATCAGGGTGATGGTGGCCTCGTAAAATGAGTTTGGGAGTGTTCCTCCCTCTGCTATATTTTGGAAGAATTTGAGAAGGATAGGTGTTAGCTCTTCTCTGAATGTTTGATAGAAGTCATCTGTGAAGCCACCTGGTCCTGGGCTTTTGTTTGTTGGAAGAATTTTAAGCACAGTTTCAATTTCAGTACTTGTGATTGCTCTGTTTATATTTTCTATTTCTTCCTGGTTCAGTCTAGGAAGGTTGTGTTTTTCTAAGAATTTTTCCATTTCTTCCAGGTTGTCCATTTTATTGGCATATAGATGCTTGTACTAATCTCCAATGATTCTTTGTATTTCTGTAGTGTCAGCTGTTACTTCTACTTTTTCATTTCTAATTCTATTGATTTGAGTTTTTTCCTTTTTTTCTTGATGGGTCTGGCTAATGGTTTATCAATTTTGTTTATCTTCTCAAAGAACCAGCTTTTAGTTTTGTTGATCTTTGCTATTGTTTTCTTCCTTTCTTTTCATTTATTTCTGATCTGATCTTTATGAATTCTTTCCTTCTGCTAACTTTGGGGTTTTTTTGTTCTTCTTTCCCTAATTGTTTTAGGTGTAAGGTTAGACTGTTTATTTGAGATGTTTCTTCTTTCTTGCGGTAGGACTGTATTGCTATAAACTTCCCTCTTAGAACTGCTTTTGCTGCATCATATAGGTTTTCAGTTGTTGTGTTTTCATTGTCATTTTCTTCTAGGTATTTTTTGATTTCCACTTTGGTTTATTCAGTGGTCTCTTGGTTATTTAGTAGTGTATTGTTTAGCCTCCATGTGTTTGTATTTTTTTACAGTTTTTTCCTGTAATTGATACCTCGTCTCATAGCGTTGTGGTCAGATAGGTACTTGATATGACTTCAATTTTCTTAAGTTTACCAAGGCTTGATTTGTGACCCAAGATATGATCTATCCTGGAGAATGTTCCATGAGCACTTGAGAAGAAAGTGTACTCTGTTGTTTTTGGATGGAATGTCCTATAAATATCAATTAAGTCCATCCTGTTTAATATATCATTTAAAGCTTGTGTTTCCTTATTTATTTTCATTTTGGATGATCTGTCCATTGGTGAAAGTGGGGTGTTAAAGTCCCCTACTATGACTGTGGTACTGTTGATTTCCCCATTTATGGCTGTTAGCATTTGCCTTATGTATTGAGGTGCTCCTATGCTGGGTGCATAAATATTTACAATTGTTATATCTTCTTCTTGGATTGATCCCTTGATCATTCTGTAGTGTCCTTGTCTCTTGTAATAGTCTTTATTTTAAAGTCTATTTTGTCTGATATGAGAATTGCTACTCCAGCTTTCTTTTGATTTCCATTTGCATGAAATATCTTTTTCCATCCCCTCACTTTCAGTCTGTATGTGTCCCTAGGTCTGAAGTGGGACGCCTGTAGACAGCATACATATGGGTCTTGTTTTTGTATCCATTCTGCCACTCTATGTCTTCTGGTTGGAGAATTTAATCCATTTACATTTAAGGTAATTATCAATATATATATGTTTCTATTACCATTTTCTTTATTGTTTTCTGTTTCTTATTGTAGGTCTTTTCCTTCTTTTGTGTTTCCTGCCTAGAGAAGTTCCTTTAGCATTTGTTGTAAAGCTGGTTTGGTGGTGCTGAATTCTCTTAAGTTTTGCTTGTCTGTAAAGGTTTTAATTTCTCCATCGAATCTGAATGAGATCCTTGCTGGGTAATATTTGTTGTAGGTTTTTCCCTTTCATCACTGTAAATATGTCCTGTCACACTCATCTGGTTTGCAGTGTGTCTGTTGATAGATCAGCTGTTAACCTTATGAGGATTCCCTTGTATGTGATTTGTTGCTTTTCCCTTGTTGCTTTTAATATTTTTTCTTTGTATTTAATTTTTGATATTTTGATTAATATGTATCTTGGCATGTTTCTCCTTGGATTTATCCTGTATGGGAACTTCTGTGCTTCCTGGACTTGATTGACTATTTCCTTTCCCATATTAGGGAAGTTTTCAACTATAATCTCTTCAAATATTTTCTCAGTCCCTTTCTTTTCCTCTTCTTCTTCTGGGACCCTTATATTTCGAATTGGTGCTTTTAATGTTGTCCCAGAAGTCCCTGGGACTGTCCTCAATTCTTTTCATTCTTCTTTCTTTAATCTGCTCTGTGGTAGTTTTTTCCACTATTTTATCTTCCAGGTCACTTTTCTGTTCTTCTGCCTCAGTTATTCTGCTATTGATTCCTTCTAGAGAATTTTTAATTTCATATATTGTGCTGTTTATCATTGTTTGTTTGCTCTTTAGTTCTTCTAGGTCCTTGTTGAACGTTTCTTGTATATTCTCCATTCTACTTCCAAGATTTTGGATCACCTTTACTATCATTACTCTGAATTCTTTTTTAGGTAGACTGCCTATTTCCTCTTCATTTGTTTGGTCTGTGGGTTTTTACCTTGGTCCTTCATCTTCTGTGTGTCTCTCTGTCTTCTCATTTTGCTTAACTTAATGTGTGTGGGGTCTCCCTTTTGCAGGGTGCAGGTTCATAGTTCCTGTTGTTTTTGTGCCTGCCCCCAATGGGTAAGGTTGGCTTAGTGCGATGTGTGGGCTACCTGGTGGAGGGGACTGGTGCCTGTGTTATGGTGGATGAGGTTGGATCTTGTCTTTCTGGTGGGCAGGACCGTATCTGGTGGTGTGTTTTGGGATGTCTGTGACCTTATTATGATTTTAGGCCGCCTCTCTGCTAATGGGTGGGGTTGTGTTCCTGTCCTGTCAGTTGTTGGCATGGGGTGTCCAGCACTGTAGCTTGCTGGTCATTTAGTGGAGCTGGGTCTTAGCGTTGAGATGGAGATCTCTGGGAGAGCTTTCACTGTTTGATATTACGTGTGGCCGAGAGGTCTCTGGTGGTCCAATATCCTGAACTCAGCTCTCCCACTTAAGAGGCTCAGGCCTGGCACCTGGCCAGAGCACCAAGACCCTGTCAGCCACACAGCTCATAAGAAAAGAGAGAAAAAGAAAGAAAGAAAGAAAGAAAAACATACGATAAAATAAAGTTACTAAAATCAATAATTTAAAAAAATTATTAAAAATAAAAAAATAAAAAGAGGTACCAAATCAATAAACAAATCCACCAATGATAGCAAGCACTAAAAACTATAAAAAAAATTTAAAAAGGACAGACAGAACACTACGATAAATGGTAAATGCAAAGGTATACAGACAAAATCACACAAAGAAGCATACAAACACACACTCACAAAAACAGAAAAGTAAAAAATATATATATATTAAAAAAGAGAGAGCAACCAAATCAGTAAACAAATCTACCAATGATAATAAGCTCTGAATACTAAACTAAGATTAACATAAAACCAGAAACAAATTAGAGGTAGAAAGCAAACCCCAAGTCTACAGTTGCTCCCAAAGTCCACCGCCTCAATTATCGGATGATTTGTTGTCTATTCAGGTATTCCACAGATGCAGGGTATATCAAATTGATTGTGGAGATTTAATCCACTGCTCCTGAGGCTGCTGGGAGAAATTTCCCTTTCTCTCCTTTGTGTACACAGCTCTTGGGGTTCAGCTTTGGATTTGGCCCTCTGCATGTAGGTCACCTGTGGGCGTTTGTTCCCCACCCTGACAGGACGGGGTTAAAGTAGCAGCTGATTAGGGGTCTCTGACTCACTCAGTCTGGGCGGAGGAAGGGGTATGGGTGCAGGGCAAGCCTGTGGCGGCAGAGGCCAGCGTGACTTTGTAACAGCCTGAGGCGTGCCGTTGTCCTGAGGAAGTTGTCCCTGGATCATGGGACCCTGGCAGTGGCGGGCTGCACAGGCTCCCAGGAGGGGAGGTGTGGATAGTGACCTGTGCTCGCACACAGGCTTCTTGGTGGCAGCAACAGCAGCCTTAGCATCTCATGCCTGTCTCTGGTGTCCGCGCTGATAGCCGCGGCTTGTGCCCGTCTCTGGAGCTCGTTTAGGCTCTGAATCCCCTGTCCTCACGCACCCTGAAACAATGGTCTCTTGCCTCTTAGGCAGTTCCAGACTTTTTCCCAGACTCCCTCCCACTAGCTGTGGCACACTAGCCCCCTTCAGGCTGTGTTCTTGCAACCCACCCCAGTCCTCTCCCTGGGATCTGATCTCCGAAGCCCGAGCCTCAGCTCCCAGTCCCCACCCATCCCTGTGGGTGAGCAGACAAGCCTCTCAGGCTGGTGAGTGCTGGTCAGCACCGATCCTCTCTGTGGGAGTCTCTCCACTTTGCCCTCCACACCCCTGTTGCTGCGCTCTCCTCTGTGGCTCTGAAGCTTCCCCCCTGCCACCCTCCATCTCCGCCAGTGAAGGGTCTTCCTAGTGTGTGTGAAAACTTTTCCTCCTTCACAGCTCCCTCCTCGAGGTGCAGGTACCATCCCTATTCTTTTGTCTCTGTTTTTTCTTTTTTCTTTTGCGCTACCCGGGTATGTGGGGACTTTCTTGCCTTTTGGGAAGTCTGAGGTCTTCTGCCAGCATTCAGTACGTGTTCTGTAGGAGCTGTTCCACGTGTAGATGTATTTTTGATGTATTTGTGGGGAGGAAGGTGATCTCCACGTCTTACTCCTCCACCATCTTGAAGGTCCTCCACAGAGTGATTTTGTATGCATGTGAAATGATCCAAAAAAATAAAATCCTTACCCTTTTAGGTTATCTTCCAATCAGAGTTTGGCATTTGGTTGACTACATTTTGCTTCTTCCAATGATCTGGAATGTCATGCATCTGGTATCTTTTTTTTTTTTTTTTTTTGCATTTGGTATCTTAATTCCACTAGAACATTGCATAGAGTCTGGATTATTACTGTGTTCACTGAAGTGGGTAAATTCACCCCAGAGTCATCAGAACATGTCCATGAGTAGTTAGCACTCAAGAAAGCACCATTTATTTAACTGGAATATATAGCAAGAAATTAAATACAGCTGGTGCCATGGGATTATGATGCAGAAAATACAATGTAAGTACCACAAGAAGAGATTTTAATGGTCATGTTTTGCCCTTTCCTATTCTATGTTCATATTTTAATCAACTAAGGATGAGAAAGAATAGCTATTTTTGAATTGTCTCTAACATCGACTATTATCACTCCTTTATTTTTCTGTTCCTGGAGTGCAATTCAAAAGAAATTGGGCTTGTTTACTTTGGTTGCTTGCCTCATAGAATTATTTATGTTAAAAGTCACAAAACCCCCTGGTCTACCATCTGCTCTCTAAAACAGCTCCTTCTAACTTCTTTATGCTTGCTCCAAATTTCCCACTATAGTTCAAGTGTTGTCCCCAAAGTAACTTCTATAAGTGTGTCTGCATCCAACCTGCTGCAAGTCACCTTCCAATGCCCTGAGTGGTGAGAGATGCTCATTCTACGTCATATGGAGTAAAATGGCTACAAGAATATTTTGCTTTTGTTCTAAACCAATATTTGAGTTTTTCTATAGGAAGTTTTTTATTTATTTTATTATATGTGTTAGAAAGATAATAGAGGAGAAATATTAGAGAGGTTGGAACAGAGTGGGAGATGGTAGAGACTGGGGAGGGTCAGATATTTTTTAGATAGTAAAAAGGTTCAATAAACCCTTTTAATGGGTAGAAGATAGCGTAGACTTTAGTCAAATAAAGAACTCATCATCACGCTTAATATAAACCAAAACAAACATTGGCAATCAGAATATATGGTGTAATTACAGTAGGAGGTGACAACTATCACCTTGACTAACAGAAGACCTTCAGAATGTTAGCAGTTTATAGACTCATTATACCATCAAGACATCAAGACCTATTATAGGCCTACCCAGAAAAATCAAAAGTAAAATTAACTAATGTTAATTATTTTATTTTTAATTTGTTTTGTTTCAGGTTAACATATGTGTATATGCATATGAAATTGAATGCCAATGTCTATCTAAATTATTATTAAATAAACACATGTGGGTACAAATATACATGTACATACATACATGAACATAAATTCATTCTTTAGTTCTATACTGTAAACATGTTAAGGCAAGGATTTATGTAACCGAAACTGGGAAGGTAAACTAGAGGGGGAAAGAAACAAAGAAATATCCATATCACCAATGAAAGAAAATAAGAAACACACACTTCTACAGTAAACCAGTAATAGACACCTCCTTTCCTCTAGTCCCTGTGGAGTTAGTACTTAGCAGAAGAGGTTTGTGAGCTGATCTGGAGGAAATAGCCCTGAGAAATATTAAAGTCCCTAAGAGTAGAGAGAGAAGGAACAATTAAGATCTCCTCTCCCTCAGCTAAATTAAGAAGAATTTAGTGATGAGAAATCACAGGTTGAGTAGGCATGTTAAGCAGCTGGTGTTAACCACATGATCTGTAGATTCTTAGCAAGGTGTAAAGACAGCAGTATGATTGGAAAGGTTTTACACACAGTCCCCAAATGTAAGGCATGTTGTGGACAAAGAATAGTTCTGGGGAAATGAAGAGGTGCCCAGAACGGGTCTTTAGTCTCTTCAGTGGAATTCCAGCAAAGTGGCAGGCCTTAAACTTGAATTGCAAAGCAGAATGCCTCCTCCCATTTCATTCCTATCATCCAGCTTGCACCAAGGTTGTATGTGTAGATACAAGTTTTCTATTGCTACTGTCAAAATTACTACATACTTAGAGGCTTAAAACAATGCAAATTCATTATTTTATAGTTCTGTAGGTCAGAAGTCTAACATGGTCTCAAAGGGCTAAAATCAAATGTCAGCAGGTCTACATTTCCTTCTGGAGGCTCTAGGAGAAGATCTGTTCCCTTGCCTTTTTCAACTTCTAGAGGATGCCTACATTCCTTAGCACCATCTTCCACATTCGTTTCTCCTGTCTCTAAAGCCAGAAATGTTACATCTCCCTGATTGTTCTTCAGTGGTCATCCCTCTCTCCGACCACAGCCCAGAAAAGCTTCCCATGTTAAAAATTTGTATGATTAGATTGGATACACCTGATAATCCAGTATAATATCCCTAACTCAACGTTCTTATCCTTAATTATATCTGCAAATCCCTTTTGCCATGTAAGTTAACATTATCAATAAGTTTCCACAAATTGGAATGTGGATGTCTTTGGGAGCCCTTATTCTGCCTACAGCACAAGGATAGAGCATCAGTAGATACAAAGGAAGCAAACAGGTTTCCAGAGACAGAGGTTAGAAGGAAGAAATGCTCAAGTCACAGTAGCACACCTACACAAGGATTCAACATAGTCATTTTTGATAATCTTCCTATATCTGTGTGATAAAAGATAAACAGTATTTAAGATGCATCTAGGGATGCTAGGGAAAGGTATAAGCACATGAAGCCAATTACCTAGAGTAATTCACAAAAATAGATGCACTGAAACAGGTGCTATACAAAGCCAGGGATAGGTGAAAAAATTCAAATACCTAGTACAGAGATCCAGAAGGTCAATAAAATTGTTTGAATTCATAGCCCTCAGCCCCACATACACATATACACCTGAAGATAGGAAAATTGAGTCCATTATGCTAAGAAAATACTGTATCTTTTTCATCTGAATTATCCAACTAATTGAGGCCAAGGATTTCAGGTATCTTAATTTGGAGGTATTCTCAAGTTGCTAAAATTTCTGTGCATAGAGACTATCTAAGGAAAGCAAATAATATAGGCAAGTTTTCGATATTAAAATCTTGAGTAATTAGATAATTTGATATGTTTGATACGTCATCTCTGTACATTCATGGGAATGTAATAGAGGAAGGGAACTTACATTTGTAGGGGGCTTTTCATGTACCAGGTACTGGGCTTTATGCTTTTATACATTTAATTATTACACTAATAATGCATAATAACTATTTCGTTTTTATTTCACACAAGAAAAAATAAAATTCAAGCACAGGGAATTTAAGTAACTTGTTGAAGTTCACGTAGGTAAATGGCAAAACTGAAACTGGAATTTTTATTTGAATGATATATATAAGTATATTATTTTTTCAGTGTAGTATACTGCTCTAAAATTTACATCAATCTGAAAGTTACAGAAGAAGAAAAATAAGGTAAGTTCCTAGCATCACTTCTCTCACAATGTCACTGAAACCATATGTCACTGAAACCATAACCATTTCCAAATACTTTCCTTTGATCCACAGTAGTTTATGGTGTGCTCATATGTGCCCATGAGAAGTAGTTGCCATCTTCCATTATGCCCAGTGATTTTTCTGTGCTTGTCACCAAGCTTGTCACTCTACCCAAATGGAGAACTAAACTTCCAAGCTACTCCCCCATAGGTGCTACTACAGGAACGCTTCCTGTTGTCAGCTCTGCCATTACTTCCTATTGATCTTTCATGGACCCTGACAGAGACTTTTCTTCTTTCTGCCTCAACGATTACTGTGCAAATATGACATTGAGAAATGCTCCTTCCTCTCTTAGCTCTGCTCTGTGTCTCTATTTTATTACAGAAACTTTCATGGCATCACTTTTTATTTGAATCAGTCTTTACTGCGGTTACCTGCCCTTGAGACTTTAGCACTTGTCCAGCGGCAAAAATGGACTAACATTCCCCTCAGCCTGACAAAACTTTACACAGGTTTCTTCCTGACTATAAGCCCTTGACCTCACTTTTCTTAGTGCATCTACTTTAGAAAACATGGAACTGTAAATTCTTTCTCTTCTGCTTTGAAATGTATGTAATTCTTCTCCCAGACTCTTGCCAGTTTTACAACCCAGGAAATGTCTTTCTCAAGTACTTGGGAAACATCTCTTTGAAATGTAAACATTGAAGGATATAGCATCCCAATCTCCCAGTCTCTGTGGGGGAGTAGGAGCCTAACTTTGATGGCTGCCAATTAACAAACACAGATGGTATAGTACAGAGAAAAATGTTTGCAAACTCAGAAAACTCAATGCGCTCAACATCTCACTGATCAACCTATTCCCCAATGTCCATCAGTACTTTTCTACTAGCTCATCCCAGAGTTCAAAAACCCTTTCACCTTTTGTTTCAGTGTAGTTGAGTTTAGTCTCTTGCCCCTGTTGCAATAGTCTTGAATAAAGTCTTCCCTGCCTGTTTAAATTTATCAGGGCAATTTTTGCTTTGACACCAATGTGCAGGTTGGGAGACAGTCTCAGTGTCTTAGAATAGGATGTATCAGACCTTGGTTCCTCCACCTACCATAATGCACCTCAACCCTCTCTTTCCTCAGGATGTATCCCTTCCCCTCTGAGGACACTGCAATGAAGGGGAGACCCTTCTTTCACTGCAGGTTTGATGTCTTAGTCCTGGAGGTCCACATGCACTTCAGACTCCAGTCAGGTGTCTTTCCTGTAGAACTATGTAGTTCAACATGTAAACCAGCTCTCAGTTGGCTGATGCAGTGAGCACTCAGGACAAGCCTAGACATGGACAAATTTGCCAAATGTATGCAGCCTGTACTCTCACTCGGGGAACACTGTTACAGAATTAGAGAGAAACTCTCCATTAGCAGGAGATTCAATAAGCCTAAAAGCAGGAAGCCTTGTATATGATGTTTAGTATAGTAATATATTCGAAATATATTTTTTAAATGACCAAATCCATTATCATACAAAGAAGGACAGGCAAAAATCTACTGGCCTTAAAAAGCACAATTACATTGTTGGCTACACACATATGAGGTAAATAAATTAACTTCCTTTTCTTCCAAGCCTGAAATATGATGTTATCCCCATTCAGAACTGTCTGTAATAAAATACTATAACATCACTGTACAGGATCCACCAGATACTTGTGGAACACAAATAAAATAGCATTCAGCATTGCCACGACACAAGAGGTACTTAATTTTTGTGACATTTCATGATGGCTTTAACATTATTCATGTCCAAACATTGTACATAATAGTAATCTGTTATGAAGTCAGTTCTAAGTAGTTTAAATCTGGTGATAAAGAGATAAATGCAAATGACTCAAATTGAACATATACTTCTGACTTGAAATAGCAAACTTGCCAGAGGTTTACGGTAATCATAACTCAGCATCTCTTTGTTAAAAACATTATCATCAATAAATATAGAACAGTCGAGTAACTTAAGACCCCTTGGTGCCTGTGGAGAAACCTCTACTGTTATCTGTTTGAATATGTTTGTACCTTTATTTATCTGTTGATTCAGAGAAACAGATAAAGCAGTTGCTGTCAGGAGCAAGCCAATTTGTTTTTTTAGAGGAAATATAGCCTGGCAGCTTCAATAAAAACAGAGGCTTCCAATTAACTCCCTCTATTACATGGAAAAGGTAATCTTCAGCCAAGACCAGAGTAGAGGGAAAGCAGACCAGAGAAGAATAAAAATAGGGGGAAAAAAACTAGACAGCATAGTTCTTAACTGTGGCTGGGGAGCCACAGTCAGAATACCTGGGGAGCTTTCAGGTAATACTAATAGTTAGGCCCCATCTCCAGGGATTTTAACTTAACCGAGTTGGTGTGGACTCCATACGAACAATAGTATTTCTTATAACTCCCCAGATAATTTGGTGTAGAGGCAGGTTTGAAAACCATTAGAAATACAGGATGTGCATAAGCCCTGAGATAATTCTCGATTGACTGTCTATTATTACAAGAATATTACTTGATAATATTTCTTAGCTATTAGAATTTTATGAATGCCACAGTTATCTGAGTGAATATATTAGCAAAATCAGGGTGGAGGCTCTAAATGTCAACACCATAAATGGCACAAAGAACCTTTCACTTAATTTGAATAGCTAAATAAATAAATTATGAGCAAAGCTGTGATTCTTACTCTCTTTGTCTTCAAGGGAAACAGATATGGCCAGGATACCAAAATAGTATAAAAACTGTTGAAAAGATGCTTTGTATTCAAAAGAATGAAAGAGAATCACACAAAGTTTGTGCCTGCCATTTAAACAACTCACAACAAGGAAAGTGATCCCAACCCAGTCTTTCTTCACCTCCCATTGTTATCATTGTTCAGAGAATTAGACTCTAAGTTATATAAGCCAGGGGTAACCACAGAACTGTATATTTATTTGGTCCAACCTGGTTTACTTTTACTATTTGTCTTTGTCATTTTCAGCTACTTTAGTGAAGTACTATAGACTGGGTAAATTATAAACAACAGACATCTATTTTTCACAGTTTTGGAGGCTGGAAGTCTGAGATCGGGATGCCAGCATGGTTAGGATCTGGAGAGGGTCCTCTTTCAGGCTTCAGACTGCTTTCCTCTATCTGCGTCCTCCTCACATGGCTAGAAAAGAGCCAGAGAGCTCTCTGGAGTCTCTTTTAAAAGAGAACTAATCCCATTCATGAGGCCTCCACCCTCATGACCTAATTACCTTCCAAAGGCCCCACCTCCTAATACCATCACATTGGGAGTTGGATTTCAACATATGAATTTTGCAGGGATACACATATTCAGTCCATTAACACTATTTTAACATCGTCTATCCTGCCAGCAATGTGAGAAACATGCTCAGTGTCTAACGGTGGGCAGAATAATGGCCCCACAGCCTAATCCCCAGAATCTATAGATACATTTTGTTAAATACAAAGGAAACGGTAATTAAGGTTTCAGATGGAATTAAAGTAATTATGGTTGCTAATCAGCTGGCATGCAATGGGGAGATTATTCTGTTATCCAGGTGAGTATAATGTTATCACAAGGGTCCTTGTAAGAGAAAGAGGAAGGCAGGAGGTCAGAGTCACAGTGCTGTACTTTGAGGAAGATTCAACAGATCACTACTGGCTTTGAAGATGGAAGGGGCCATGATCCAAGGAATTTCAGAAGCCTCTAAAAACCGAAAAAAAAAAAGAACAAAAAAAAAAAGAAAATGGACTCACCCCTAGAGCCTCCAGAAAGGATCACAGCCTTGCTGACACAGTGAGACCTATTTTGAACTTCTGACCTCCAGAACGTAAGATAATAAATTTGTGTAGTTTTAAGGAACTCCATGTATGGTCATTTGTTACAGTGGCAGTAGGAGACCAATACAGTGTACTCAGACTTAGAGCCTAAACTATCTTGACCCCAGATTTGACCTCATTTAGGCTCTAGTCTGTAATGTTCTTGACTTCTAAAATCCCCTTGATCACCCATCTTCCATCTGGACACTTTGTCCAATTTTTCTCACCCTTTACTTCATCCATGCTGCCGATAAGTCAGGTTTATGCTTATAAGATACCTCTTGTAGGGGTGTTTTGGAGGGCAAGGTTCAGAAGGGATTTTTTTAAACAAATTACTATTTGTAATTTGTAATTACTATTTGTAATCCCTTCTGAACCTTGCCCTCCAAAACACCCCTACAAGAGGTATCTTATAAGCATAAACCTGACTTATTTCAATTTCCCAAGCAGAAGCTAATGATCATATGCCAACTATTCGCTTGTGAAAACTACTGTGAGAGAATTTTATAGCTGATAACTCTATAATTTGTCACAAAGCATTCAATAGATGATAAATCCAAGATTTAAAAATTCCCTGTTCACTAGAAAAGAAACAGAATACAGCTGGCCTAATGATAAAGTAAATAAATCTGCCATCTACTGGAGTCCAATGAAAACTACAGGCATGAAGCCTTTAATTCATAGTTGGCGCTACACAGCTATAGTGTAAAGTTTAACTATAAAAGCAAATTTTCTTCCTATTTTACCATTTCATGAAAACCAGTAATAACCAATATACTGTTTTCTGCCACTTTTTGAGACTGAAAATTCATTTACCTTGTCTCAGTTGCTGAACCCTAATTATGATAGCAGAAAGTAAGTCCTGAGATATGTAATTAAACTATGTTCATAGTCCCATTGTATGAGAGGACATTTTCAAGATTATTTCTGTTCTTACTGCCTGAATCAACATATAAAAGAATTTTTAAAATGAAATCTCGGGGCTGCCCTGGTGGCGCAGTGGTTGAGAGTCCGCCTGCCGATGCAGGGGACACAGGTTGGTGCCCCGGTCTGGGAAGATCCCACATGCCGCGGAGCGGCTGGGCCCATGAGCCATGACCGCTGAGCCTGCGCGTCCGGAGCCTGTGCTCCGCAACGGAAGAGGCAACAACAGTGAGAGGCCTGCGTACCGCAAAAAAAAAAAAAAAAAAAAAAAAAATGAAATCTCAATGTGTATACACATTCATACACATGCTGTGCCTAAGCACTTACACACACACACACACACACACACACACAAAGCATTTTGCTTCCAGGTATCTTAAGTGTCCTAAATCATAACTACAAATCTGCTGATGTCCTGCTGAGTAAAGGCCATCTTGAGTATTACTGGATAATAAAGATCAGCCTCTGATAAATAAATGATATTATAATGGTAAAATCAATCCTGTTTTTGACATTTATGTGTATTTAGTTTTCAGTGTCACTTTAGGAATATGATGACACTGTGGTTATATTTATAATAATTTAATGCTTCAGTGCTCTTTGATTAACCTCTTTTTTATAAATTTATTTATTTATTTATTTGTTTGTTTATTTATTTATTTATGGCTGCATTGGGTCTTCCTTGCTGCACAAGGGCTTCTCATTGTGGTGGTTTCTCTTGTTGTGGAGCACAGGCTCTAGGCGTGCGGGCTTCAGTATTTCTGGCTCTCTGGCTTTGCAGCTGAGGTTCGCAGGCTCTAGAGCACAGGCTCACTTATGTGGCACACAGGCTTAGTTGCTCCTTCCCTTTGCAGGCTATGTGCTCAGTTCTGGCAATAACATCAGTGAACAAAACAGACATGATTCCAGCTCTCACAGAATTTACAGGGCAGTATTGAGGAGAGGCAGTCATTTGAATTGTTCTTCCTTTGTTGAGTTGTAACAACTTTTTGTGAAATTAAAACAACATTTACAAAAGTGCATTAAACATGAGCATACAATAATTATTGTAACAATTCTAATGTAAATGCCTTCCAAATTAAGGTACAGCACATTGCTAGAACCCAGAAACTCTGTATGTACATTTTTGATCTACCTTACCTCTTTCCTCTTGTCTGGATATAGCCACTATTCTGAATTTTGTGATGAAAATATATTTGCTTTTTTGCTTTTTTGCATTATCACTTACCTATATCTCCCTAAATAGTACAGTTTAACTCTATGTATTTTTTAATTTTAATAATTCATGAAATCGTACTATATGTATTCTTGTCTTGCTTTATGTATGTGCATCTATAATCTTCTTTTCCCCTAAACATTATGTTTGTAAGAGTCATCCATATTGTAACTTCTTCTCCTGGTTACTCTAGTTGATGGATGTTTGGAATGTTTCTCAGTTTTGGTTACTATAAATTATGCTCCGAACATTCCAGTACATGCCTCTTGGACACACATGTGCATGCATTCCTGTTGTGTATACCTTGAATTGGAATTGTTGGACCATATGATAAACATATTTTCATATTTAGAGGATAATGGAAAATACTTTTTTGAAATAGTTGTAACATTATATTCACATTAGTGGCTTCTGAAAAAAAAATTAAAAGAACAGAATTGAAACCTACCAAAATAAACCAGCTAGGGAACCAGATAGGAATTTTTATGATTTATGTGAATGTTTGCTCCCCTGATCACTGCTTTTGTCCAGTATCTAAATATATCATATCAGTACCTTGTATATTTCCAGAGGCTCTTCTCTTTCCTAGACTGGCTGTGACAAGGGAAAAGATGTACTCAGTGCCTTCCTTCCCAGCTGTACTGTTTGTTCAATTATCTCAATTCTTTGAATAAAATATACAGAAGAGATGTTAAAAAAGGAGGAATGGGGTAAGGAAGAGACAGGAGGATGGAATTCTTTTTGGTTTCCAAGGTTTTCCTGCTGATCACAAGTAGGTAATAAGATATAAGCATGTCCAAAGTTTTCAGTTTTGACAGTTACCTTACCAGGTCTATGGTGTCTTACTTTTTCCACTATAGAAACTCGGAGCCGCATTTGACTTTTAGTGTCCTCATTTATGCCTAAGAGGAAAGCCACTGCTGTAACGAACCAAGCTTCACATTTTAGTGTCTCGGTTACGTGGCTTGCATTTCTGAGAACCTGCAACTGGGTGACACCCATGTCACCAAGTATTTACCCCATGTGAGAAGTCCCCAACTTTAATTTCTCACAGTTTTCTCCAATATTTTGAGGTCTCTCTTGTATTTAGACCCACTTTTAGAAAATCCAGAAAATTCTAACTAGAGATCTAAGTTTCCAGGCTGCAAAGGTTGTTTATTCTATTCATTGTAATGTACCCTTTGTATACTGAGCAACTTACTCATGCACTTGTTGAAACATGATTGCGTAGCTCCTTCACATGTGTATCACCAAGTTCTAGACACTTGGTGTATAGAGGGTAAGTTATAATGAATAGAATCAACATCCTCTATTGGCTGAAAGCTCCCACCCCAAACTAAAGCAATAGAGTGGTTTTATTTTTTTTCTTTTCAAAAGAAAGAAAAGTATACAGAAATTCAGGCAATAAAAGGTTAGTCAGGGCTTCCCTGGTGGCACAGTGGTTAGGAATCTGCCTGCCAATGCAGGGGACACAGGTTCGAGCCCTGGTTCAGGAAGATCCCACATGCTGCAGAGCAGCTAGGCCTGTGCGCCACAACTACTGAGCCTATGCTCTAGAGCCCACATGCCTAGAGCCGGTGCTCGGCGACGAGAGAGGCCACCGCAATGAGAGGCCCACACACGGCAATGAAGAGTAGCCCCCGCTCACTGCAACTAGAAAAAGAAAGCCCATGCGCAGCAACGAAGACCCAAAGCAGCCAAAAATAAATAATTAAAAAAAAAGAAGAAATAGTGTTTGCACAGCAAATGAAACGATAAACAAAATGAAAAGACAACCTAAAGAATAGGAGAAAATATGTGCAAATGATGCAACAAAAAGCGATTGATTTCCAAAATATACAAAAATATACAAAAAGCTCATACAGCTCAATATGAAATAAACCCAATCAAAAAATGGGCAACAGACCTAAACAGACATTTCTCCAAAGAAGACATACAGATGGCCTCATATCAGAATGGCCATCAGCAAAGAGTCTACAAATACTAAATGCTGGAGAGGTTATGGAGAAAGGGGAAACCTCCTACACTATTGGTGGGAATGCAAACTGGTGTAGCCACTATGGAGAACAGTACGGAGGTTCCTTAAAAAACTAAAAATAAAGTTACCATACAATCCAGCAATCCCACTCCTGGGCATACATTCAGAAAAGATGAAAATTCAAATCAAAAAGATACATGCATCCCAATGTTCACAGCAGCACTATTTACAACAGCCAAGACATGGAAGCAACCTAAATGTCCACTGACAGATAAATGGATAAAGAAGATGTGGTATATGTATGTATACAATGGAATATTACTCAGCCATAAAAAGAAGGAAATAATGCCACCCGTAGCAACATGGATGGACCTAGACATTATCATACTGAGTGAAGTTAGTCAGACAGAGAAAGCCAAATATCATATGATATCACTTACATGTGGAATCTGAAAAGAAAATGATACAAATGAACTTATTTACAAAACAGAAGTAGACTCACAGACACAGAAAACAATCTATGGTTACCAGAGGGGAAAGTGGGAGAAGGTAGGAGGGATAAATTAGGAGTTTGGTATTAACAGATACACACTACTGTGTATAACATAGATAAACAACAAGGACCTACTGTATAGCACAGAGAACCATATTCAATATCTTATAATAACCTATAATGGAAAAACTCTGAAAAAGAATATATATATATGTATAGCTGAATCTCTTTGCTGTATACCTGAAACTAACACATTGTAAATCAACTATACTTCAATAAAAAAAAAATGTAACCCTCTCCGCTCCCCCCAAAAAAAAAGAAATAGTGGAGGGGGAAATTTATCAGTGTCTAGAAAATCTAACGGGAAAAAGTTTGATGAGTAAGAGGATATTTGCATACTCTCAAAGAATCTCTCCACAAGTTATTAGCTACAAAGAGAAATATCGTAAAGCTACAATGGAGAAATCTGGCAGTTACCATCTTAACCAAGTGAACAAAGCTGACACAACCAATTTTAGGATAACTCAATATGATGTGGCTCCTGAATATGATAAACTGAGAAGGATACGATACTGTTTTTGATATCCCCACAAAAAAATGCAGAATCTGAATTTAATCATGAGAAAACCTAAAGATACAAACACACACACACGCACACAGGTTTGTATTCTTCAAAAATGTTAAGATGGAGAAAGACTTAGAAAGGTTGAGAAACTGTTTCAGACTAAAGGAGACTAAGGAGAGACAACAAATAAATGTAAGATGTGATCCTGAACTACATGTAGAACCAGGAAAAATGTAGTTATAAAGGACATGACTGAGGCAACTGACAAAATTTGAACATGAACTTCAGATTAGATGATAGTATTGTGTCACTGTTACAATTCTTGATTTTGGTAATTGTACTGCAATTACGTAAGAAAATTTCTTATTCTTATAAATTATTCACTGAAGCATATAGAAAAAAAGAATAGATTTGAAAGTTACAACATGAAATGTACAAGAAAAAGAGGCATAACTATAGTGAAATTGTTAATATTTAATAGATTAAACAGAGAAATGTAATTAATTAGGTTTATATAAATAATTAAAAATATCTATATTGCAAACTTCAGGAGAAGAATATTTTTTTCAATTGCACATGGGACATTTATAAAAATTAAAATATGTTAAAAGCCATAAGGATCTGAGCAAATTCCAAATGAGAAAAACAGGGACTGTATCTTCTGACAACAATAGGAAAGTGCTAGAATTAAAAGCTCTTTAATATATGCACTCAGAGGAGAAGTAATGTGCCTTAAATGCATTACTTACTAGACAGGAAATGAAATATCAGTTAAGTACTAATTTAAAAGTTAGAATCAGAGCAAAATAAACCTTAGGAAACAGAAGTAAGAAATAGTAAAAGATGAACTTAGAAATGAGTGACAAAATAAAAACAGAAAACAATTCAGAATCATGAAAGAAAATTTGTATATTTCACTATAAATCCATTTGAAACCTTCAACATTAAAACATTTAGGTGGCTACCTTGGATACTGGGAAACCAAAACAAAGAAATTGTAGTGTAATCCCTAAAGAATTAAAAAAATTAGTAAGGATATATAGCATTCACACACATTGGGAGAAAATAATGGCATCAATTGTGCATAAATGCTAGGAAACATAAAATGAGACACATCAGTCCCAGGTCATGTTCTTCATTAAGCCTATTAGATTTGTCAGATCATTCAATCCAGGAATTTGCCTCCAGTAACAACAAATAGTGGAGCAAGCCATAATCATCAGTCCTCTCCCTCTACCCTATGTGAAATGGGACATTTATATGCAACAACTGATCATGTCAATAGCAGAAACTGTGTAGGAGAGATAATGGGATCTATCCCAGTATCTCTAATTAGTGTTCATATGAGCTTAACTCTGCCAAGAAACCCCAGGAGAGGGCACAGCTGGTAGTACTAATTACAGTTAAGGATCAAGCAATTAAAATAAAATGATCAGGGACTTCCTGGGGGTGCAGTGGTTAAGAATCTGCCTGCCAACGCAGGGGACACGGGTTCGACCTCTGGTCCGGGAAGATCCCACATGCCGTGGAGCAACTAAGCCCATACGCCACAATCACTGAGCCTGCGCTCTAGAGCTTGCGAGCCACAACTACCGAGCCCGCGTGGCACACCTACAGAAGCCCGCGCACCTAGAGCTCATGCTCCGCAACAAGAGAAGCCACCACAATGAGAAGCCTGACCACCGCAACAAAGAGTAGCCCGCGCTCACCGCAAATAGAGAAAGCCCACGCCCAGCAACAAAGACCCAACGCAGCCAAAAATTAATTAATTAATTAATTAATTTTAAAAAATAATCAGACTTGTAGAGGCCAGAGTGTAAAGAAAACAGGAAACGAGCAAAGTATCTCTGCTGTAACATTTGAGAGTGTTTCTTGTGAAGAATAGAGGTAGGATCTAGGCATGCTTCTGTTGAGGGCTCAGAGAAGTGATTCATAAAATATTGTTTATTTGATTTTTGAACTTTTTGGGGATGCAACATTTGGGAATTGATCTTGGACAAAGGGATGTAAGCATCTTACAAAGAAATGAGACATATTATATATGTTTTAATAAATTACCTTTTGATAATTTATTTTCTCTCTTTACATTTGGTCTAATACCAGTTTGGGTAAAGGATTCTGTATTAAAATTTGACTAGGAATTTCAGGCTTCAGAGCTAAGGCCCTTGACTTATAATTTGAAGTTCAACTGATTATTTCTGCCCCTCCTAAAATCTCACCCATAAACATAAGACTAAAGTCACAAGATAGCCTATAAAAATCTTGGGATACTCATTTTTACTATTTCTAGATTCAGGCAAATGTACAAGTCTACAGTGCAATAAGCTAAAACTTATTTATCTTCACTAACATAAAGCATACGAAGCTTTAGTGATGCACACCAATGAGAAGAATATGAGATGCAAAATATGGAAGTCAGTGTCGTCCTGGAATACAGTTAGAACATTTTTTTACATGTTTCCTCTCTGGGAGTCCTGAGATGGTGCCGATACACCCAAGAGGTCTTTTGTCACTGGGCAGAGCCTTTGAGAAAAACTACTAAAAAGTATAGCCAAGTTCCTATATATGGAGTAAGATACTCTAAAAAATATAGTAAATTAAATTGACCATTTTACTGAAGAATTGACAGTGAGTCAAGTATTGTTCTGGATGATTTTCATACATTATCAGTAATTCTGATGACAATCCTGCCACATAAGATCCATGTTAATATTTCACAAGCAACAAAATAGGTTAAATGACCTAACTTCAATAGGCAGCAGAGTAAGATTGGGTCCCAGGTTGATTTGATTCCAGCCATCATACCATGAGAGATCTCTACTGCTGGCCTCATTGGGACCACTTGGAAGAAAAAAAAGTAATCGTGTCCAAGACAAAGGAGAGAGATTGCAGGAAGGGGATGGTCAGTGAGCATGTTCACTGAGTCGTGGCCAGGAAGAGTGTTCTGTAAAAATGTCACTTCCCATTGAATTAGTCTCCATTTCAGACTCCTGAGAACTCGCCTAGTTCCTTAACAGAAGAAGAGGTAACTGTGTAATTGCATTTGTTGTTAACCTTAAGCTGGACTTTAGTTCACTTTTTGTCCTCCCTCAGATAAAGGATTCTCAATCAGAGTGGACTTAAAGGAAGCCAAAGTCTTGAGCTGCCAGCAGTGACCACCATCTACAGGAGCTACAGCCTAGAGGCAGAAAGACTGACTCTAGTCCAAGGTATTGACACAAACTCAGGAGTGACACAAACAGAAGGCTACAATTGCTGACCTGAAGCAGAGTCAGGTTGGGGAGGGGTTAGACTTCAGTAAAGATGAAACCAAGAATATCTAAAACTAGTGTGAAATTAGCACAGAGGAGGAGGGGTGCATAGACCTTTGAATGGATTTCTCTGCAAAGACACTGCAGTTCCCAGAGCATTGGAGGCAAAGATCAGCCTACGTTAAATAAGCTGAGAATTAAAGAAAGGGGCTTTTCCTCCTGGCTACACGTCACCTAAACACAGGGAGAAAGACACATGGCTGCTGGGAGTTGGGTTTAAATAAAAGTCCCAGGGGATAACATCTCTTTCAAAGCTCGGTTCATGAAAGGCTTCTGCTTCTTGCTGTGCTAATCAATCCTTCAAGTTAGTGTCCATATATCATTATAATAGAGCTTTTCTAAACTGAATTCAATATGGTGACATGTTTATGATAATTTTATTTACTTTAAAGAGCATTATGGAAGGCGTGTTTATTTTATACTGCTATTAGCAAACTGTGTTGCCACAAATCTTTAGATAATTCTTTCTAAGCAAGACAGGGAACTCACTGGAAGGACTGGCTCAAGACGGTGGAGTAGAAGGATGTGCACTCACTGCCTCTCTTGACAGCACCAGAATCGCAACTAACTGCTGAACAATCATCGACAGGAAGACACTGGAACTCACCAAAAAAGATACACCACATCCAAAGAAAAAGGAGAAGCCACAGTGAGATGGCAGGAGGGGTGCAATCACAATAAAATCAAATCCCATAACCGCTGGGTGGACGACTCACAAACTGGAGAACAATTATACCACAGAAGTCCACCCACCGGAGTGAAGGTTCTGAGCCCCAGGTCAGGCTTCGCAACCTGGGGGTCAGCAACAGGAGGAGGAATTCCCAGAGAATCAGACATTGAAGGCTAGCAGGATTTGATGGCAGGACTTAGACAGGACTGGGGGAAACAGAGACTCCACTCTTGAAGGACACACACAAAGTAGTGTGCACATCAGGATCCAAGGCGAAGGAGCAGTGACCTATAGGAGACTGAACCAGACCTACCTGCTAGTGTTGGAGGGTCTCCTGCAGAGGCAGGGGGCAGCTGTGGCTCACTAAGGGGACAAGGACACTGGCAGCATAAGTTCTAGGAAGTACTCCTTGGCATGAGCCCTCCCAGAGTGCACCATTAGCCCCACCAAAGAGCCTGTAGCTTCCAGTGCTGGGTCACCTTAGGCCAAACAATCAACAGGGTGGGAACTCAGACCTACCCATCAGCAGACAAGCTGGTTAAAGTTTTACTGAGCTCTGCCTTAAAAAACTAAAAACAGAATTACCATATGACCCAGCAATCCCACTACTGGGCATATACCCAGAGAAAACTATAATTCAAAAAGACACATGCACCCCAATGTTCACTGCAGTACTTTTTACAATAGCCAGGTCATGGAAGCAACCTAAATGCCCATCAACAGACAAATGGATAAAGAAGATGTGGTATATACATACAATGGAATATTACTCAGCCATAAAAAGGAACTAAATTGGGTCATTTGTAGAGATGTGGATAGACCTAGAGACTGTCATACAGGGTGAAGTAAGTCAGAAAGAGAAAAACAAATATCGTATATTAATGGAATATACGTGGAATCTAGAAGAATGGTACAGATGAACCGGTTTGCAAGGCAGAAATAGAGACACAGATGTAGAGAACAAACGTATGGACACCAAGGGAGGAAAGTGGGGGTGGGGTGCGTGTGATGAATTGGGAGATTGGGATTCACATATATACACCAATAAGTTGAAATAGATAACAAATAAGAACATGCTGTAAAAAAAAATAAAATAAAATTCAAAAAAAGAAAGAGAACTCGAGGGCTTCCCTGGTGGCAAAGTGGTTGAGAGTCCGCCTGCCGATGCAGGAGACACGGGTTCGTGCCCCGGTCTGGGAAGATCCCACATGCCACGGAGCGGCTGGGCCCGTGAGCCATGGCCGCTGAGCCTGTGCGTCTGGAGCCTGTGCTCCGCAACGGGAGAGGCCACAACAGTGAGAGGCCCGCGTACCGCAAAAAAAAAAAAAAAGAGAACTCAAAAGCTATAAAGGGGGGAAATGAACAAATTTGACTATACTAATATTTTTTATATTCTGTACATCAAAATATACCATAAACCAAATGAAAGTGGTTACAAGTAGGAAGAAAATATTCATAAAACATATAATAACAATGTCCCTAATAGGCAAGGATATCTGACAAATTTTTAAAAACTCAATCAAAAAATAGACAAAGAATTAAAACAGCTAAATCTCTGAAGAAGAAAAGCAAATGGTAAATAGGCATATTAAAGGAAACTCAGAATAATAGTTAAGAACATACAAATTAAAACAACAGTGAGAAGACATGTTTTACCCATTAAGTAGTTTTGACCAATAGAGTACAGTAGAAGAAACACAAAGCCAATTTCTAGCTTAGTCTGTAAGAGGATGGGGTATTAGTCAGGGTTTTCCAGAGAAACAGAACCAATAAGATATCCTCAAATATAAAAAGATTTATTATGAGGGATCAGCTCATGATTATAGAAACAAAGAAGTCCCACAAGATGCCAAGGTTGGTGATACAGATCCAGTCCAAACCTGAAGGCCTGAGAATCAGAGGAGTCAATGGTGTAAGTCCCAGTCTGAAGCCAAAGGTTAGTGAACCTGGAACACCAATGCCCAAGGACAGGAGAAGACGGATGTCCCATCTCAACCAGAGAGAGCAATTTACCCTTCCTTCATCTTTTTTGTTCTATTCAGGCCCTCAGTGGATTAGATGATGCCCACCCAAACCGTGAGGGTGGATGGGCATCCCTGGTGGTGCAGTGGTTAAGAATCCGCCTGCCAATGCAGGGGATGTGGGTTTGAGCTCTGGTCCGGGAGAAGCCCACACATCGCAGAGAAACTATGCCTGTGCACCACAACTACTGAGCCTGTGCTCTAGAGTCCGCGAGCCACAACTACTGAGCCTGCGTGTCACAACTACTGAAGCCTAAAGCCCGTGCTCTATTTTTTTTTTAATAAATTTTATTTATTCAGTTATTTATTTTGGCTGCACTGGGTCTTCGTTGCTGTGCACGGGCCTTCTCTAGTTGCAGTGAGCGGGTGCTACTCTTCATTGCGGTGCGCGGGCTTCTCATTGTGGTAGCTTCTCTTGTTACAGAGCACAGGAAAGTAGAGGGTGAATAGGTCATGGTGGCCTTTACTCAGTCTACTGATGCAAATGCTAGTTTCTTCCAGAAACACTCTTAGAGACGTACCCAGAAATCATGTTTTACCCCTTACCTGGGCATCCCTTAGCCCAGTCAAGTTGACACATAAAATTAACCATCAGTGATGGGCAGATCATACCTTAGTCTCTTTGAACCCTGAGCCACCAGATAAGAAGTCCATCCCTCTGCTTGAGAGATCAGGGCTTGATGGGGAAGCCCTGAAGGGGAAAGACCTGACTGAGTCAGCCTTCTGCCATTCTCACCAAAAAGTCAGGCATTTGAGTAAAGAAGGCCCGCCAGACTCAGTCAGTCACTACCAAGTGACCCCAGCCAATGTGCAGCAGAAAAATTACCCAGTCAAGCACCGCCTAAAATTTTTGACCAACAAAACAAACCTATATATACAATGGAATAATACTGAGCCATAAAACAATGAAGTCTTGCCATCTGTGACAATATGGATGGATCTTGAGGGCTAAGTGGAATAAGTCAGACAGAAAAAGACAACTACTACATGATCTCACTTATATGTGGAATCTAAAACAAAACAAAACAAGCAAAACAGAATGAAAACAAACTCACAGATACAGAGAACAGGTGGTTACCAGAAGGAGGGAGGATGGGGGTGTTGGTGAAATAGGTGAAGGGGATTAAGAGGTACAAACCTCCAGTTATATAAGTAAGTCCCAGGGATACAGTATACCACATAAGAAGTATGGTCAATAACTTTACAATAATTTTGTATGGGGACAGACGGTTACTAGGCTTATCATGGTGACCATTTCATAATGTATGCAAATGTCAAATCACTATGTAGTACATCTGAAACTAACCTAATACTGTATGTTAACTATATTTCAATAAAAAATAAAATTAAAAATCTATCTATATAGCTTCATATATAGATATATTCACACACATACATATATATTTATATATAAGATATATAACTGGAGATAGAAAATATATCTCCAAGTTACTATAAACATATATGTGTTTGTGTGTGTGTGTATATATATATCTCCATTCAGTTTTTGGAAAAATTTGTTACACAACAATAAATAACCAGAGTAGATGCTGACCACTAAATAGCAGGACAGCTCTCTAAATTAAGAAAGCCTTTTAAGATATCTGAGATTCTGAGATAAAACAGGCAAGAGAGGTCAAAGGAAAATCAAGAACAAATGATACCAAAGTCAAGAAAGTAAAGAATATCAAGAAGGAGAGAGGGTCAATAATATCCGTAATATGAGACATAGAAAAAAAAATGCCCATTGCATATTGTAATTAGAAACTCATGAGCAACTTTAGTGAGAAGAGTTTTACTGGAGGAATAGTAGCCAGCTTATGAGTGCATAAAATCCCAGCAATTCCATTCCTAGGTATGTATCAAAGACAAATTGTCTACACACAGAATGTACATAGTAGTGATGTTTGTGGACATAGGAGGAAAACAACAGAAACAACTCACATGTCCATTGCCAGAAGAGTAGATATATAACTTAGCAAAATGGAATAACTAGCCACGTGCAACACTGTGGATGAATCTCAGGCACTCAGGCAAGTCTCAGAAGACTGTGCATGATAAAATCTTTTTATAAAGCTAAGAAACAAAACTAAACATATCATACATATGTGTGTATGTGTGTATATAATATATATGTTTGAATGTATGTATGTATGTATGAATGTATGTATATAATTTAAAAAGCCAAAGAATGAAACTGAAGTTGCTAACAGTGAATGGTTATTCTTTGGCTACTATTTTTTACTATTTCCTATATCAATTTTTGGTTTAATAAATTTGCAGATTCTTTAAAAAGAAAAGGCATTTTGCCATTCTGCTATACCTGATAGGAAAATACTAAGCATGCACTATCTACAAATCCATATTTAACTTCTGATGAACAGGCAGAAATTTTCTGAATATATATCAAATAAAAGAGTATGTGGAAAAGACAATGGACTGTTTTGCATATAGAATTTCATTCAAATATTTACTAAGGAGACTCACTGTTGTCCATCTACATGAGTACCCTTCAGCTTTTAAGAGTACTCCAAAGTTTTCCACCTTCAGGAACTGCTGGAAAAGCTCTTTAGCAGAAATCAAGACTTTCCCCCAAAATCTGATGTGAAAATGTATCTGATATCTATCTTGATCTTTATGGCAGTATGTGGACCAAAAATAATTTGCCTGGCTTTTGGGGACTGAGCCATCATCCTTGCAGCAACTCTTATTACCCTGGAATTGAAAGCAAAACTTTAGAAGCAATTATATGTATTTTAATGAACCTTAGCATCAGTATATTTTAGAATTTGTTCAATGTCTGTCCTGTCCTTTGTGCTTTGCTAGATACAGAGCAACATGTCCTTAAATAGGGGATTCATATTCAAGGAGAGATGGCTCTAACAATGTAACCAGCTATTGAAGCAACAGCTGAAGAGGAGGTCAACACTCAGAAGCCTGAGGTTAGGAATTCTCTTTTATCTGCACTTTCTATTATCTACCTATTCCTTTTTTCTTTTGAAAAGGATAGATTTTTTTCTCCTGAGGTTTGAAATAATGGGAAAGGGCAGCTTATGCCTTGATAATAGACCAGCGAGAAAAATTTCATTTATTTCTACTCATTCCCTTGAGTCGAAGACCAAAAGAGAGCTGCTGCTGCTATTTGGGGGCATGAAGGATACTGGGTTATCTGCTGAGATGCCTGGGTGTGTGACTGGCCAGGAGAAAGGCAGGCAACGTCAATATGACAATTATAATGAAGTAAACCATGGCTACAGTATCAGTAGGTCAAAAGGCACAACATCAAGGCTAATAACATGTGAACAAGAATCTAAGAAGTTTTTCTCACAAAACCATAATGCAGGTTAATTTTTAAAAAATGAGGATTTACAAACACGCACTCAAGAATAAAAATGCCAGGCTGCAAAATCAGCAGTGAGGTGAGTTGACTATGTACCAGAGTGATGTTCCTGCACTCTTGGATTCTCATGCTGTTGGGATTCAAACATAAGTGAGTCATAAAAAGCCTCCTGTTCCTTATATCAGGGTTTTTCCTATATTATTTTTAATTGCATATATGTCGATGATAGCATCAAGACTTAATCCAATTTGAGTTCAGGAGTTTGCAGGGGCATAAGCTTTCAGCTTTTTTTTTTTTTTTTTTTTTGCGGTACGCGGGCCTCTCACTGTTGTGGCCTCTCCCGTTGCGGAGCACAGGCTCCGGACGCGCAGGTTCAGCGGTCATGGCTCACGGGCCCAGCCGCTCCGTGGCATGTGGGATCTTCCCGGACCAGAGCACAAACCCGTGTCCCCTGCATCGGCAGGTGGGCTCTCAACCACTGCGCCACCAGGGAAGCCCGCTTTCAGCTTTCTTAATCAGCCACAATATTGTTGGCAAGACAAAAATAACTGCCTGCATCTCTGTTCGAGCAATATCCAGAGAACGTAGAGATATGAACCATAGCCTAAGAAGATACGCTACTTTATTAGCAACTTTATGTCATACCTAGCATTTGTAAACCATTCATAACATATACCTGAAAAAAGAACTCATTCTTCAAGATTTAAGATCTGTGCCTGAAATTGGAATAAATAGCTCTCTAGCATGCTCCCAAACATGTCCTTACATTTATAACAAAATTATTTGAGTTGGTTCAACCTCCTGGGAGCTCACCTCTGTGTGGAGCAGTTCCTGATCCTCCTCTCCTTCAGCTTCCATTCCTGTCACTTTAGTGGAGAGAAGGACCCTAAGAATAGCAAGGGCTTTACTCAGACTTAAAGTCTGATTGTAAACAAGGTCTGTCTTCAGTTGACTTGTTTAATAAGCTTCGAACTACTACCTTTCTCAGAAATGTTCTAAAGCCTAATTTTTGTAACTGAAAAGATAACATCTAAACAAGCATACCTCATCAATTTTAAAGTATAATTTCTACTTCCACATCTTAATATAGGATATGACCTAAAGATTGAAAAGCAGCCCTAGATTTATGATGTGGGAGTGGAGAGAAGTACAAGATTCATCCAGGGAGAAAACAGGTCTATCGTGACTAAAACCTAATCAGGTTCATGCCCTTTTAAAAATACAGAAATTTAGTATACAGGAAAAACTAATTTTTTCTTCCATCCAGAGTAAGAAATTTTTTTTACCATGATTTAGAAAGTTATTTTTAAAAAGAGAAAAAATAAGAGATCTTTCAAAAACATCTGCACCTCAAGAATTAGCCTGACTTTCTAGAATTTAAGAAATGTCCTACTAAGAAAATTCTCCTTATTTTGATATTATTTTCATTTTCTTTGTCTTTTCCCCATAGCAGTAAAAAACTGCACAACTCATATAGATGACTAAAGTCTCTTCAGGTCTGTTTTCAACCACAAAGTCTCATCCAAAGTCCTGTCTTATTCAACATTGTATCACCATGTGGCAGCAGTGTGTCAGGTATCGATTAATTGCCTCTCTGCTCTGAATGCACTCTTTATTATATTCTCTGTGATAAGCAATGGGATTCCTCTAAGCATTTCTCCTTCAAAGTGAGCATGATGTTAAGCTCATATAGAAGGTTCTTGAGGGACCTTGAAAACAATATGATTGATAAGGGGTTAATATCCAAAATATATAAACAGCACATACAACTCAATATAAAAAAAAACCCGATTAAAAAATGAGCAGAAGACCTGAACATTTTTCCAAAGAAGACATAAAGATGGCCAACAAGCACATGAAAAGATCCTCAATATCACTAATCCTCAGGGAAACACAAATTGAAACCACAGATATCACCTCACCATTGTCAAATGGCTATGATCAGAAAGACAACAAAGAACAACTGTTGGTGAGGATATAAAGAAAAGGGATTCCTCAAAACTGTTAGTGGGATTGGAAAGTGGTACAGCCACTATGGAAAACAGTATGGAGGTTCCTAAAAAAATAAAATAAAACTGCCTTATGATGCAGCAATTCCACTTCTGGGGATTTTTCAGAAGAAAGCAAAAACACTAATTTGAAGAGATATATACACTCTATTGGAGGACATTAGGAATGAAACGTATCCACCAAACTGAGAAAGCACCTGGAGACTGAAAAACAAGGCAGATAGCTCCATATAATCAATGGATCAGTTTATCATAGGATAACTTACCCACAGGGTGGGATCGGGATCGGGTGGACAATAATCTGGAAGCATTAACAGCTGCACTCCACACCACCAAGGGGCCACTGGGACAATTTTATTGTTAACCTAGGGTAGGGGGTAAGTGCTTGGAAACATGCTTAGGACGTGCATTCCTAAGTCAAGATTTATAAATGGGTAAGTCTTGTGGGCTCCAGGAACACATCAAGGAAGGTCTTCATCATTGTTTGGGGACTAACAGAGCATAGAGAATATCTGGTCCTAATGATTATTAAACAATATCTATTAACTACAAAGTCCCTGACAAAAGAGAAGTGATTTACTGTACAGTACAGTCCTAGATAGAGCCAGAGAAAGGATAGGAGAAATTGTAAGGGACCAAGATGGTGTCAGTTATGCTAACAGCCATACACACACCTATGTTCACTGCAACATCATTTTCAATAGTCAAGATATGGAAGCAACCTAAGTGTCTATTGATAGATGAATGAATTAAGAAAATGTGGTGTATATATATATATATATTACTCATCCATGAAAAATAATACAAATTTTGTCATTTGTGGCAACATGGATGGATCCAGAGGATATTAGGCTAACTGAAATAAGCCAAAGACAGACAAATACTGTATGATCTCGCTTATATGTGAAATCTAAGAAACAAAACAAATGAAAACAGACCCACAGATACAGAGAACAATTGGGTGATTGCCAGAGGGGAGGGATGGAGAGAGCTGGGCAAAAATAGGGGAAGGTGATTAAGAGGTACAAACTTTCACTTATAAATGCCATGAGGATGTAATATATAGCATAAGGAACATGATCAATAATATTATAATAACTTTGTATGAGGACAGATGATTACTAGATCTATTGTGGTAATCATTTCATAATGTATTTTAATGTCAAATCACTATGTAGTATGCCTGAAAATAACATGATTTTGTACATCAACTATACTTCATTAAAATGTTATAAACAAACAAACTTCCCCTGCTAAACTTACTGTGTGGTTTCTATCTTCCAATTGGACCCTGACCTCTACATGCATAATACATGAGACTCTTATTTTATATGTGAAATTGTATAATATCACTCAAAGACAGACTATACTATAAAATATAAAACAAACAGTGATATAGCAGAAAGTAATTATAAGTAATAAAGTCAAATACAGAGATAAAATTGAATCATTAAAAAATACTCAGTACAGGGCTTCCCTGGTGGCGCAGTGGTTGAGAGTCCGCCTGCCGATGCAGGGGACACGGGTTCGTGCCCCGGTCCAGGAAGATCCCACATGCCGCAGAGCGGCTGGGCCCGTGAGCCATGGCAGCTGAGCCTGTGTGTCCGGAGCCTGTGCTCCGCAACGGGAGAGGCCACAACAGTGAGAGGCTTGCGTACCGCAAAAAACAAAACAAAAAATATAGTACAAAATAAGGCAGAGAAAGAAGAAAAAAGAAACAAAAAACAGAAGAGAAAGATAGAAACCCAGAACAAATTCATTGGTTTAAACTTAACCATTGCTGACTCTTTAAGACCAGGAACAAGTAGGAATGTTTGTTCTAAACACTTCTATTCAACATTGTACTGGA
The DNA here is from genome assembly GCF_963455315.2 of Globicephala melas. Taxonomy (NCBI): domain Eukaryota; kingdom Metazoa; phylum Chordata; class Mammalia; order Artiodactyla; family Delphinidae; genus Globicephala; species Globicephala melas. The sequence goes on from NC_083319.1 coordinate 30,517,714, forward strand.
AATTCTAGCCAATGCAATACAGCAGGAAAATGAAATAAAACCCATCCATATTGCAATTGCTTTTAATGACTGAAAACATGATCATTTTTGTGTAAAATCTGATTAATATACAAAAAGTTAACTAGAACTAATAAATAAGTTAGCAAGGTTGAAGGGTATAAGATCAATATGCAAAAATAAATTGTATTTCTATACAATAGCAATTTAGAATTGGAAAATGATAATAATACAATACCATTTATAATAGAATCAAAACTATGAAATACTAAGGATAGATCTGACAAAACATGTGAATTACTTGTATACTAGATATAGAACAAAAATCAAAGGAAGACTTAAAAATAATAGAGAGATATACTGTGTTCATGGATCAGAAGACTTAAAACTGTGAAGATGTCAATTTTCCTCAAATTGATCTATAGACTCAATAAGTGCTAAATCAAAATCTCAGCCTGCTTTTTAAAAATTACTAGCTGATCCTAAATTGAATATAGAAATGTAAAGACTAAGAGTAATCTAAACAACTTTGTAAAGAACAAAGTTGGAGGACAAACACTACCTGACTTCAAGTCTTATTATAAAACTACATTAATCAAGACAGTGTAGTATGAACAAAAACATAGAAAAAAACTATCAATGACATAGAATATAGATTCAAGAAATACACTCACACTGTATAGATAACTGATTTTCAACAAGGGTGCAGAGGCAATTCAGCAGAGAAAGGATGGTCTTTTTCAACAAAGTTGCTGAAACAATTGGATATTCATATGCAAATGCATGAACTTTGAACCATACCTCACACCATGCCCCTAAATTAACACAAAATAGAGCATAGAGCTAAATGAAAAATCTAAAACTATGAAAGTTCTAGAAAAAATATACAAGAAAAATCTATGAGCATGGGTTCAACAAAGATTTCATAGATATGACACCAAAAACACAATTCATAAAATAAAAACACAGTTCATAAGATAAAAATTAAATTTGACTTCAATGAAATTAAAAACTTCTGCTCGTATTGTATGTAAATTAAACCTCAGTAAAGCTGTTTAAAATAATTTAGAAAAATAGCATAAGATTACCAACTTTTTATTATATCAAATAAAGGTATGAAAAGAAAATAACTATTGGGTTGGCCAAAACGTTCATTCAGGTTTTTTTGTAAGATAGATATGACAGAAAAACCCAAACGAACTTTTTGGCCATCCCAATATTATGCTACTACTATTACTTCATAACAGAGGATACGTAAAACAAAAAAGTAAGAATAATCTCATAGTAATAAATAAAAGTCCTTCATTTACTTGCTACTTTGTATGCATTTTTCTCAATTTTCAAGGACTAGTGAAAAGCATTTCATTAAATAGTAAATTTCCCTGGCAAACTACTGCCCTTCAAAATAAGTTACATAGCATAACCCTTAGCCTACCTTTATTAAACATCATTTGTTGTAACAAGAGATTTTACATTAGCTGGAAAATAAACATTTCAAGGTTTTTTTGGGTTTTTTTTGGAGAACCTTAATGCTGACACTAGTATTGTTCCTTGCTATAATAGATGCTTAACATTTACAAATCGTTGAATCAAATTGTTGGTAAAAAAGCAAACCATCCCACAAAAGAGGCCAATATAAATTGTTCTAAAGAAATAAAATATCTTTCCATAATCTATACCCTTGGTAACGCATTCCTGATATACTTTTTCTAGCATTGCTTAGTGTGTGTCAATTAAAAAGATAAAAAATGACCTTCTGCTGATTGAAACTTAAGTATAATCCTATGGACGAGAGACATGCTAGGAACAATTTGTCATTACATATCCCAAAATAAACTTGTTGGTTTGCCATTTAGAAAAACTTATGAATAAGCTTGACAAGATTCCAAGTCTGCACACTGTTACCTTGTTCTGATTTTCCTATTAAAATTTAAAAGCCTAAAAATAGAGCCTTCGGCTGATTTCTTTTTGGTGAAACCATGGTAACTGGATATCTAACGCAGCAGCTTAAACCATGACAATGATAAAATTTGAATATTTTCTTTATGTTCTCTAGACACAGATTTTTCCAAAAAATTGCCCCAGGGGTGCTTCGGGTGAGTCTTTGAGATCTCACTTTAAGAAAGCACTTTTAAAGTGGTCTCTGGGAAACACATATCAGAACCAAGCTGGAAACTCTATAGAGCTATCTCAGCTCCCAGTTACATGGTCAAGGCTTCCATAAACTTAAAGAACTAAAAGCAGCTTTTGAGCAATGGAGCAGAGACCTGAGTCAACTTGCAGTTTTAAAACAGACGAATAGAGTGAAGGGAAAACTAATAAAGAAAAATCTAAGTTCAGCAAAGCTCCTGATTTACTCCCAATGTGATGCATATAGGCTGTAAGAATAACAGCAGTAATTCATTAATAGTCTGTAGCTTCAAGTTTATATGCTGCATTCCGAAGGAAAAGCGAAGAGAAAAAAAATTTCCTTGAAGGATGAGGACATTCTGATTAGAATTGGAGAACTAGAAGAACAGAACATTATTCTAGATTTTGTTAATTCTCTGTGGACATGAATACACGTCATGGATTGAAGCACAGCTAATTAAAATGTAAGTTAAGTTTTATCATAAAAAATAGGCCCAATTTAGCACTCTTTTACTGAACCAAGATTTAAGTTTCTGAAGACAAATTCTGAGATTGTGAAAGTATATTTGAATACTCTGCTCATTACAATGACTACTCTTCTCACAAAATCACATGAATATTTACACTTAAGGAGAATAAATGCACTATACGAGAAGATGTATGTGTAACATACCATATACTCTTTAAGGAACACAATGACTCCTAGAGGTCCCTTCTTATGGCTCTTTTCATCTGTGCCCTTTTCTCTGTTATCAACTACCAGTAGAAAATGCCGCTTGTTTCAATAATTTAGCCAACTGTAAAATTCATGATTGGCCAGCATGAAGCACTAAGGTAGTAGAGACTACAGCAACACTGCATGTGAATATGAATTTTTAAATATTTAACATACAATATAAATGTTTATAATGAAATATTCATATACCAAAACAGCAATTCTAAGATTTAAAGGGAAAAGATACATAATCTCAATTTGTTTTACATTGTGCTACTCTTGTATATATGTTCAAAGCTATACTCAAGAATTTTCATTATAAAAACATATTTACTAATTGCTTTATTGTGGATTTATTCCTATTTTATTCCTTGTAAGGGACATGATCTATACAGTTCAAATGTTTGCATGAATATCCATATTCTTATTTTTGGGGGGAGGGGGAACAAGAAAAAAAGGACCTACACAGTAAATAACAGACAACATAGTACTCAGGGTGTAGAAAAAGAACTATTTTGCATTCAGAATACATTTCCAAAAAATTATGGCATGAAAGACAACAGATATGGAAGTCAGAGTATGGTGATACAACATTCAGATGTGTTCCTAAAATGATGTTTCATAAATACATCAGAGTCAAAGATATGATAGCTATTCCACAGAGTATGAAAAGAAATATATTCTATGCAGGGCAAATATTAGGAATTTATCAACTAATCAACTTTATCGTAATACAGAAATTTACTTGAAATTTTAACAGAAGTGTCAAAACTTCCGACAGCAATTTTGCACTTGTCCACTTCTAACAGTCTTATATTGATTTTGCTTTATGGTTTTGATGTTATAATAATTGTATAATAGTTTAACAACAATGCAATATTTCTTTATCTTTTATCACTCTAAAATAAACTTCATTTTGTCGACTTCATGTAATGACTTCACTTTTCATACATGTTTGATTTCATCCAAATAGAAAAATAAAACACTAAATACCATTTGACTATAAGATCATTTTCTACCTTTAAGTTTTTTAAATTTAATTGCCATAAATAGCTGCATATATGTGAAACATATAAAAATAAAATACAGTACAAAATTACAAGAGTGTTAAAACAGAAAAAAGTCTTAAGACTCTGACGATAGCTACAGTGATTAGAAAATGTAACATAAGAAAGAAAAGACTCAAGTGTAGATTTGAAATAGAGACGAGTGGAGAAGCATTCTAAGAGAGAAGCACAATAATAAAAGCCTGGGTATGGAAAAAACTGTCCATCATCAAACATCTATTGCGAACCTATTATGTGACAAGCACTGTACTTACAAGGTGGAAAAACAGGAATCATTAAGACAAAGTTCTTGCTCTATAGGAACCTATAATCTATTAGTAGTGAAAATCTGATATTTTTACCTTCTGCCTTTTCTGAGTATAGAACCTCAGTTTTGGAGAAGGATCCATTTTCTGCTGCTTTCAGATCATGTGATTCAAGCTGGTTTGAAATCCCTTCACCTCCAATTCCTGGGATAACCATGACCAAGTCAAGAATTTTCATTATAAATCATGGGATTGTTGTTAAAACACTGAAAAGAAAGAACTCTCCTACAGGAATTGCTAAGTTGGGAGGATATAAATTCCTGGTGGCCAGTTTTCCTATGTGAAGAGGGAATTGGCCTGTAAACAAAGCCTACAAAGAAAAAAGCAGAGCCAAAACACAACAGAAGATTTTTGTATCACTTGAAGACCTAGATCCATCTGTGCCTGAAAATCTACCCTTGATTTTTTTTCATCATATGATCTATTATTACAGTTCCTTGTTTTCCCCTTTGTAAAATTTAAATTGGAAAGTCTGGTTCTTGATACTGAAAAGTTCTGATAACTTACTATCATATTTGTCTAAGGAACAGAAGGAAATGGGTCTGGCTGGAACAGGTTTGTGTTAGAGAAAAAAGGAAATTAACCTTGGAAAGGCAGACAGCAAACAGAGGTATTAAGAAATTATCCTTAATGAGTTTGGACCCACTGAAAATTTAACAGAATTAAAGGATCATTTTAATAACACAGCCTAATAACAGTGTGTAAAAATAATTGAAGAGGAAGAAATCAACAAGGATGCTTAAGCTATATTCAGGAAGGAATCAACAGTTACTTTGCCAGCTGATTGTAACTGGAGGTGGTGGAGAGGGAGGACTCAAAGATGATTCCAAACTTTAATAACAGAGAGAATAGTACAGCATTCACAGAAACAGGGAGATCAAAAAGGAAGACATATTAGGGGAAAAGGTAAAGTATGATAGGAAAATAAAATGTCTGATTGGAAACATCTACACGAAAGATATACGTACGTGTAGCACTGCAGCTTTGTTAAAAGTCATTTATGAAGGATATATTTGAAGTGATATTTGAAGCAAAGATTATGTTTATATTCCCGGCAGGAAATGTGGAGAGAGATGAGCAGTATAATAGCATTATAGCATAATTTAGTTTCAAACTAGGGTACTTTTGAGGGTAAAGTGAGGCTCTCAAAAACTATACCAGGAAAATAGAAATAAATCAGAGTGTCCCTGAAAAACTGGGACATACAGTAATTCTAACTTCAGTAGAATTAGAGTGGATGGACACTTCTGTTTCCTGCAAAGATAGAATAGTTCCACTTCTCCCAGGTATTCTTTCTTAAAACCAAAAGCCCATAGATATAACAGACCGAACAAACATAGAAAGACTCTGAAAGGCAGAAAGAAGACCATCAGCCTAGTAACCTCAGGATCTGAAGAATCAACATGGCAGTGAGCCTCTTGGTTTCCTTATTACGTCCCACATGTCTGTGACAGAGTACCAGGCACAAATCCAAACAAAACAAACAAACAAACCAAACTTCAAGAAAAGCCTGCTTCCCTAGCTAAAGGACATGGGAAAGGATGAACCTAACAACAGAAGAACTTCTTGGAAATTCTTGCCCAAATCCAGCCAACACAATGGAAAAAATCATGCTGTCCCAGTGCTGTGATCAAGGAACTTAGCTTCCACTCCATCCTCCTGCCCCACAGAAGCAAGCAACGTGCCCTGATTCCCCAGCCCAGTGTCTGAGCAGAGAGCTAATCTTCCATCCTCTGCCTGGAAGAACCAGTCTGTGCTCCAGTTCTCTGCCTGGATGGTGTCCACAACCTGAGTAAAGAGCTGAGGACACAGCTCACCCATTCCCTGCTTGGTGAACTTAGGCAACTCTGATTCTCTGCCAGGGAAGTATTGGTGGTCTGAGCCGGGACTGACCTCCCATCCCCCACTCATCAAAAGTAGGCAGTGATTAGACTTTCCTGCCAGGTTGGTGGCAGCAGGGTCCAGCAACATGGTCACTGTAAAATTCTACTAATGGAAGACAAAAAAGGAAACCACACAGTCAGAAAACCTGTTTTCTTCAAGATGAAGACATATGCAAGAATAAACACAGAAATGAAAAAGTTAGGCAATATGAAAGTAATGAAGGCAGCATAGAAAAGCATGACCACCAAACAGCCATATAGGTGAGGAATGGTGAAATCCAAGGTGCAGGCCAGTGGGGGCTCCTCGGAGAAGAGAAAGGTGACCTTTCATCTCAATCTGTGAGAAAGTGAACAGAATAAAAGACAAAGGGAGCGCGGGCAGAGAACTATATTCTGGATGGTTTCGCTCCCCTAATTAAGTAAAATATCCTGACAATACATGCCTCATTTTGTGAGGAGTACAGAATAAGAATTTTTTTCCTCTGCTCCAGTGTGAGTAGCACTTCTTTGGGGACTATATGTTCTTCATGGTTTGCTAATGGCTGACTCCCTGATTGCTCTTTCTCCAAAGGGAAAAAAAAATGAGTAAAATGAGGCTCTTGGGAAAATCCTAATAGTGGATCAGAACTGCCCTTTAATGTTCCCATAATTAGGAGTAATTATTTCTGCATAGTTTCAGCCTGGGAACTCTGCCTTTCTGGCTGTCAGAAGCAGCAGCCTAATAAGTCTCAAGAAGTAGTGTTAGTGGCAAAAAAAAAAAAAATTCTATGTGAAGAATAACATGTTTTCTCTGAAGAAGGCAGAGTCACTCTGATGGAGGCATCATATAGGCTCTCCTCACCGGAGAAGCCATTTAGCTACCTGTCAGGCTCACAGTTTCAAGCTGTTGTTTTGGTCTAGGCTATTTGGGACAAGGATAAAGTATTTGTATCTATTTCCTTCTTCCCTATAATTACATTTCATTATGGTACAAAGGCTTTGAAGGCAGACTTATCCATTGGGTCAAAACTGTCAAACTAATCTGACTAAAATTTTATTTACTATTGCTATTCAAGAAAAGGTTTTCAATCTCCACATTTTGTACTAAGCAATGTTATAGCCAGCAGTCTTTTCTTTTCAAACTGGATTATCCAGTGATAATCTGGTTTCCCTTATTTTTTTATAAAGCATTTCATCTTTCCTCTAGGTGATATTAAAGATCTCCATAATTTTGGTACTCAACTGATCTCGCAATGCTGGAAATAAAAGATCCAGACCATATATATACACCCATGGTTACTCAAGAATATTTTTTTCACTGATTCCTCTTAAGTCATTAGTTAATGTCCTGTTTCCATTCCCTATCAATCTATATGGAATTTTACATAGTGAAGAGGGGATGAAAGGGAAGACTTTGAAACATTTTAAAGAGATGATTTTTTAATTAATTACAAAATTTTGGGTCAAGATGTAGCTCTTTGAGTCGAGTTCAACTGAAGTATCTCATTGCAATTTTTAACGAAGCTCCTTGACCTCAGGAGAACAACACTTCCCTAGCTACTACGATTCATATTACTTTTTTCTCCCTAGTTCAGTATCAATTGTCGACACATATGCCAAAAGCCACATAGTAATTTTAAGAAGGAAAGGTTAATATGAAGAATTATTAACTTTTTACAAGGAATTAAGAGAGAACAAAAGAATCCTCCCCAAAATACTCTAGGGCTGAGAAAATATACAGTACCAAAAAAGGAACAAACTTGGAAGTGGCGAGGGTGGGATTTCTCCCTAAGGTGGGGATTCAGACCTCACTGAAGAAGGTAGGGTTGCAGCTCACTGGATGATAGAAAATATTTCTGCATTGCCCTTGACTAGAGCTTATTTAAAGTCAGTAGGCCAAGGGTAGAAACAGAACCATCTTCCAGGATACCCTCAAAATTTTCCAGGAAGCTGCAGGCTAAGGTTTCTGTTGAACTTGTTGGGAAGCCAGTTGGAACATCAGCTGGCCTAACCAGAAAGCTACTAGGAAACCGCTCACAGGGAACTCACCAAAGGGCCATCACTGGGAAGACTTCAGGGAGCCAGCTGGGGTGCTCCTGAAACCTGCCATGTAGAAGCTAGCTGCAGTATCCACAGAGCTCATGCAGAAGCTGAGGTTCCAGTGACCTTGCTTCCAGGAAGTCAGAGCTGTAGTGTCTAAGAAACTCACAAAGTCACCTGCTGAACTCATCAAAGAGATCCAGTGATCTCCACCAGATGCTCTACATGTCAGCCTAGCCCTTCACAAGCAGGAAGAAGCAAAGCACACCAGACCCAAGAAGAAAAGCCCCTTCCTTCTTCAGTGCCTTTACTCACAAAGATTAGCACTGTGCCAGCTGGTGAGAAAGAAATGTTCTAGTATCACAAACAGGACAATGAAGGGTAGATTTGAAGCTAAGAGGCAATACATTTATAACGGACACAATTAAATAAATCAATACCCAAATGAACAAACTAGTAATACATTCACCTTTACTGAAGTCATCAAGATTCCACCATGTACTACATGAAAGAATATGAGCCTCCTGGAGAATGTATAAATTTCACAGCATTAAAATGATGCTATTTTCCAAAAGAACTGTAGCATTTAGCTCATCTTGGATGTTAAAGTAAAAGACAAAAAAGATGTCCCTTCCAAACCACAACTTTTTTTTCGTAAGGTTTTTTTTTCTTAATTTATTTATTTTACTTATTATTTTTGGCTGCATTGGGTCTTCGTTGCAGTGCACGGGCTTCTCATTGCGGTGGCTTGTCTTACTGCGGAGCACAGGCTCTAGGTGCACAGGCTTCAGTAGTTGTGGCACATGGGCCCAGTAGTTGTGGCTTGCGGGCTCTAGAGCGCAGGCTCAGCAGTTGTGGTGCACAGGCTTAGTGGCTCCACAGCATGTGGGATCTTCCTGGACCAGGGCTCAAACCTGTGTCCCCTGCATTAGGCAGGCGGATTCTTAACCACTGCACCACCAGGATAGCCCAAACCACAACTCTTAAAACAGCTGTTGTTTTATACAATTAGCATACTGGAAATTCTAACACATCACTACATATAATAACATTCCAATTATCTAGCAAGAAATTAACATTTTACTGTGACCTCCTGAAATGTTCCTGTAGGCAAGTAAGTCTTATAGCTATTTGCAAGTGTGAAGTCTAGCAAAACTGGAATTGACCTGAATTGTTTTGCTACAGTAGCTGCAAGGCACCATCCCTAGCCAAAGCACGAAATATACTGATTAATAGTGTTGCACTGTAACCACGGATTCTGAGGAGTTACAGGGTCATTACAGCATCTTGTCAGCTTTGTTTATTGGTAATAGTGAAACTGGCGATTTACAACTGATCTTGGCTAGATCCCTGCAGCTGAGGAATGGATGTGGGGAGAGTTGTGCTTTACTGTCAGGTTGCATAATAAGAATACACCTACCTGACCAACAGACTATAAGAAATCCTGGCTCAGACTCCATTTGGGGCTCCCTGGTTCCAAGGTATTCTGTGCACATGTCAGTGCTTCCTGATCCAAGAGAAAAAGTGTTCCCCAAATGGCCCTTACAAAGGGATGGCAGTTAGAAGCCACATCTGGCCTCTCTGGACCCCTTGCTACCAGATAACTCTGGCTGCCATGCACGTCCTTACTTTAATGATACTGGGTATTGTATCCTTTCTTGAAACGATGATTTACAATCATTGTCATCTGAGTCCTAATTCTTCTTTGGCAATCCTTCCCTATCTAACTGCCATTGTTAGTGCAGCAAGACAGGTAGAAGGTATAACAATTTCCGGCCTCGCAAGGCGAGTGGGAAAATATTCCAAATGTAGACTATGTTTTACCCCAGAAAGAACCACAGGGAAACAGTTTTGTAAAGACTATTTTTGAAGAGCCTCAGAAACTTTCCATTTGACACTTTTCCTCTTCCTTTGCTTGAAATTTCTCTAGACTTGACAACTATTAACAGGATCCCACAGCCCATCATGTTGCCTTTAATATTTCCAAGCCAGTAAGTTTCTGTCATTTTTATAATGAAACTCAAATGATGATATGTGTTGGCTCTGGGCTGCATTTTTCCTTTTTCTGGAAAGCCAAATATTGAGAATAGTTTGCAACAAATGATACTTATATTTCTCATCTCAATTTTTCATCTAGTAGAGGACAGTACCATCACCTCACCTCTGCTGAATATCTGAGGAGTCCATTAAGTTTGCTTTGTTTTTGTGGAGGACCATCCCCTCCAATAAAAGCCATTAATTCCTCCTGCATAAAAAAATACGTCTTTCATTTTGCAGAGGTTGTTTCTTAAAGCTCTGATTGTGAATATTTAATGTAATTAGGATAAAAAGTAAAGTACTAGACATTGTTCAACATATTATTTTAATAACATTCAAATAATGTTATTTATCTTTAAAAAGTAGAAGTACAGAGTAAGATTTTTTTGTCCATGTCTTAAATAGTAGTTATGTTTAGATTTTATGTGATTAATGTATTGGATGTAATTTTTTGTTATTATAATCTAGCCAAAGGCATGTTTTAATTTCTAAAATTGCCAAATATTAAATTCACCGGTGAAACAAAGTATCAAGCCACTCTACCCTACCCATCATTTCTGATATGATAGCCTTAAGGAACAATGTGGTTAAGACCTAGCCCTACTTTAAGGAACATCATCTGCGGGGAGAAGAAGCATGATTAAAGAAAGGAGAAGTGGCTACAGCACACAGGTTCCTTGTCCAGATGATTTGAGACCCAATCCAATGCCTCTCAATTTCCTCAATAAAATCAAACCGAGCAACCTAAGATGGGGGTCCCCAATCAGCATAGGTCCAAGAGAGACAGTAGCATCATCTCCATCTCCAGCCCATGTCATTTACTTTTGGGACTTGAGGTGGGACATTAGGATGAGGGCAATAGGGGCTACCTACTTTTTCCCATTGTGCCCAGCAAATAGACCCCTTCCTCTTTTCAATTTTTAAAGCTTATTTAATTTAGTTGAACCATGAGGGTGTAAGCTAGAGAAAATTGAAACAGGTTGTCTGTAAATTAAGTGAGCCCAGAAGGCATACCCAGAACATTTCAAACTGTTCCTTTAAATGAAGTTGTTACTGTAAAATAGTTCTATTTTATTAAATTTTAAAGGATGGTGTTGACCTTGCAGAATGTAAACTTGTCCTGACAGAGAGTTTAGAATCTGCAAACATATGACAAAATCATTAAGATTGTCCTAATTATAGGTAACTATAAATAATTGTATAAAAATGCCTTTAAAATAGCTGCAAAAAATCTTTCATTTGTAACTCCATCTTTGTTAAACATAAATAGCAGCTCAGCAAATAGCTCTTCTCTATGACTTTCCTGCAGTGTAGCAGGAAGACAAAGCTTAATTGATTGGCTTAGCAGTCATTTAACATAGATATTCTCAGTGGAAGATATTTCTACAATTACCCTATGCGGCTTGCTACCCTTGGTCACTGGGCATGAATGTAAAAGAAAAGAGGGGATGAATTAATAAACTGAAAAATTAGCCAAGTTTAGACTGGACCAATCTTCGTGTAAATCCTAGCTCCCAGCTGCACCACTGATTGTTTGTATGAAATGAGTAAGTTACTTTGACCGTGTTTTCTCACTTAAAAAATGAAAATAATATTGTGGATATTTTAAGAATTTAAGTTATGTCTCACATAGAGCCTATAACATTAAACATTTTCAAATCATTGCTGATACCATTATTATATTTATCATTATGGTTTATCTGATTTTCAGACATCGCTTTGCATTTTTGACTCTTGGCCACAGTTTGCTTATCTATCAGCTGTTGAGATGATTTAGACCTATGATCATGGCCCTAAGCAGAACTGGCATTACTTGAATCAGTGACATTTTTCTCATTAAAATTTGATAGGACAGACGTCATTGTCTTTTGCAAAAAATTATGACTTGGGATTATCTGTGCTATATGAAGGTAACATTGGGATGTTACTTCCCTGAGTGTACAAGCAAGCTTCCTTAATCCATACCTTAGAATACCTATAATTAAGAAAGGCTAAAGTGGTCAGGTCAGCATGATGGCAAAAAAAAAAAACATTCACATTTGAGAATCAACAGGGAAGAGATAAATATGCTCAATTATACATCAAACATTAGTATTTATCATGGTTCCAAAAGAACATATACACATTTTGCACATTTTTGTGTAAAGAAATATGACTGTTTAAAGCAAGCAAATTATGTTGGAGTGTATTAAGTTGTAGATAGGAATTAAAAAGGCAAGTAGTGAATTTATTATAGTTGGAATTTCAAAACTAGTAAAATTAATCAATGACGTTGGAAAATAACAAACGTCGAAACATTGGGTGGACCTAAGAATTAAGTTACCATAAAAAAATAAATTACAGACAGACCAATGATTTAAATTTTTAAGAAACAGTTATAAAACTAAATAACAATAATAACATAGAAGTATATTTTTTAGGTTTCAGTGGGAAATGTTTTTCTTAACCTATTACCAAAGTCAGAAATAATATAGGAAAAGACTAACAAATTTGACTACCATCCCCAAAAAAGTTTCTCTGTAACAGAAGACGTTCTAAAAAAAGTTTAAAAAGACAAATTCTGAATATACATTTCAACATAATACCAAAGGGTCACTATCATTTTGCATGAAGTTGTAATAGCATTTTGAAGGCACTGCTGCCATGAATCCAGAGATATCCCAACCCAGGGCCAACCCAAGCCACTTCTACTACCTCCATATGGGGTTCTCAGAGGAGACTTACATAAGAAATCAAAGCAACTTGAATCAAACTACCATTTCCTAACAGTTAACATCTATGCAAGCAACTAATACTATGAATGCATTAAAAGTTGATTCAAAACACAAGCCTTGGTCTCATTCAATGCTCCAATTCTCACCTCTCATTACTCCCCATTCTTGTATAAATTATGAAGAACATTCTCAAGAATGCCTACATAGAGCAAGCAAGGTAACCAGGCCTTAATAGTTGCCTTAACTTGGTTTATCTATTCTACCACATGGAATACAAGCAGGAATGGCAAGAAATTGGCTGCTTTGGCCTTGATGCCTAAAATGAGAAGTCTAAAGAGAAAAGGGAGCATGGATCTCTATGATTTTAAGATACAATAATCTTACTTACTATAAACTATAGTCCAATCAATGACTCAAGCTCTAACTAGATATATTAACAAATGTTTCTCCCTTGGAGAGGAGTGGATGACCAAAAATGACAACACTTGTGTGGGGAAGACATGTAAATTTTTTGTATTGTCAGAAAAACTAAGTGGAAATTCAAGAATCCATTTTGAGAAAATTATAAATACCTCTGTTCTCAGTTAATTCTGAGGCTACCCCTCATCACAAAGGGTAAGAGAGTTATTAAGAAAATGGCCCTAGAATTAAAAGCCTGTCTCCACCCTGATTAATTGTGTGGCTATGAGTACATGTCTTAAATTCTTAAGCTCATTCCTTCACTTGTTAATTTGAAATAATACTTACCTCCTTGGATCTGCAGCAAACATTAAATGAGATGCACTAAGAAAACTCTAATTTATACTAATTCACACTATTGTTTTTCTCACTGAGAAATAATCCAAATTGTAGGTTTAATGTGACTAGGACATAGTAAAAAGTGAATAAATGTTGTATATTTTAGTCCTCAACCATTCTTAAGGAAACACCAAATTTCTCACTAATATCTTTTAACTACCACAACATTAGCCAAACTGGCATATCCAGCTTTTGTACTAGCAAGGAATCTGCCCCTATATAGTGGTTGCTCAATACATTCTTATTTCATCAATGAACTTTATGCTCAAATCTTGCACAAGTGACTGTCAGAGGGAAAATAATTCAGCAAATGTCCTGAAAAAAAGTCTTTGACCCTACTGACATCTCTTTTGATGTAATGACTTGTTTCCAAGGAATAAAGCATTTTCTTTGGAACTTAGTACATTGGCTTTTAGTCCAAGTCCTAAGGAAACTTTTATAACGATTGCAATGACTGTTGGATGGATTGGATCCTCTGTTTTGGTCCTACTATTCATTCACAGGTCTGTCCCGGAAGTGCTACAAACTACCCAAAGTTGAAAGCTAATATGAAGACATCACTGCAGGCCACTGAACCTAAGCTGAAGTCTTAGAGAAAACTGGATTCGCAGATTTTATTTAGACAAGATCATTTTCAAATAATTTCCAGCTGTTCACCCTAAGGGCTCCATAAGTTTTTCCTTGTCTTCTATTTCCTATACTGATATTAAACAGGAAAGGTATAATTACTTCTAATTTAACTTGTAGGTGTGTTTTCATAGAACAAAATTTGAGTCCCTACAGCTTCAGCCTGCCTCACAATATAAAGTCTGCTATTATTGGCTAACGGTTTTACAGAGAGGGGGATGTAAGGGATATAAGACTGGCTTAATCAATTCACCTGTCCACACTTCACTACCAGACATGATCAAAGCTATGTAAAATGATCATCCAAAGTCACCTTATAATTCCCCTTGTGCTCCTGAGATTTCTAACCCATTATTTGAGAAAAAACTGCCTTGTTAGCATATTTAAATATATCTTTATGTTGAAACCTTGATCATGGTTACAGCTCAACCATGGAGTTGACGAACCCTGGTAGAACAAAGAGAAGTCATTCTCTGTTATAACTCTCGTTATACTGCATTCTCACAAGTAACAAAAAAATATGGCAGCTCCCTTATTTAATGTGTAACTGCACATCTGAGTCAAACAAGAATACAGCAGTTCCTCACACAGCAATAAGGGCTAAGGTATGCTTCATTATATGTACATAGCTCTATTTTAATTTAGAAGGAAAATAAAGATGGCTGACTCACATAGGTTTCTGAGCTTCAAACATTTCATTCCTTTTTAGTTACTACAGAAACTTAAAATCTGAAAAGTTGAACTGTCAGTGAAGCAACACATTCTTTTCTTACTCTTTCATAACCATTTCATATTAAATGCATCTCACGTAGCAAAGCTCTTTTTCTCCCGCAGAGAATCTGGCAGCCACAAGTCTTAGCTTTACCAGCGTCTGTGGGTGTCTCTCAGTAGCAGTCAAGTACTCCGAGAGAATAACAGAGAAGTCATTGATATTTTCTAGAAAATCACTCCAGCAGCTCATCAAAAATTTGGCATAAAGAAAATTATTTCTGAAATCTTTAAAGACTTTATTTAAACTCATTTTTTTGAGACCAAAGGGAAATCATATTTTTAAAGTCTCATATAAATGAGTTCCATGGGCCATTAAAATCTTTTTGCAGTTGTGTGATTTATTTTTTGGTAGCAAAATACTTTGCTCATGAATACATTTTCAGTCTATAGGGGCCTTAAATAAAATAGCAGAAAAAAAATGGAGGGGGGGAAGGAAACTGACATTTGCCAGGCACAGATGCTTTGCCAGAAAGATTATAATTCTGTTTTTAATCGTAGCAAAAATATATATTTATTCATATGCCAAAAAAACAAACAAATCCATTAAAGAAAATCTGTGCATTTGTGTAGTATGTAATCCCAGTGGCATTTCAAAAATTAGGTTGTTCTAGCTCACACTGTTTCCAGAAAGTGTCCAATCAATGACTGTATTATATGAAGCTTTTCTTATTTTTATTTAAAAAGAAACATCTCAAATAGCAATGATTATGATTCCCTGTATCCCAGAACATATCATAATGTTTTGTGTTTCCTGCCTTTACACATGGAAGGGCCACTTCCTGGAATATCTTCTATCCTTCTTACTTGCCTGCCTGTCAAACGTGTTGTTACCAGTTTAAATGTCAGTTCAGATGTAGTTTCCTCCAGAAAACTTTCCCTGGCCAACACCACTGCATTATAAATTGTTCCATTCTCTAGGAAATATGTGTTCCCTGTATATACTTACACTGTAATTATCACATAGTAGAACCATTTATTAAAGTGTCTATCTTCCCTAATAGACTAGAAACTTGTTGCACATAAGCACCGTCTTAGACATTTTGAATGCACCACATTTATCACAGAATCTAGAACATGAGAGGCAACCAATAATTTTACTCAACTGAGTTACAGAAAAACTGGAAAATTAACATCATATTGAAGATTACTTGAAAAGACATAATTCCTTGATGGGAAGTCACGAGATAAATCTCTGCATACATTCTACTCTTTTACAATGATAGCAGTATCTTATGGTTTTAAGATTTATAGATGTAGTTTCTCCAGTTACAACTTTCATTCTATAATTGGATTCTTATGCCTAAAGTTAGCCAATTATAAATGAAAATGCTACAATAAATACTTTGAACCTATTCATATTGATTGCTTTAAAGAAATCATAATGTTAAATCTGTGGCTCTATTCATATTCTCTAAACTTTTGATAATTCTCAAGTGACTAGTCTAAAAGTAGAGTTATTCAAATCCAGATTACTTTTTAAATTACATTTAATAGTTTCTAACTAATAAGCATTCTACCAGGACAGGAATAGTTATGCAAGGTAATTCTCTTTCCCTGCTTCTTCATATTTTTGGTTTGTACATTGGATTTGAAAAGCACTTTTGACAAAGATCACTGACTATACATGCAAATTAGTATTGCCTTTAAGCTTAACTGCACCCCTCAGCCCATGCTTCGCAGGCAAATAACAAAAGACAGCCGAATCATCCACAAAGCTAACATGAAACATTCCTCAGCCCATCTGACATTTCAGTACAACCACTGCTTAGAAAACCAAAAATACATCTGTGCAAACTGCAGAAAATTTGGAACTAGCAGGGCTTTCTTTCAAGACTTTCATTTTATAGTGAGTTCTGAGTCCCTTAAAAACATACATCAGCCTTTATTCTCCTGTGAAAGCATCATTGTTATATTAGACGTCTGCTTAAGAAGATCCTTGGCACTGTCTGGAAGGTTTTTCACTTTAACTGAATTGCGCTTCACTGACCTCCCAGTGGTTCTGCTTTTTCACAGAGCTGACTCTACCTTCCCCGCTCCCTTAGAGTGTGGAAATGGAAAAATATAATGGTCATTCAGATACAGCAGTCTCACTGTGAAAATTCTGATTGTTCGCACAGTATTCATCAAGACAATTTGGTTTTCTGGCACACCATTCTTGAAAGTAGACATTAGTACAGTTGCTGGTATGTTTGGGTAATTTTCAGTATATTCTCATCTGTTTTGACTCTTCCTTGATTGGCAAGTTCTGTCAGTTTTGTTTCTTAAGCATACGTGGTTTTAGAAATAGAAGCGTCATTTCTTAGTTTCCTTTGATTTATAAACTCCTTAGTTAAAACTTTACTTCCCTAATGTTGCTGATTATGTTTTTGACTCACTGGTATACTTTACCATTGACTGCATATTTTAAGAAACTCATTGGCTCTTGTCTCTGTTATGAAATCTAGTTGAAACTGGGCAACTTCAGTGTTGACTTTTTCACAACCATTCATTTACTCATTCTCAGCATTTTCGAAACAACATTTTCTTCAAAGTACATGTTAGAAGCTGGACATAGATACAATTTTATCCACAAAAACATAAAGGTATGGTGATTCCAGCTGAGAGTGACTATTCTTTGAAATTTTCATCCTCTAATTGGCTTAACTAGACTAAAATATATCGTTCTTTAGGGTTTAGTTCAAAGTTAATTACTGACACATGCTACGTGGGTGAACCTTGAAAACATTATGCTAAATGGAAACCAGTTTAAAAGGACCATATATTATGTGATCTCATTTATATGAAACGTCCAGAATAGGAAAATCTATTAATACACAAATAGTAGATTAGTGTTTGACGAGGGCTGGGGGAAAAGGGGAATGGGGAGCAACCACTAACTGGCAGGAGTTTCATTCAGGGTGATAAAAATATTCTAGAATTAAACTATTAAGATGTTGTACAACTCTGCATATACTAAAAAAATTATTGAATTGTACACTTTAAATGGGTGAATTGTATGGTATGCTAATTCTATCTCTATAAAGTTGTTATATTAAAATACAACTATACATACTAACATACACCAATGAATTTTTCTAAATGTTTTAATTCTACATTCTGACACTTTCAAAGCTTTTGAAGAATATCTATGTGGTTAACTGGTGGCAACTGACAAGTCTATAATTCAGATAATGAAATAACAGAAAATAAGGTTAAATAGTTTGGTTAAGGTTAGCTACGTCACATGCTTTAGGTATCCTAATTAGGCTAGTGTTTAATTATATAATTATGAATAGTGTCTTTCCTATCTGAAAATTTAATAAGGTGCTAATCCTCACTGCTTGACAAATTATAAGATGCCTCTTTCACTTTTTCCTGCTTTGGTAGCTTCTCAAAGTTATTTAAATTAATTTGTAATCACTGATTATAATGCCAGGAATTGTCTAGAAAAGCAAAACTGTCTAGAAAAGTAAAACAATAAAAATGCACATACTAGTTCTGTTTTTTAAAGTGAAAAAAAAAGGCTGTATTTTATGCAGGTTTGGTTTCGTTTTGTGGAGAAAATGTGCATCTAGATACACAAATAGCCCATTCATTTATTCCGATATTTATTCACACACACATGCTTTCTGCAAACATTGATTAAGTACTACGTCTCACACACTGTCTACCACACTAAGGAATTCCAGGTCAAATCACCATCCTCAAGGTACTTACAATCCAGTGAAACTACTGCTACCAAATGAATCAGTAGAGATGAGAACACAAGTATCAATGCTATTCTGAGAAAAAGATGTGTGAATATGTCACACTATTGTCTATCATCTCCAAGGGACATTTCTAAGAACAGTATTTCAATCTCCATACGTAAAAGAGGCAAAGCCACATCAGAAAGGACTGGTTAATCAGGATACAAGTAATCTGTTATTACAAAAAGTTCAGCTTACTTTTATCTTTGCCCACTGCTTTCAGCAGTTCTCTGAGGTAAAGCATCCACAGGACTAAAACAAAGCAAAAGGTAAAAACCAGTATTTTAATCCTCCAACTGAATCCCTCCTCTCGTTCTGACTTCCAGAATCCTACTTCTTCTCATTTATATCTTGTCCAGGATTGTAAACAAGCTCTCAAATTTTTAATCTTCATAGAAATATAAATATCTGGACATCCACAGATAAGAATCCCGGCCAACTGCTTTAAGCCAGGCCTTCAACATCTTGAGTCTGGATTATCAAAATTGCTGCTGTCTTTCTCACTGTTTGTCCTCTATAACTAAGGTATTGTTTTCTCTGGTTACTTTCAATATTTTTTCTTTGTTTTTAGTTTCCAGGAGTTCAATTATTATGTGTCTTGGCAAGGATTTCTTTAGATTTATCCTATTTGTCATTTGCTCAGAGCAGCTTCTTGATCCTGTAGGTTTATATCCTACCAAATCTGGGAAGTTTTCAACCATTATATTTTAGAGTACTTTTTCATCTTGCCCTCTTTCTTTTCTCCTTCTGGGACTCTGATGGTAACAGTGTTAGATCTTTTGTTATGGTCCCACATATCTGAGGCTCTGTTAATTTTTTCACTGTATTTTTAATTTTTCAGATTGGGTAATTTCTATTGTTGTATCTTCCAGGTCACTGATTTGTTTCCTCTGTCCCCTCCACTCTGCTGTTGAGCCTTACCCACTGAACATTATTTTTTAGTGTTTTTTTCAATTCTAAAAGTTCCATTTAGTTCTTCATTATATCTTTTATTTCTTTGCTGGCAAAGTGTTGGGGCACCTTATTATAACTTCTCAAGTATGGAAATCTTAGCTCCCCACCCAACCTTTGTTAACATGACTAGAGATGGGGCCCAGGTTTATGTTTTAGGGTTTTTTGATTGTTGTTTTGTTTTGCTAAAGTACAGTGGTTATTGTCTGAAAGTTTTCTGTTTTGCTAGGCCACCACTTTCCCAGTCCTCTGGCTTGAAAGAGCAGACTTTGTTGGGTCCCTTTTTTTACCTGCACCCTTGGCATTTCTAGGTTGCCAGCTTTTTCAGCTCCAAGTCTGGGATATATGAAGCAAAAGAAAGTCAAGAGACCTCACCACTGTTTTGTTCCTCAGGCTCTGATATCACTAGGCAGTCTGACTTCTCTTCTCCTTTTTTTTTTTGCAATATTCGGGCCTCTCATTGTTGTGGCCTCTCCCACTGTGGGGCAGAGGCTCT